>NC_090442.1:1021261643-1021564727 GCF_031143425.1 Pleurodeles waltl
TTCTATTCATCCTCCCTGTTTTATCATGCCAAATGTACTTGTTAATACAAGAGAAAAGGACGTAGGCCCTTATTATGACAATGGCGGTAAATCCCACTTACCGCCACGCTGACTGCCACCAACATACTGCCGCCGCCGCGGATATCCATTCACCATATCATGAAACACACACACCAATCCGTCAGTATTCAGCCACAGACACAAGTCTGCCACACCAAAGGTCGGTGATAAACTGGCGGTATCAAAACCCACACCGTTACGCTCACAGAACAACGCCCACCACATTATGACCTACGAATCACCATGGCGGACATTCAATGGTGGTAAACCATTGGCGGTACATACCGCTGCACTCAAAATACACACACACATACAAAACAACACCACATTGAACAATTTGAATAACACACACCTTACACCCATACACACACCACACACACCCACACCACTATAAAATGCACACCCACACTACCCACAACCCTTTACGACTACAAACAATAGCCACAAGATAAACACCACGACCACAGACAAGACCAGAGCCACACGCCACCATCACATATACACCACCCATGCACCTCACAACACACACCCCAAACATCACCCTACACACCCTCACCCACACTACTCACACAACACCCATGGCACCACAATGACACCCCAGATTCTCTGAGGAGGTGCTAAGGGTCATGGTGGAAGAAATCATCCGGGTAGAGCCACAGCTATTTGGAGCACAGGTGCAGCAGATATCCATTGCTAGGAAGATGGAGCTATGGCGGAAGATCGTGGACAGGGTCAACGCCATGGGACAGCACCCAGGAACTAGGGATGACATCAGGAAGAGGTGGAACGACCTACGGCGGAGGTACGTTCCATTGCAGCAAGACACCAGCTCGCAGTACAGAGGACTGACGGGGGACCCCCACCTCCTCCACCACAACTAACAGCATAGGAGGAGCAAGTCTTGGCAATCATGCATCCTGAGGGCCTGGCAGGAGTAGGAGGAGGACTGGATTCTGATACGTCAACTCTTTACTACTTTCACCCCCTACCTGCATGCCATCACATGCCCCACCCTCACCCTCACTCCCATCACTCCAGCACTTCCCACACACCCCACCATCACATCTCACTCATCCCAATGCCAAGCCCTGTATGCCATACCAATGCAAGGACACCATTCACAGACCTGCATGGACACCTATCACTAAAGCATGCACACTAGAGAGAATCAGCTAGCCCACCACATACCAACTCACAAAAGTGAAAGCTGCCAGGGCAAATACAAAGAGGGCAACACACCCATGCACAATATGTCACACACAGAAACAATAACACTGCATTTACATCTCCATAGGTATCGTATCCCAGCCAATGTCAGCGGAGAAGAGGTGCCAGTAATTTCCAGTCCCCCCACAGAAGAGGCCCACAGTGATGACAGCAGCTCTGGTCGCCTGAATCTGGATGACCTCCGGACAGTCGGTTACCCAGGCACAGTCCCACACTACCACAGAGCCTCCCCCCTCAGGAAACACCACCACCACAGGACCCACCCAGCATACCCACACCTCTGTCCCCAGGACACGTCGATCAGCAGTGTGTCCACCACTACAGGGACCCCAGGGCACAACTCATACCCAAGACACTCAGGGACCTGGGGTCAGTGGCAGTGGGCACACGGTTCAGAGGACAGAGGCACAGGACACCAGGGAAACTGGGAGGACTGCTGTGCGCCAAGGGGAGGACAGGCCCAGGGAACCAACTCTCCAGGAGCCATTTGCAGAGATCCTGGGAGCATACCAACATTCCCAGGATACTCTGTGCCAGATCCTGGACAACATGCAGGAGAACAGGCGGCTGCAGGAGGGACAGTACCAGAGGATCAGGGAGGACTTGAAGGCCATTAACACCACCCTGGTCTCCGATGCAGGGGTGCTGGCAGACATTGTCAACATTATGAGTAAGGCAGTCTTACACAGCGGGCCCCTGCCACTAGCCAGACTACTGAATTGCCCTCCACCTATGCTGCTGCCAGTGGATAGGAGGCCCGCCACAGTACCAACAGGCCACCAGCACCCCCCTCCCTGCAGAAGGAGAACCACCCCGCAAACGTTTCCTGCGATTCAGGCAGAAGACAGGGACTATTGCCAAGACCTCGGCCAGGAAATAAGACTCTCCTGCTTGTCATCCTTGTGTCCCACTCAGTCACCCTGTCCACCTTAAACTGCCATTGCTCCCCTTCCTATGCCCCCTTGGACAATGCACCTGTGGTACAAATAGACTGGAACAATACCCTGGACATTCCTCCATCCTCACCCCAGCCCATTGCACTTCCCCCTTTTCTTCTTAGCACTGCAATAAACAAACTCTGAAAAAATACAAGTATAAAGTGTATGTGAAATGATTTAAGCATGTATTCGTGTAGCAAGGTTCAAACATTGCAAATCAACTGTACAGTAGTGTGCACATAGGATAGACCTGTAGTTGGCTGCAGTGAACACACCAGGAGCGATAATGGGGCACCAACATCTGCAAAAATAGTTGCCAAAAGGTACTGTGAGTGGGCATAGAAGTGGGAAATCACAGCCTGCCAGAGACAATGTGAAACAAGAAAATGACAATGAAATCTGAAGTTACACTGTCTTACCTGTGTGTCATTTGAAGTATTGTCTAATCACTGCAGTTGTGTTGTCCTCATCCTCTGCCTCCTCATCTTCACTGTCCACAGGGTCCACTGCTGCCACACGGCCATCTCCAGCCTCCTCCTCCTGCAGAAAAGGCACATGGCGTCTCAAGGCAAGGTTATGCAACATACAGCATGCCACGATTATCTGGCAGACCTTCTTGGGTGAGTAGCACATGCATCCACCTGTTAGATGGCACCGAAATCTGGCCTTCAGGAGGCCAAAGGTACATTCAATTATCCTTCTTGTTCACCCATGTGCTTCATTGTAACGTTCCTCTGCCCTTGTCCTGGGATTCCTCACAGGGGTTAGTAGCCATGATAGGTTGGGGTAAACAGAGTCACCTGCAAATTTTGAGGGACAACTTATAGCCACACACTATCCCTTATGGCCCACACCATACCTAGACACCAACATCCACTGGGTGGGAACCAGGGCTCACCTATTAGCCACACCAGGTGCCTCTGTAGTTGGCCCATCACATTTGGGATGCTGCTATTCCTCAGGATAAAGGCATCATGCACAGACCCAGGATACTTTGCATTGACGTGGGAGATGTACTGGTCCACCAGGCACACCATCTGGACATTCATGGAGTGAAAACTCTGAAGACCTGTTCATTTTGCCGGGGAGGGGGACAAATGAAATATGTGTTCCATCAATCGCCCCAATGATGTTGGGGATATGTCCCGTTGCATAGAAGTCAGCCTTCACTGTGGCCAAATCCTCCACCTGGGGGAATACAATGTAGCTGCACATGTGTTTAATCAGGGCAGACAACACTCTGGTCAGCACTACTGAGAACATTGGCTGTGACATTCCTGCTGCCAAGCCCACTATCACTTGGAAAGAACCAGTTGCCAGGAAATGGAGCACAGTTAGCACTTGCACAAGAGGGGGAATCCCAATGGGGTGACGGATAGCAGATATCAGGTCAGGCTCCAGTTGGGCACACAGCTCCGTGATTGTGGCCCTGTCAAGTCTGTAGGCGAGGATAATGTGCCTGTCCTCCATTGTTGCCAAGTCTACCAGGGGTCTGTACACGGGGTTTGTCTCCATCTCCTATTCATCCACAGAGGTTGCAATCTATGGGGGAAAAGAGTGAGGAGCCGGTCATAAACTGTACATTGTAGCCACAACAGTACAATGCATGATGTTAATTTGAAAAGTATAAGTGGCATTTGTCCTGTATGTACAGTTGTGAACTGTGAAGCAGTTATAACCCAGGGCCTGCCCCCCCCCCACCCCCTAAAATGGCGTCCACCTGTCCTGTGTGGAGGGACAGGTGGAAGTGAGGTAATTTCGCTGACGTTGTGCGCCGTTGGGGGAGGCATCGCCGTGCAACGCCTCATTGGATAATATTGGGCCCTATGGGGTACAGTGGCCAATGGTGATGTAGGCCGGTGTGACGGTAAGCACCGTTGCGGACGTCACCACCATTTTCTATTTGTTCACTCACTTGCTACCTGACCTTCAACAGGAGAGGACCTACACTGCATGTGCTGCTGAGACCTGTGTCTGGAACCTACCATGGCCGTGTGACTGGGGAAAGGGCCCCTGCCTTCACCTCGGTGGAGTTGGAGAGACTGGTGGATGGGGTCCTACCCCAGTACGGACTGCTGTATGGGCCAGACCAACAGGTGAGGACACTGTGAGCACGATGCATGGGGCATGAATGCATGGAGTGGTGTGTGAGAAGCCCTCATGTGGGGGGTAGTTGGTGGATGTCCCCTAGGTGGCGTGCAGCTTGTGTGCTGGGCAATATCTGTGCAAATGAGGATGGGAAGGGGTATGGTGGGCCATGAGTGTAACAAGCAGGACGGTCTGACTAATACCTTTCCCTGTGTGTATTTCCTCTGTAGGTCAGCGCCCATCAAAAGAAGAGTTTTTGGCGTGCCATCGCCAAGGAGGTGCAGACCCTGGGGGTCTACGGCAGGCAGAGCACCCACTCTTGGAAATGGTGGAAGGACCTGAGAAGCTGGGCACGGAAGACAGCAGAGGCCCAGCTGGGGATAGGCTCCCAACGAGGAAGGGGAGCACGTCGAACCCTGACCCCCCTGATGGCCCGCATACTGGCGGTGGCCTATCCGGAGCTGGATGGGCGCTTGAAGGCATCACAGCAGCCACAAGGGGGTGAGTACAGTGCCCATCATTACTACTTACGCCTGGTGGGTGGGTATCCGGGTGGGGGATGTGTGTCAGTGGGTGCCCCTAGGCCAGGCCTGACATTGCAGAATAGGTCCCATGTTGTGCAGGGTTCTGATGTGATATTCCTCCTACCTAGCTTGTAGGCATTCACTACTGGGCAGGGCTGTGTGGGCCCAGGTATGCTGCAGTTGGCGGTATGTGTCCCTCCCCATGCCATGGTGACTATCATTGTTACTGATAGTGCATTGCATAGTGCGTAGGCCTGTTCCCTGTGTGTGAGGGTGCTGTGTACGCCAACAGTGGTGTTGGTTCAGCCATTGACCAAGTGTATCCTTTGTCTCTCCCCCCTTTTTGTTTTGTCTTGTTTTCCGTATGTGCATTAGCATCATCTGGTGGAGGAGCAGAGGCACCGGCGACGGAGGGAGCTGCATCCTACAGGACCCAGGAGGAAGAGTCCACAGACGGTGAGGGCACCAGTGGGACGGAGGGCAAGGGGAGCATCACGGCAGAGACAGGAGGGGGCAGTTCGTACACAGATACCTTCTCCGACGGAAGCTCCCTAGTGGTGGCGGACAACTCTGTGCCCACCCCAGCTGCAGGTACAGCCGTCACCCCTGTACCAGCACTGCCCTCCCAGGAGCCCCTCAGCAAGTTGCCCGTGCCCGCTCACCCAGGAGGATGGGCATCTCCTTCACCCCAGGCACCTCAGGCCCTGCCCCACTTAGCCCTGCTGCCCAGAGTGAGGAGACTATTGACCTCCTGAGATCCTTCTCTGTTGGGCAGTCAACCATTGTGAATGCCATCCAGGGGCTGGCAGCCCAAATGCAACAGACCAATGAATTTCTGGAGGGCATTCACACTGGCTTGGCGGTCCAACAGAGATCAATACAGGCTCTGGCCTCCTCTCTGATGGCAGCCATTGTCCCTGTTTCCACCCTCCCCTCTCCAACTTCCTCTATCCAATCCCATTCCCCTCAACCCCAACCTATCCCAAGCACACAGGCAGACCAGCATGCACACAAGACAACACACAAGAGTGGCACAGGCAACCACACTTCATCCCACAGGCACTCACACAAACACCATCCAGATGCAGACATACCAACAGCCAGTGCCTCCACTGTGTATCCGTCCTCCTCCTCCTCCACCTCCCTCCCAGTTCCATCTACACTCACACCTGCATGCTCTACATCCTCATCCACTACCGCCATCACCAGCACACCTATCAGAACACACACCTCACTGGCAGACACCACCCGAACATCCATGCACACGTCCCCTGTGTCCTCTCCCACTGTGTCTGTCCCCACCTCCCAAGGTACACAAACACAAGCACTCAGACACCCAACAGCCATCCACCTCACAACAGCATCCAGCCCATGCACCTGCACCCAATCACAGCAGACATGCAACTCCCACAACCACTCCCTTTTCCTCCACTCCCAAATCTTCTCTCTCTTCCCACCCCAATGTCCCTAGGAAGTTTTTCCTCTCCACTACTGACCTCTTCCCTACCCTTCCCCCCCATCCTTCACATCTGGCCAGTGTGGGTAAAACCCAGGCACGCATCTCAGCCACCCAGTCCACAGGCCCAGTAGTGTCCACAGCAACTCGTGGTGGCAAAGGATCCAGGGTACCAGGCAGCCTCACGGAAAGGGTGCCTACCCCAAGTGCTGGCCGGAAGGGCAAGGAGCCCCCACCGGCTGCTGCCAGGAAGGGCAAGGAGCCCTCCCCAGCGGCTGCCAGGAAGGGCAAGGAGCCTGCACCAGCTGCTGCCAGGAACGGTAAGGGGCGTGCACCAGCTGCTGCCAGGAAGGGCAAGGGGCTTGCACCATCAGGCAGGAAGGACAAGGGGCCTGGTGCTGGGACTCAGTCGGAGCCCCTACCTCCAACCATGGTGGTGCAGCCGTTCGAGGCTGCAGGGGATGGGCAGGATCTTCCCTCCACAACCACCACCAGCAACAGCAGCACCTCCACCACTCCAGTGGGCAGCCGTCTGAGGCTGCAGGGGATGGGCAGGAGCTTCCCCCCACAACCACCAGCAGCAGCACCACCACCATCTCCAGTGGGCAGCCGTCCGAGGCTGCAGGGGATGGGCAGGAGCTTCCTCCCACAACCACCACTGCCACCACTGAACAGCCGTCCGAGGCTGCAGGGGATGGGCTGCAGCCTCACTCCACCACCAGCAGCAGCACCACCAGTGGGCAGCCATCCGAGGCTGCAGGGGATGAGCTGGAGCTTCCCCCCACCACCACCAGCAGCATCAGAAGCACCACCACTGAGCAGCCGTCACCACCAACAGACGGTCTGTAGTCCTGCCTCCATGGGCTGTTGTGCGGCCTGCCCCCTGCAAATCCAGTGGGTATGACACCCACCTGAGAGACTGTGACCTTGCACGCCCCAAGATCTGCATCACGGGGCTCGATGCCCCCTCCAGAACCAATGGGTATGACACCCACTCCCGATGAATATCACAGGGCACGATGCCCCCTCCAGAATCAGTGGGTATGACACCCACTACCCCATCTGAGAAAATGTACATAAAGTTAATCATACACCATAGCTGCTAGGCATCTGTTTATCTTTATTATGTTGCCATGTGCTCGACAAACCTCTTGAACTTTGATGATTGACCTTGTGCTCGCAGCCTTGGGCTGCAATCTGCTTATCGCTGCTATATTACTTTTTCCAATTACAGTTCCGAGAATTGTCGTGCTTAATCAGTAACTGCCAGAACAAGTTTGTACAGGTCGTTGCCACCTCCTGCCAGCTGCATCTGTACCTTCTCCCACCACACGTGTATCCCTGAAATATTCTGAAGACCGCAGAGGACCTTGAATATGATAGGGGTGGAGTTGTCCTCTGACTAAGCAGTTTTGTGTGTATATAAGGTTGGGTGCCCCAGAGTGAAGGGGCAGCCTCCGTAGGATAGTCACTTGACTGTCCTGGGACTCTGTATTAGCTCGAGCTATAATCCATGTAATAAACTTCTCTTTATTCCTCCAGTTGGTGACTCCGTCTGATTTGTGAACTCTCTGCTAAACTGACCCTGAGGACATAAAGGGTGTCCCTCCACCGCTGGGAAGGAGACCCTGGGTGGGGGTCTAATCTTTGCTGGTTCCTCAGTTGGCGCCCGAACAGGGACCTGAGTCAGGCATCCAGGGGACCGACCGGGTGACGGAGGACTCAAGACTGCATTTCCAAGGGAGGCACCCCACACCAGGGGCCATATGTACGAAAGCTTTTTCCCATAGACACAGAATGGGTAAAATCCTTTCGTACATCTGGCCCCAGATTCTGAGCTTCGTTCTCTGTCGTGGACCTGCGGATCTTCACTGTGTATCTTCCAGCCGGCTCGACTTCTCCTGGAGCTGTCTGAATTCGGATCTCTGTTTTCCGTGAACTACTGGAGTCCCCAACTGTTGGACTATAACAGAAGTGTCAGGTAAGGACGGGAATTGAAAGATTCCTGTCTAAAAATAGGTCTGTGAGTTTTGTACTGTTTCTATCGCTCTTTGCAAAGATCGACGTCAGTGGTAAGACTGACCTCAGTTGTCATTTAAGTATATAGAAAGCAAAAGGCATATTTGCCACTCATTTGGTGTATTCAAACCACTGGTGTAAGAATTATTATTATTTTTTTTTTTAAATACTGGAAGAATGCCAGCGTTCAGTTGTTTCAGGAAATTGTGTTGTTGTCTTTGCAGTAGGGACTCCCGTCTGGAGGAAACATGCCCGCTCCTCCGGCCGGGACTCCGAATCATGATATATATGTTAAATATGGCATAGGTCCGATTATCTGGTCTGATATATGGAGAAAAAGAACCAAAGGTAGTTCTGATTTGCAATGGCCTATTCACGGGACATTTGATAAAGATAAATTTGACTATTTACAGGAACATTTGTTTGTGACAAAAAGTAGACCAGGGATGTTTGATTCACTACGGACTTGGCAGAAAGAAGCAGACCAAAGACATAGGAAGGCAGAGAAAGAATTCCAGAGACATAAGACCAGGACGGTGACTGAAAAGGTATATGACTCTGACGTAGCTGAACATCAACAGAAAATTTTAGAACATGACCGAAGGCTTCACTTACAAACTGATAAGTGTTACCCTTCCAGGACAGTAGTGGATAAGCCACAAGAGGAAGACCCCCTTTTAAACGATATGTTAGATAAACCCCCGTTATATACACCACCAATATACCCTACACTACATCCTCAACCTGCACCAGGTGACCCTATTGTACCACCCCCGGTTGGATCTCAGGTGAGTGCTCCGCCACACACCACCACCCCTCCTGTCACCAGACCTATAGAGGATACCTCCCGCCTGACTGTACCCACCCCTCGACTGGCCCCCGTTTGGCCCACCCCTGACTCCTGTTTAGACACCACACATACCCCCCCGTCCCATGACCCCGCAAAAGCGCAACAAGAGGAAGATGTCATTGAAGAAATGACACGGAGGTGGATGACTAATTGGAATGACTATGGGGTCAGGGACATTGTCCACACTATGAAACAATGGGATAGTTTAGTTCAGTTACATACAGCCACCCTTATGTGCAACATTATAATACAAGAATATGAGGATGATGGTTCCTCAGCTCCCCCGGGACTGGTGGACCTCCGAAAACGCGCCTCTACTGGGCTGCCGTTTGGTTCTGGTCTACATGATTATGTTGTTACTCTCCTCGCATATAGGGACCGCCTGTGGATGTGTACTCCTTCTGTAAAGGCATCCATGTTTCCCATGAGAGAGGTTCCGCCGGTTTGGCGAGAACCGGTGACGGATGATGCTGGCCAAGTTATTACTGCAGGGCATTTTCAACAAATGTGGGTACACACCCCATGGAAAAGATCTGAAACATATACCCTAAAAGCCGCCTTACCTGACCCCCGTAAGAACCCTGCAGGATATTATAAAGAATTGCAACAAATTCTTGAATCATGTACTATGACGTTGTCTGATATTGACATGTTAATGGCAGCAGTAGTCCCGCAGGAAGTATGGTCAAAAATACGAAGGCACGACCATGCTGAACTAGGGGGCACATGGGACCAATTGCAAGCAGCAGAAAGAGACAGGGTTGGGGGAGCGAAACCAGACCAACTTATATTGTCTCTCCCACTGCGTATTTTGGATTTAATGAAGACCATACTTGCACCACACAGGATAAATTGGGATAAATTGGCCGCCTGTAAACAGAAAAAGGACAAGGGTGTTTCAGACTTTTACACAAGGTTTGAGGGTGTCTTTTCTGATTACAGCGGCCAAGACATGACTACTGAAGGGGGGATAAGACTCTTTGTTGACAAATTCGTGGACAATTTATTACCAGACATAAAGGGAAAATTTAACTTGTGTGAAAGTACGTGGCCAGTCTCTACTGCCACTGGAATACTGACAATGGCCCAATATTATGAGAACAGGGAGATAGAAGAACAAGAAAAGAACGAGAGAAAAAAAGAAGGAGTTGAAAACAAAGGTGTTATTTCAGCAGGCCTACCCTCAGCCCCGTCAACAGCAGTCCCGATCAAGGTCACAAGGACCTCCCAATGACAGAAGGCAGTCCCAACGCCCTCCCCGTTCTTCCCTCTCCTACAATCAGTGCGCCTATTGCAAGCAGGAGGGCCACTGGAAGAGTGACTGCCCCAATAAGGACAACTCCACAGGCCGTCCCATGCCCCCACCGCAACAGGACTACAGACCACGCGGTAGGTCTGGTCCTGCAGACAGACCCCGCCAGCAGGCCCCTTCACGGTCCCACAGTACCCCCCGCCCGAATTATTTTGATGCTTCATCCGAGCGTCAATATTTTAATGATGACTATGATGCGTATGAAGGTCAGGGGTCCTCCTTTGATTGGGACAGCCTTCGACAGAGGGGGGTGGGATCAGTTTCTATTCCTGTTAGGCAGAATGGCCCTCACGTTGAGGTACAATTAGACGGTACTCCACATGACTTTTTGGTAGATACTGGGGCCACCAAAAGTTCTGTTAAACAGGAAGAGGTCCAAGGGGTCCCTCTGTCTGGCAATATTAACGTCTCTATGGGTTTTTCTGGTGTTCC
The DNA here is from genome assembly GCF_031143425.1 of Pleurodeles waltl. Classification (NCBI taxonomy): domain Eukaryota; kingdom Metazoa; phylum Chordata; class Amphibia; order Caudata; family Salamandridae; genus Pleurodeles; species Pleurodeles waltl. The sequence continues at coordinate 1,021,272,550 of NC_090442.1, forward strand.
AGTGGCTAACCCCGTCTCCCAGCCGCTGCATGTTGCTATAGGTCCTTACACCATTAGCTCCCCTCTCATTCTTACTTCGGCCTGTAGTGAGAATTTATTGGGTTTGGACTTATTAAAGAAATTGTACGCCACCATTTATTTCTCTCCGGATGGAGTTCATGTCACTCTAGGTCCAAATATTTCCCCGTCACAATTTTTGTCAAAACCACTTCCACCCGAACTTCGAGATTTGCCAGACATTTTATGGGCCACACATAAGGACGATGTTGGATGTCTGGACATACCACCGTATGTCATACGCTTGAAAGCCAATGCCAAATTGCCTCGTCTTCCCCAATACAAATTGTCCCAACACATTGAACAACAACTCAAAAATATTGTGACCCAGTTGATTGATTTGGGTGTCATTGAAGAAACGCGTGGTAATTATTGTAACAGTCCTGTCCTTCCTGTTCATAAAAAATTATCTGATGGCACTGCGTCTCCAGGACTCCGATTTGTTATTGATTTACGGGTGGTCAATAAGATTGTAATACCCCAGTTCCCTGTTGTTCCTGACATTACGACATTATTAACAATGATACCTGCCTCTGCTACTTGGTTCTCTGTTATCGATCTTAAGAATGCATTCTTTAGCATTCCCATTCATCCAGATAGTAGACACATCTTTGGGTTTTCACTGGGTGGTCGCACTGAATCGACTAGCATTTTTAGCCAGGCCCTCGAGGGTCAATTAGATGCCCTTGTTTTTCCTTGCTCCTCGACGCTGGTTCAATATGTGGATGACCTTTTAATAGCATCCACTTCAGAAAAAAATTGTAAAACAGATACTGTAGCCTTATTGAATAATCTTGCACACCATCACCATAAGGTCTCCCTCTCCAAATTGCAATATTGTAGACAGGAGGTAATATACCTAGGACACCTCCTGTCTAAGGAGGGAGGTACGTTAACGGCTGAGAGAATACAAGCTATACGAGACATACCGGTTCCAAGGACACAGAGAGAGGTTAGGGCCTTTATAGGTATTACCTCCTTCTGTCGTCAATGGATTCCTAATTATTCTCTTTTGATAAAACCGTTTTCGCATCTCACCCACAAAGATTGTCCTGAAAAGATTGAATGGAATGATGATTTTCAGTCTGGTTTTGATTAATTGAAAAATACACTCTGCACAGCACCTGTACTTGGTACGCCTGATTATCGTAAAGATTTTCAGTTATATGTGAGCGAGAGAAATGGATGTTCACTATCAGTGTTAACATAAGAGCATGGCGGCAAACAACGCCCCTGTGCTTATTTTTCGGCCCTACTGGATCCAGTGGCCCGTGCACTCCCGAGCTGTCTATGGGCAGTAGCCGCTGCAGAGGTTGCAGTGCGCCAGTCGGCCGGGATAGTCATGGATTCACCCCTCACCCTGTTGGTCCCACACACTGTTGACGCACTATTAAACAAAACAAAAACACAGCATCTTACTAATGCACGATTAACTACTTATGAACTGACACTTTTAGCTAGTCATATAACATTAAAAAGGTGCAACACGCTCAATCCTGCCACTTTATTGCTAATTACTGAAAAAACTGAAGATTCTTATGAAGACATACATGACTGCATTCTCCGGACGGAGGATGAAACAAAAGGGAGAGTGGACTTACAGGACACTCCACTGAGAGACCCTGATGGCGTATTATACGTAGATGGCTCATGCATCAAGCTACCGTATAGCACTACCTCTACAGCCTATGCAGTTACAACAGCTACCACTGTAGTTGAAACAGCTAGAATACCACATAACTCTGCTCAGGCCGCAGAATTAATAGCTCTAACACGAGCCTGTGAGTTAAGTAAAGGACTTAGGCCCTCATTCCGACCCTGGCGGTTTGAAACCGCCAGGGTGGAGGGCAATGGAAGCACCGCCAACAGGCTGGCGGTGCTTCCAGGGCTATTCTGACCGCGGCGGTAAAGCTGCGGTCAGAAAAGGGGTTTCCCGCCGGTTTTCCCCTGGCCCAGGGAATCCTCCATGGCGGCGCTGTTTGCAGCGCCGCCATGGGGATTCCGACCCCCTTCCCGCCAGCCTGTTCCTGGCGGTAAAACCCGCCAGGAACAGGATGGCGGGAACGGGTGTCATGGGGCCCCTGGGGGCCCCTGCACTGCCCATGCCGCTGGCATGGGCAGTGCAGGGGCCCCCTAACAGGGCCCCACCATGGTTTTCACTGTCTGCTATGCAGACAGTGAAAATCGCGACGGGTGCTACTGCACCCGTCGCACCCCTTCAACTCCGCCGGCTCCATTCGGAGCCGGCTTCCTCGTTGCAGGGGCTTTCCCGCAGGGCCGGCGGCGATCTTCTGGAGATCGCCCGACGGCCCAGCGGGAAAGTCAAAATGACCCCCGCGGTCATTTGACCGCGGTGCGGTCCTTGGGCGGTTTCCGCCCGGCGGGCGGCGGACTCGGAATGAGCCCCTTAATGTGAATGTTTACACTGACAGTCAGTATGCATTTGGCGTAGCACACAATTTTGGTTGCTTGTGGGCAGAACGAGGATTCCTCACTTCACATGGGACACGTATTCAACATGGGACCCTTATAACTAACTTCCTTTCTGCCCTGGCGTTGCCCAAAACAATGGCTATCATGAAGTGTAGTGCACACAAAAAGGTGACAGATGAAACTGGACAGGGCAACGCCCTAGCCGATCAGACAGCAAAAGATACAGCGTATGCAAAGACACGACACATGTATGTGGTAGATAGTACAGAGAAGGTTCGTCCCCATGAAATATTTGGGAACACGGTAGAGAGTGTCAGGAAGATACAGGATGAGGCAACTGAACAGGAGAGAAAGGAATGGGAAGAAGGGAAGGCCAAGCTAGATGAAAATACGCTGTGCTGGACAGATCTGTCACAGAGGGAAAGATGGATGTTACCCAATGCATTTGTGCTGCCAGTAGTGACTATGGCCCATGGTCCTGCACACGTTAGTGCGAAAAGCATCTGTGATTTGCTTGATCCGGTTTGGTCTAATAAAAATATCAGAAGAGTAGCTGACCAACTGGTTCAATCCTGCATGATTTGTTTACAACATAACATAGGGAAGGGTGCCTCAGTCACCGCTGGGCATTTTTCCCCACAAATGTATCCCTTTGAACTACAACTACAACTACAACTTCAACTACAAACGGATTATATTGAGATGGAAAGGTGTAATAACTTGAAATATGTCCTAGTTGTGGTCTGTATGTTTAGTAAATGGGTAGAAGCTTACCCTACTAAAGATAATACTGCCCTTACCACTGCAAAGGTACTTCTGAAGGAGTTCTTCCCACGGTTTGGGGTCCCAAGGTGTGTCTGGTCAGATAATGGGAGTCATTTTGTAGGGCAGGTGATGAAAAGGGTGTGTGAAGGGTTGGGCCTCCGCCAGAAGTTTCATGCAGCTAACCACCCCCAGTCAGCAGGACTAGTTGAAAAATATAATGGCACACTTAAATTGAAGATGTCAAAAATATGCGCAGAACGCGGTATACGGTGGCCGGACGCGTTGCCCCTGGCTTTAATGTCTGTCAGGATGACGCCTCACTCTAGATCAGGGTTGTCACCCCATGAGATAGTGATGGGTAGGCCAGCAAATGTCTGGGGGGTCCCTCGACCTGACAAGTACTCAGAACTAGAACATCCTGTTTTGATGGACTATTTAAATGAACTCACTAATTCTTTGCGTTCTATTCACCAACAGGTGCGTGAAGCACTTCCATCTGTATCCACTGATTCAGGCCACAAGATACTACCTGGAGACTGGGTCCTCACAAAGAATTTCCAGCGGAAAAAGAGTCTCGAACCTCGATGGAAAGGTCCGCGACAGGTCCTTCTTGCTACTCGAACAGCAGTTAAAGTCGAAGGAGCTAAGAATTGGATACATGCATCCCACTGTAAGAAAGTACCCCTACTCGTACCCTCTGATGAAATAAAAAGTGGTGACCACCTGACGACTGAGGACCATTTCAGCAACACTACGCGGAGTGATAAAAAACAGAACGACAGTGTGCTGCAGGAGGTTCCCTCAGATTTAGGTCACACTGAACAATTGTTTCCTGACCATACCATACCACAGTCCACAAGATACGATTTCCGCCCACGAAAATAAGAAAATGAACAATGAACTGATTGCTTTTCCCCTGTATTAAGTCTGACAATAGCTGCAGGGCCGTGATTTTGACTGTCGGGGCAGACCAGAGTGTGTCAATAGGACTGCTGGAATCACCCCACAGTGAAGCAACCACCAGTCACGGGCAGCACCTAGGTTGGACTTAACTGCTAGTGGGACAAGCAATAAAGAGAAATGGGTGTTATACAAGAAGACAAGAGGAAAAAGAAGAAAATAAGTAATTTAAAAAGACTATTAGGCCCACGTATCGCTTGTCTCACCATAACAATACTATTTTTGGTACTTCTGTCCTGCATTGGGTGGGTAATACATGATTCTGACTCAGAGGTCTCACCAACTACGCCACTGCCTCCAGAACACAGCCATGTTTCCTTACTACCCCATGAGGAAGGACGACTTAAGGAATATGAAAACAATACCTTAATATCTATGTTACATCAACATCAGCTGGCTGTAAATAGAACAAATTGTTGGATATGTGGCTTGCTACCGAGTTCCGTGCAAAGAAGGTTGCCATATATTGCATTCCCTTTTTCTTTTGATGGCTCGTGCAGCGCCTGGTATGAACTATCAGCCATTTGGGCTACCTCAATGGATGCTACTAATTCCGGACTATTGGTCACCCACCTCTACCGGTTATGCTGGCCCACTGGAACAAGAGTTTATGGAACAAAGGAAGAAAAGTCCGAATATGCTGACCGACTAAATAGGTCTACTGACATATATTTTTTTTATCCTTTAATACCACACCCCGGATTGGCCGAAGATTTTTTGTAACACAGAAAGGCTCCACTTTGTTTTCAGAAAAGTGGTAATAGAAGTGTAGGTGCCAGTAACTGTAATACTACAGTAATATTGAATGGAACTAATTGGCCTACCATGATACCATCACGAAACTCGTATTTTGTTTGTGGTAATAATGCCTACACCTCCTTGGTACCCACCTGGACCGGCAAGTGTTACATTGCTTGGTTACTACCACCAACTTACACAGCTGGCCCTCAACACCACAGGACTTGGAGAGGGGTAATATCTGCAGAAGATACCTCAGCACAAGAAGCATTGGACTACTTTAAAGGAGTTCTTCCATTTTGGGGCCCTATGATGAACAGTAGGGATATCAGACATCTCACACGAGTCGTGGAAGCAACAATAAATGAAACAGCGGAGCTCTGAGTGACATCACTGCAGAGCTCGCTGCTGACCGCCTTGTTACTCTTCAAAACAGAATGGTTCTTGACATTATCTTGGCAGACCGTGGTGGAGTTTGTAATTTGATCGAATCGAGCTGCTGCATTTATATACCAGACAATGCCCCTTCAGTGTATAAAACTATTCAAAGGTTGCATATGATAGCTTCCACAATACACCAAGACGAAGGAACATGGTCCTTGACCAACTGGTTTTGGGGCCTGATTTCCCAATGGGGCTGGAAGATACTAATATTCCTTTTTGTGCTTGCTGCTGTATTCCTCACCTGTTGTCTTTGTGTACAGTGCCTACCTGCTTTGTGCGGTTGCTGTATGGCATCCCTTGCCCCCTGGCCTGTTCGCCCTCCTCAACACATGGCTATGCTGTCCCTTGAGCAGGAGATAAAAGACCTTATGTCCATTAACATAGACACTGAATGACATTCAAATTTGCCTCACAATGGCAAAAGGAGGGATTGAGAAAATGTACATAAAGTTAATCATACACCATAGCTGCTAGGCATCTGTTTATCTTTATTATGTTGCCATGTGCTCGACAAACCTCTTGAACTTTGATGATTGACATTGTGCTCGCAGCCTTGGGCTGCAATCTGCTTATCGCTGCCATATCACTTTTTCCAATTACAGTTCCGAGAATTGTCGTGCTTAATCAGTAACTGCCAGAACAAGTTTGTACAGGTCGTTGCCACCTCCTGCCAGCTGCATCTGTACCTTCTCCCACCACACGTGTATCCCTGAAATATTCTGAAGACCGCAGAGGACCTTGAATACGATAGGGGTGGAGTTGTCCTCTGACTAAGCAGTTTTGTGTGTATATAAGGTTGGGTGCCCCAGAGTGAAGGGGCAGCCTCCGTAGGATAGTCACTTGACTGTCCTGGGACTCTGTATTAGCTCGAGCTATAATCCATGTAATAAACTTCTCTTTATTCCTCCAGTTGGTGACTCCGTCTGATTTGTGAACTCTCTGCTAAACTGACCCTGAGGACATAAAGGGTGTCCCTCCACCGCTGGGAAGGAGACCCTGGGTGGGGGTCTAATCTTTCCTGGTTCCTCACATCCTCCCAGGATGAAGATCACTGGGCACGATCCCCCTCTAAAACCAGTGGGTATGACACCCACTCACCCCATCCTCCCCAGGATGAGGATCACAGGGCATGATGCCCCCTCCAGAACCAGTGGGGAAAACACCCACTTGAGAGACCGTGGCCTTGCACTCTCCAGGACAGAGCAATGGGCATGTTGCCCCCTCCAGAGCATATGGGCAAGTCACCCACTTGAGAGACTGTGGCCTTGCACTCCCCAGGACCAAGCACAGGGCATGTTGCCCCCTACAGAGCATGTGGGCAAGTCACCCACTTGAGAGATTGTGGCCTTGCACTCCCCAGGACCAAGCACAGGGTATGTTGCCCCCTCCAGGACCAGTGGTGTTGTTCCATCTGCCAGCTGAGGTGCCCCCCATTCCCCATACCCCTGAGGTGCCTGCCTATTTTCAAACTGATGCCCCTGCAGTGTTCTCTCCGTGTTGTTGCAGGAGACAAGTGGGGCCTTGGACTTTGTCATGTGGCCCTGTGGCCCACGCACATTGAGGACTGGGCAGTATCCCTTGAATTGTACATATGTATATACTTTTAGATTGGATGTATGTCTTTTTAATGTATTAATATTATTACACTCACTTTCATCTATTCGTGTTGTCCTTGCATTATTCCTGAGGGGTACGGGGTATATATGTTTTATTACTGCATATGATTGTGTGTATGGTGCTGGGGGTGTGTGTGTGTGTGTGTGTTGCATGTGTGTCACTTTCTTTTTCCTCCCTCCCTCCCCTGTGTGCTAGGCGGCTGTTCTCACTGTGGTCGTCTTTGCCATCGTTGGTGTTCGTGGTGGAGCAGGACGTAGAAAACCATCAGAAAAATCTGCAGCTCGGGCTCCATGGTGGTGTGGTGCTTCCCTGTATCTCCAATGGTGAGTCCTTTCCCTTCTGTGCAGTGTTTCCGCCAGGCTTTTTATGTCTTTGGTGCCGCCCCGGAAAAGGTGTCAGATTGGATTGTCGTAATACGGTGGGCGGAACAATGACTTCTGCCTGGCTGTAGGCGGCTACTGCCGTGGTGGCTGTTGTTTCCGCCCTAGCAGTCAGATGTGGTAAAGTTTCTGTCTATCTGAGCTCTTTCCGCTATGGTCATAATTTGGTGGTATTTACCACCAGCCTGTTGGTGGTATTACTGCCACTTTATCACCGACCGCCAGGGTTGTAATGAGGGCCATAATGTTCACAATCAAGGGGACTGTGCAGGCCTGTGCGCTTTAATTGGTGATTTTCTCAATTGTTTGTCATTGGTTGTCCACTTACCTGAGGCTGTTAGGAAGTATAGTTTTTATATTTTACACAACTGTTACTTCACTAAATGCAGAAAAAGACAGCATGACATTCATCTCTGTGTCGTTAAAAAATTAAGACTTTTCAACACTACTAGATCGGAAGCTCTGCATTTACATTATACCCCACAGATATACATACTGGGAAATCTGAGTACTCTGGACAGAAACCACAATATAGAGAAGACAGAATCAGAGCAGTAAAACAAGTGCTGCATAAACTAACAATCAGAGTAGCCATAACTGTTCTCCTCAATGGACAATCCAAGTTGTGAAATGTGTTTTTCAAACTATGATTGATCACCTTTGTGCCAAAAAGGTACAGAATTTAGAGTTAACAAAGGTAGGACAAGGTTTGGATTATAAAAATAAAATGTGAATGTTATTTATATCTTGATTAAGTGGGAGTGCTTTATAGCTAGCCACTATCACACCCAGACCTCAAAGCACTATGTGTATCTTTTATTTCTATGTATTGCCTTCTTGAAGGCCTCTTTGACTTCTTCATTCCTGAGACTATAGATGATTGGATTTAACAATGGGGCAAAAACTGTGTAGAACAGCGAAGCAAGTTTATCTTGCCTCATTGATGCACTAGAAGGTTTCAGGTGTGTACCAGCGCCTGTCCCAAAAAACAGGAAGACCACCATCAGGTGTGCTGAACAAGTGGAAAATACCTTTTTCTTTCCCTTTGAAGAAGGGATCTTCAGGATGATCCTGATAATGTGCACGTAGGACAAGCAAATAATCACAAAGGTCACCAAAGACACACCCCCAGCCAATGTGAAAAGCACAATTTCATTGGGCAGAGTACTGGCACATGACAGCCTTAGCAGTGCTGGAAATTCACACAGTAGATTATCAATAATGTTTGGTCCACAAAATGTTAGTTGAGAGACAAGAAAGGTGTTTAGAAAAGAGAACACAACACCGCCTATCCATGAAAAGGAAACAACTTGGATACAAAATCTTCTATTCATGAGTAAGGTGTAATTTAAAGGGTGGCAGATGGCGACATAGCGATCATAACACATAGCAGTGAGGATACAGACATCTGTGAATGGGACCAAGAGAATTACAAAGACCTGGATGAGGCATTCAATGAATGCAATTTGTTTCTTCTGGACCGAAAGGTCTTTGAGCATCCTGGGGACAGTCACTGTAACAGAGACAATGTCAAGACAAGACAGGACCTGGAGGAAGAAGTACATAGGTGTGTGCAGCTTTGTAGTGACTGAGATGACCACTATGACCATGATGTTTCCCAGCAGCGCAGTGATGTAGACGAGCAGGAAGCAAGCGAATAGCGCATCTTGAATTTCCCCATCGAAGGTAAATCCCAGAAGTATGAAATTCAAGCTTGTGGTCCGATTCCTCATGCCCCTAATGCCAGATGAATACAACTGTGAAAATAAGGGGAATGGAGAATTTTATTACAACAACACAGTAACATTCTTATCCATCTCATCTCTCCAAAGCATCGCTCTCAACCGGCACAAGCAAATTGTTTAAGACCAGCTGTACTCTCTGTTACACTGTGAGCTAGCCCCTTGTGTTTTAAGAAATAAAATGACTATTCCTTCTGTCTTTAAGAGGCCATCTAGTGCAGAAAAAAATAAAAAGTACTGTTTGTGCAGTAATCACCGTTAGTAATCACCAACAATAGGCATTCTAGAATGTTGTTTTGTTTAATGTCTGCTTTGGTTCTGAAATATATTGTGACATCATTCACCAGATGGTCCTTCCAATGATTTTGCTTTTCTTTTTCTGTGCCTTTGATTCTGAAAGATCACCAGCTCTTCTTTATTTATCAACATTAAACAACTGGTGAACCATATTCACATATACCATTATTAATGTGGACCAACTAGATCTGCCTAAGCCACAGAGAAGTGTCTATAGAAAGTGAACTTAAATTTAGTATTATTACATTCAACAAAAGAAACTTGTCCATTTTCTTGAAACACGGGAGAGCATAACAAAGAAAAATCAGAAGAGAAAAACATAGCAAGTGTTATACGTGCCCAATAAATATGGATTACAAATGCCAAAATTCAAATGTTAGAAATAGCAAAGGATCTCATGCAAGGCAAAGTGGCCTATAATCTTTGAATGGTTCACTTAAGTCTTAAGGAACCAACAAAATGGCTAACAGCTCGGGATGGATGAAATTTTAAATTCAGATGAAGTTGAATATCTTTGCTCTTTAAGATGGTGAATTAAGTCTCCTGACTTTGTGAAGTGTGAACTTTACCTCTAGCCCTCCTCTACTCATTCAATTAATCCACAGCTTCTGCCCTGTATGGAACACTTCCCTGCAGCTGGATAACCCTCTCCTCCACCCACCAGGAAGGGAGCGGCATTATAATGCTGCAAGAAAACATGCAGTGCATGGCTTTCGCTGTGCACCAAAGGAGTCTTTCCAGCAAAGCCATTTTGCCCACCATCCAGGACTGCCCTCACCAGTGGCACTTAACTGTGTCTGCCTAGAAGTGACACATTGGCAGTGCCCTGCAGCTCCATGTCTCAACACTTACAGTGTAGACTTTCCAGTGGCAGTGAAAAGGACTGAACAGCAGCAACTCTCTGCTACAGTGGGAAAGACCCATTTCCTCTCCTTTTTTAGGTCGAAGCCTACCAGACAGTGCTGCTGTCTGCTTGCGAAAAGACTTCTTCGGGCATCTTGAAAGCTCCCCTGGGAATGCATTCCGCCCATTGCCTAACATTGGCTTTGTGTTTTGTAACTCACATTTTCTTGCTTTCTGTTTGCTGGCTTTATTTGTTTTTAGGCTGGCCTGCATGTTTTCATCCCTTCTGTGAGGCAAAGCTTGTTTACCATCATTCCATGTATTCTTCCACAAGTTCTCACCTTCTCTAAACATTCCTATATTTTCTGTTCCTATCTTGCCACATTTACTGTGCCTTCAAAGACAGAGGTCAAATGTCAGGCTGTTCCTTCTGAGGGAGCTTAGTGTTTACTATTCTTTCTCCGACTTCAAAGTGAGAGGCGTTATGTGACACTCCTACTGGTACTGGGAAAGAAGAGTTGTTTTTCTTGTATGCAACAACATTTAAATGTCTGTAAATTAACTGTGCATATTTTTCATTACATATCACAATTAGGAAATCAAAAATAAAGATTTTTTTGTAATTCTGAAGTGTGGTGGAAACAAATAATTTAATACAATCAAAACAAATCAGTAGACTAGGTGACGGCATTTCCACACATTATTTTTTGTGCACTGTATAGTTTTATCAGTAAAACTGTATCTGCAAATGTAAGGGTAATTCAACTGGAAATGTGTTGTCTGTAATGGATGTGCGCTAACACACCATGCATGCTCCACTCCATGCAACTCCAATTGACGCCACTCCATTCTACACCACTCAACTTCACAACATTCTATAACACTCAACTCTACGACACTCCACCACACAACACTCCGCTCTCCGCTTTATGCCACTGCTCTCTAGGTCACTCCCCTCCACTCTACCACACTCCACTCTATGCTACTTCACTGTAGGTCACTCTACTCAACTGTACAACACTCCACTCTGACACTCTATGCCACATCACTCTATGCTACTCCAATCTATGTCACGGTTTGTCACTTTGCCCCACTCTGATATTCCATGCCTATTTACTCCACTCTGTGGTACTCTACTTCACTCTATGGTAAGCCACTCCACTCTGACACTTTACTCCACTCTGCACTATACCACTCCACTCTACACCACTACATTCCACTGCACTCCCCACCATGCCACTCCACGCCACTCCATGACTTTCTGCCATTCTACAACACTCCACTCTAAGACACTTTATTCCACACTAAGCCCGTCCACTCTACACCCTTCCACACTATGCCCCTCCACTCTGTGCCCCTCCACGCTACTACACTACACTCCACTCTTTGCCACTTTACTGCACTCTCCACCACTCTACTCCACTGCACCCCACTATTCCCCACTTTACTCCACTATTCGCCACTCTACTCTGTTCTTTGTAACTGTACTCCACTCTTTGCCACTCTACTCCCCACTCTTTGCCACTCTCCTCCCCACTCTTTGCCACTCTAATCCCCACTCTTTGCCACTCTACTCTCCAATCTTTGCCACTCTACCCCACTCTTTGCTACTCTATTCCACTCTTTGCCACTCTACTCCATGACACTCCACTCTCCTGTACCACACTAGCTTTGCCATGCTGAACAGCAGCCATGCTGACTAAAACACACTGGCAATGCCAGTAGCTCTTGCTTGGGTGAGACATATTGGCTTTGCCAATGATTGTTTTTCACTAGCTTGACCTTTCGTGAAGCTAGCAATTTAAAAAAAAATGACATGAAGTAGATAAAGTAATGAGATGCACAACTTTGCAACAATGTAAACCTGGATGAGGCAAACTATTTTTCTAATAATGTAATAGTAAAAGACAGACTATTAAGATGAAATAAAACAAGAGGAAGAAACATCATAAAGAATTTGTGTTTAACATTCTTGCGTCTTGCCAAATGACCACGTAAAAGCCTGTGCCCAACAAATGATTAACCACTCCACTGCCCTTTCAGTCAGTCACATCTTCCTACACATTTGTCCACCCATATGTCTTTAATCCAGGCTACCCTCCAAATGCTGAGTGGATCATTCCCTCATAAACCTTTTTTTTATTCCTCATGAACGTCACTCCAAGAGGGCACTCTCCACCATATACTTGATGTTTCTAGGGTCAGATACCTCAATAACATCACTGATGGGCCTCTTATGCAAGCTCTGTTATTTTTCATCCTCAAAGTAGAAGTAGAGTGGCACCCGGCTGAAATGCTAGCCCTGATGGAAACAAAATGTGACCATTATCTTTGGTGAAGTGCCCCTGCCTAATACGCAAGACCAAACCTGCAAAATCCTACAGCATCAAATGGTACTCAGATGAACTGCACTTCTTCAAATATCAGTGGATCGCACCAGAACGGCACTTGAGAAAAATTAACCCTTGCTGCTGACCTCAGAACCTGGATTATACAGTGTTGAGGTGTATGTATGCCTTTTACCAAAGAAAAACGACATTCGTTCAACAGTATGGAAGATGACGTTGATGCCAAATCATTTTACACTACCTATGTAGATGGCAATTTCCCCATTCGTTGCCCTTATTGCGCACTTTCGTGACACAATAGTCACATCTCATACCAACTTAACTGCCTCTGTCACATCACTTCTTGCACTTACTTTAGAAATAACTGCAGATACAACTACACTCTCAATGGAACTCCAGGATCACTTGAATCTGAAAGCCAACAGTCTCAACCAACAAAACCCCTAATGTCAGACTTTGTGACCGGGATATTATATATCAATACGAAGTATTCACCAAAGGTTTGGCAAATAAGAAAGCCAGAAAACCATGTGCTGATAATCCCAATATTGATGAAGCAGAACTCTGAACTAGAGTCTTGTGAAAGCTGACAGCTGTTTGGCCTCCTCTGCAGAGAGAAAGTTCAGTAGATTCTCCAAATCTCAGCTCACCTGTAACAGAAAACCTTGAGGGGCATATTTATGAGCCCCCAACACCACTGGGGTGTCACTTTATGATAAAATGGAGTAACTCTAGCTTCTGAACGGGGTTGCATAGTAATGTAAACTGTTGCAACATAAACGTACGCCATTGTCCTAGGAGGCACAGGTCCCTCATCTTGTGGCATTTTATGTAACGCTGCCATGCTGTTCATGCATACATGCTAACCATAATGTTATTGGTCTAACTTTAACTTCGCTATGTGAAGTATAAGACTGTAATGTTGATTGTCTTACATGCTGGATTCTGTTTATTCATGCTTAATAGATGCCATCTCTTTGGCGCAATTCTAGTTTCTGACCAGGAGGGCTGACAAAAATGAACTACAAACTGTTACAATGTAAACCAATGTTACTGTGCCCCCAAAGGGAGGTGCTGGGAAGGGTGCAGTCCGAGACTGGCCTAAAATGGCAGCCACTTGTCTCTGCTGGTTTAGCGTGTAAAAGTGGAATGCACCAATTCAGGATGGGAAGGGGGATGAGTGGGGGAAAGTAACAAGAAGTGGGAGGTGGAAGCACATGACAGAGATAGCCTGCAAACACACGCAGCATTATGAACTGCTTTAACTGAAAGGAAAAAGTAGCTCTGAAAGCATAAGTAGTGGAAGGACACACATAGAGCCAAGCTCTTGGAAACTGAAAATACATAAATAAAAGGAGCCGGTACATGCTCACCAAAGAGAAGAAAGGAAATGAGTGGCGATGAAGCCAACCAACAGTAATCAATGGGCCAGCTCTAAGCCCACCGCAAGCTAAGAAAATGTCTTGCAACAGCACATGTGCTGCCTCAGACAAGCCCTGAAAGTGCAAATCAACAGCTGTTAACCCCTTCGCTGCTAAGCCTTTTCCCCATCCTGTGCTATACCTTTTTTTGCCTATTTGGGGTAGTTCAGCCTTAGGCCCGATAACGTTTTGTCCACATAAAGTATCCACCCCAGATTTGCGTCCTTTTTTTCCAACATCCCGGGAATTCTAAAGCACCCAGGGATTGTGGATTCCCCTCGAGGGAACCGAGAAATTAGCCAAACGTCAGCTAGATTTTGATTTTTTTTAGTAAACATGGGAAAAAGTGCATCTGTTTTTTTCCCTGCAAGTAGTATCAATAAAGAGTTAGCGGTGTTAGAATCACCATCTTCCCAGCTTTCAGGAACAGGTAGACTAGATTCAGAAAACCACATTTTTCAACACTGTTTTGGCATTTTACTGGGACAAACCCCATTTTTCCTAATTTTTGTGCTTTGAAACTCCTTCCAGTTAGCAACAGAAATGATTGTGAAACCAATGGTGGATCCCGGAAAGCTATATATTTCTGAAAAGTAGACATGATTCTGAAATCAGCAAGGGGTCATTTGTGTAGATCCTTCAATTTGTTTCCTATAGAAAGTAACACTTGAAATAAAAAATGTTTAAATTGAGTTGTAAAAAACAGCCATTTGTGTCTAATTTTTCATATGTAACTTTTTCTAAATATGACAGATGTTTTAAAGCAATGTACCCTTACATCCGCTGGACGCTTCTGGTTGCAGAGATATATAGGGCTTGTAGGTTCTCCAAGAACTCAAGCTTCCCAGAGCCAATAACTGAGCTGCACCTTGCAATAGATTTTCATTGTGTACCAGGCATACAGCAGTTAATTTAATAAAATATCAAGAGTAAAAAATATGTATCAAGAAAAACCATGTGTTTCTGAAATGGGCACAAGACATGGAGTTTAGAAGCAGTGGTTATTTGCACATTTCTGAATTTGGGGGGACACGTACTAGCATGTGAATTACATGACATTTCACGAAATGACTGTTTTCTTACATACTGTCTTACATTTGGAAGGCACAAATGCAGAGAAAGACAATTGCTAATAACACTTGTTCTGCTATTCTGTGTTCCCACAAGTCTCCTGATAAAAATGGTACCTCACTCGTGTGGCTCATCCTAGTTCCTGCAACAGGAAACGGCCCAAAATGCATTGTGGCCCCATCACATTTTTCCACTGAAAACTGACTTGTTATTAGCAATGTGCCCAGCTGTGGATTTTCAGCTCTAGCTCAGCCGGCACCTACAGAAACCTAGCAAACCTGTAAAAAAATTTAAACTAGACACCTAGAGGAATCCAGGATAAAGTGACCTGTGTGGCTCTCACTACATTTTGTTTACCCAGAATACCTTGTAAACCTCAAAATTTGTCTAAACACATTTTCCTCATTTTTCTGTGATGCAAAGTTCTGGAATCTGTGGGGTGACACGACACAAACTTTATTCCACCCAGAATCCCCCAAGTCTCTCGATAAAAATGGTACCTCACTTGTGTTAGCAGGACTAGTGCCTGCGACAGGAAACACCCAAAACATAATATTGACACAACACATTTTTCAACTGAGATTGGACTTGTTTATTGCAATGTGCTTAGCTGTGGATTTTGGGCTCTAGCTCAGCCGGCACCTAGGGAAACCTAGCAAACCTGTACATTTTTTTAAACTAAACATCTAGGGGAATCCAGGATGGGGTGACTTGTGTGGCTCTCACCACATTTTTCTACTCAGAATCCCTTGCAACCCTCAAAATGTGTCTAAACAAACACATTTTGCTCACTTTTCTGGGATGCAAAGTTCTGGAATCTGTGGGGAGCTGCAAACTTCCTTCCAGTCAGCATTCCCCTCAGTTTCCGGATAAAAATGATACCTCACTTGTATGGATAGGCCAAGTGCCTGTGACAGGGAAAGGCCAAAAACGTGTAGAGATTGAGGTGCACCAAAGCGTGTTCATAAGCAGTTTTTTTATTATAAGTTTTTAGGTTGACTCTGCTTTGGGCACCCACACAAGTGAGGTATCATTGTTATGGGGCGTTCAAGGGGTATGCTAAGTGGTAGAAAATGTTTGGTTTCTTTCTGTTTCTGGAAGAATATGGCACAGAAATGCAAGGAAAATGTGCGATTCTAGTCACATTTTGAGGTTTGCAGGCATTGTCTGTAAGAAAACTAGTTGTGATCCACAAGAGACACACCACCCTGTCCTCCCCTGGGTGTCTAATTTTCAAACATATCTAGAGTTAGTAAATTTTCCCTGGTCAGGAAGAGAGCATGCTACCAAGTCTCTTAAGTCTGTGATGATCCAAAAACTCAAATTGTGAAAACAAACGCCCTTTGGTTTTGTTAAAAAGACCCCTCACCCACCAACATAGTTGGTGGCATGTTTAATCACTGGGGTACCAACTGAGACACCTAGCATTTCAGGGGTGTGCTCTGGTGCCTGATTACTGTGGAGCAGGGTTTTTTTTGTTAGTTAAATTCCCAATTACGACGAGAAGTGCAATGAAATTGTGTTGTGGTTACCCACCAGTATGGTGGGTTTTTAATCATGTTAACCTTGGCCAAAGGTTAAAAACAGTGATTATCAAAATTTGAGTGCTTCAGACATCACAGAAGTAAGAGACTTGGTAGCATGCTCGCTTCTTGTGTTTGTTAACAGCAGTTTGGGAAGATGAGCAAGCTGTCTCTTTTCACTCTCTTTACAGGCACACATCCGTACTGGTTGGATTTTGCACCTATGTACTGTTCGGGTTAGGTCCTGAACAGTACATCAATACCGTCAAAAATTTTGATGCTGTTTCCCCCTACCCTGCACCATGGTGCACTGTATTTTAAATATAACACACTCATGGTGGCAGTAGGGGGTGCTAATGGGTGCAAGCACAGCAAGCACCAATGATATCCCACTAAAAAGGAAAAACAAAATTACACATAAGACAACACAATACACATAGTGCACAAATCCAAGGAGAATTTCACACACACTAAAACATAAGCTAAATATGCTGCTATTATTGCACCATTTATGAAAAACTCATTCATGCATGGCAATGGTACTCATTAAAGTAAACAGTTCAAAAAAGTTTTTCTTACCAAACACAAGCCACTACACAAACTGCAGATGTACCACTGACGAAACCGCAAGCAGGAGTCACAGCAAATGAATCAAACGCTTTGCAGAAGAATAAACAGGAGAAACAAACATTAGGATCACTAATGCAAATAATGTGCCAGCCCACACACACCAAGCTGGGGGGCAGATGGGCAAAAACATTCACCCCCTTAAAGGAAGTGACTCTTGCCCAAGGGGCAGCTCCCCACGACAACAGCAGCAACATAGTGAATAAAACATCCCTGGTGTCTAGTAGTTTCTGCCCCCTGGGTGGCAGATGGGCCTAAAAAAAGAGGCTGATCTGCTTCCAAGGGAGGCAGAAACAGCCAAAATAAGTGCCCAATAAAGAGAGCAACCCTTGCCCAAGGGGCTGTGCCTCAAATTTGCCAAAATGTAGATTCCCTAGTGGTTTCTGCCCCTCTTGGGGGCAGATGGACCTAAACAAAGGAGGCTATCCTGCCCCTACGGGGGCAGAAATGGCCTAAATATGTGCCCCCTAAAGGGAGTGATCCTTGTCCAAGGGGCCGCTTCCCAAAACCCCCAAAATTGAAAATCCCAGGTGTCTAGTACTTTCTACCCCTCTTGGGGGAAGGTGGGCATAAAAAAGGGGCCAACCTGCCCCGAAGGGGGGCAGACACGGCCAAAATAATTGCCCCCTAAAGGTGTGACCCTTGCCGAGGGGCTACTCCTCAAAATTGCCAAAATGTACAATTCCCTGGTGTCTAGTGGTTTCTGGCCCCCTTGGGGGCAGATAGCCCTAATAAAATGGATGATCTGCCCCGGAGGGGGGCAGAAACAGCCAAAATATATGCTGCCAAAGAGGAGCGCCCCTTGCCCAAAGGGACGTTCCTCAAACTGTAAACACACACACAAACACACACAAACAAAAATCTCTGGTATTTCTCCTGCATGATAGTGACCCCTTGTGCAATTGTTCAGCAGGAATACATTTCAAAGAGACACCGCGGGAAAGAAAAAACTCTTTCCTTTCTCGCCCGTGCCCCCTTGAAGCCCCTCCAAGGAGAACAAAACGTACCTGTTTCTCATCCTGGCTCTGGAAGCAAATGGCTTCCTGCGCCGTCGGCCTGCTCTGATAACACCATTGCACGGGGTGCGCTCTGATGTCATTAGATCATCGGGGGCCGAGGAGGGTCCGGGTGGCAGTGGAATCGCTTCTGCTGCCAGGCATGGTGGGGGGCTGCAGGGGGTGGGCCTATGTGGGGAGTGCCAGCGCTTCCCCTGTGGATGGGTGCTAGGATGGCCGGGGGCAATCCGATGCACATGCCCACTGCAGCGCCAGACAGTCCCCGGCTGTCCGACACTTGCAAGAGGTTAAATATAAAGATTCTGAAAGATCTCTGAGCAACGCAGTACCCTATTATCCTAATAACATGGCATGACAAGTATTAAAAGAATAGTGGATGTTTTCAATGTTATTGGTAAAGCATTTCTGCAGCCCACTCAAAATCTTCAACTCAATATTAAATAAGTCAAGGACTCTAAACTATAGAATAACTCATAAGGTAGAACAACCAATACATCAGAAACCAGCAAAAACCTTATAATGCACCCTATTTGAACATTATCAGTCATTATATTATACATAGAAATAATCCTTAGGGGTGGTAAAGCTCATAGAAGAATATAGAAAAGCTCAGATACAAAGATCTGAAAGCACATCAATATTAAATCCTAGGCTCAACAGTGTCATCCAGATTAAACTCAAGTAGCATTTGAATTAAAGCATGTTGATCTCTCCCTACTTGTCATGTGAAGTCCAACATGATATCCCACAAAGAATTTGCTTAAACTGTTAAAATACTTTCCAAAGTTTTCCCATGCTAAATCACAGACACTAATAAGCATTGAGTTTATCATAATTTATACACTGGGTAAAGAAGTAATTCGATCAACTAGGTACTCAGACTCGTGGACTACTAAAATATAGTCAAGGCAATCTGAATGAGCTGGATGGGGTATTTTATTGAATACATTTTCCATAACCTAATATTCTAAGACAAACTAAGTGTGGCTACAATTATACATCAAGTCTTTCTGTTTATAGTTGTTTGAAAACTTTAAAGGTCTTGACACAGTATCTCCACAGTATCTCCAAAGAAATAAAAACTCTGACAACTGGACAGAGACTGGAATTTTGAAACTCTTACAGTGGAACGGTCACTACATTCCTGACTTGCAATAACTTCATGATTGTGCCTAGAGTGACAACATATTTTTGTTCTTGGAACACAGCCAGTATAGAAAAGCAACTAAGGCTAAATGGTCCCAAACTAAATATTTTTTCAATTCGTATTATATCATTTGTCTAGGGCAATCATGAAAAACCTCAAATTTTCCTTATAACAACTATTCCACTTTTGAAATATTTGCATCAAATAGCTTATTGGGACTAACAAGCAGTGGTCTAATAATATTAGTCAACAACAAACTGCAAATGGTTGGTACAAAACTTGAACCAAAATATAAACCTCTCCTTGCAATATTTTTTAAAACTCATGATAAAACCCAGTTGCTAATCATTAAGGTCTTTATCATGCCAATTAGCATAAAAAATGACTATTGAGTCTATCCTAGAAGAAATTGAGAATATTTTTGAAAGTGAAGCAAATGCCTTAGTGTTACTTGTAGGGGACCTGCACACTAATTAGCCACATAACACAAGTTAATCAACATAGGAAGATTTTTTTTAAATAGGGGAATGAGCAAACTGCTGGAATACTACAAGTTGCCTAGATGCATTGTGGTAAATGCAGTGCATGACAACTCTGCTGTCAGTACCCTTAAATTCAAAGTTCTACACTCTAGTGAAGAAGGACAAATGTCCTTGAAACACATCTAGAGATTCACAGCATTGGCTGCACCAACAATGATAATTGTTAAAGAATTTCAACAAAGGTGTGTTATCATGTCCTGAGTTTACCACAATACATCAGGCCGAATTGCAGCGTGGTACATCAGGCAGGGTGCTTCCTATGCCCTTTTTTGATTGGCTCCTTGTTGAGTTATTGCGCTGGCAAGCTCACTAGGATGCACCTGCACTAGGGGAGAGGTACAGAAACCGGAGAAGACTGTGAACGGCATTGAAAGCACCCCCAAATTTTAAGTGTTATTCTGTACTGAAGAAGGGCAAATAATCCTGAAATGTCTGTCTAGACATAAACAGCACTGGCTGACCCAAGAGTGGTGACTACTAAAAACCTTCAACTAAAGCAAGTGTTATTATGCGTTGTTTGTGCTGGAATGCCAGGCAGCATGCTCCTTTACCCTTTTATCAACATATGAAAACTCCCTGAATTTCCATACACTATTCCACAGCTTCAGATGCGTAAACAAAGAAGAAAATGTCTGTAAAAATGATCTGCTCTAGACCGAGGGTTCCATACCCTTAAAAGTAAAATGTATCAAGAGTGCCAAGTGTACCACATATTTATCAGTCTATGGGCTTCAAACCTGTCATTGGCTATAAGTTGATTCAGGCAGCTAAATTTTCCAATTGCAATGGCCTTAAAATAACAGCAAGACGACAAAGCGACTCCAACTCACAAAGTTTAAGTCTTAAATGGAATCACATGATCCATGATAAAGCATGAATATTTGAAATGGAGAATGTTACAGTAATTAATGATAAGAAATAAACTAGAACATGAATCTTTCAGATAAAATAAGCCACTTATAGAAACACAAATTGATGATTGTTTTATTTTACTTAATAATAGTAGCATCCCAGTGAATAATTGGCTATTTGACTGAGAGCCTTTCTTGTTAAAATATTTTCTTTCAACTCATTGAGCCAGCAATAAAGCATCAATTTCACCCAGGTACTCTCACAATAAACATGATGCTGTAATCTCAACAGAGGAAAGTTACTGTAGAAAAAAAGTGAGGTAGGTATTGAAATCTACTCCATCTGAATTCTGTGATTTGTAAATTGGGACATCAATTAGACAGTGAAGGAAATCTGCCTTTTCTACGATGTCACCCCAGACTTTTGCTGAGCCCTATTTTATTGCTGGCTTTTAGTTACTGCTGTCAGGTGCTCAGTGTATGTGTTCTGATCCCTAAATCATGGAGAAATTGGGTAATCCTTGATTAGCGTAGTTAGCATTGTTACAAGGCCATATTATATGGTAATGGAATACATTCATGGTATGAACCTGTAGTACTTACCTGATATGATTGTGTAAGCATTTTACTTAATTTTAAGAAACAAATGTTTTTTTAACTGTTTATTGGGCATTTTTAACTTTTGAAAGCCATATTTTTGGCTTTCACTCTTTTCTG
The DNA here is from genome assembly GCF_031143425.1 of Pleurodeles waltl. Classification (NCBI taxonomy): domain Eukaryota; kingdom Metazoa; phylum Chordata; class Amphibia; order Caudata; family Salamandridae; genus Pleurodeles; species Pleurodeles waltl. The sequence continues at coordinate 1,021,294,089 of NC_090442.1, forward strand.
GGGCATTTCTTTATTTTAAAAATATAAGGGAAAGAAAAAGCGAATATTTTCATTTTTTGGATTCACCTGCATCGGGGGCACATTTTTGTCTTCGTTTGCGTCTTCGGGGGCATAACTTGGTTTTTCTGTTTCATAGCAACCTCGGGGGCCCGTGTTCAGTGGTCTCCGGTTGCTCATTTCTTCTCACCTCCCTACTTCCTGGTTGTGACCAACTAGACCGCCATTTTTGTTAGCAGTCTAGTTGTTTTTAGGCCCTTGAGCCTCGTTCGGCTCCCCCGGCTCATTTAGGGGGTCATTCTGACCCTGGCGGGCGGCGGGAACCGCCAAATGGCCGCTCCGCGGTCAGAAGACCGCGGAGACCATTCTGGCTTTCTCGCTGGGCCGGCGGGCGACCGCCAAAAGAGCGCCCGCCGGCCCAGCGGGAAAGACCCTGCAACAATGAAGCCGGCTCCGAATGGAGCCGGCGGAGTTGCAGGGGTGCGACGGGTGCAGTTGCACCCGTCGCGATTTTCACTGTTTGCTAAGCAGACAGTGAAAATCATGGTGGGGCCCTGTTAGGGGGCCCCTGCACTGCCCATGCCAGTGGCATGGGCAGTGCAGGGGCCCCCAAGGGCCCCACGACACCCGTTTCCGCCAACCTGTTCCTGGCGGTGAAAACTCTTCTATTAGAATTAAGAAAAAAGTGCAAAAAGTTAGAAAGATCTTGGAGAAAGAATTACAGTCCCACCGATAGAGAAATATATAGGCAATCTATCAGACTCTACCACCAAAACATTAAAGCCGCCCAGTCCTCTTACTACGGAACAAAAATAGAAAACTCCTCTAGCTCACAAAAGGAAATTTTTCAGATTTTTAAAGAATTAACCATAACCCCTATGCCCACCCCTCCCACAGAGCCCTCCATTGAATACAGTAATCTCCTGGCATCCTACTTCAATGATAAAGTCATCAAGATATACTCTGGGTTCTCTTCCTCTCCTTCCCCAGAGACATTAGAGTATCAAACGATGGATCCCTACCTCTCCGGAAGTATATTAACCGCCTTTGCACCTCTCACGGATACTGTTACTACCAACCTTCTTCTTCAAATTAAATCAGGCTCCCCCCTAGACCCCGCCCCACCTTCCATCCTCTCGCGGGTTTCAGATATCATTGTCCCTCCCCTTACAAAAATATTGAATCATTCCCTATCCTCAGGTTCTCTTCCTTCACTTTTTAAGCATGCCATCATTAAGCCTCTTTTAAAAAAGCCGAAATTGGACCCATCTCTGCTGGAGAATTATAGACCCATTGCTCTCCTTCCCATTTCAACAAAAATCTTGGAGAAACATGTTAACTACCAATTAACCAGCTACCTAGAGAGCCATGAACTTCTCCACCCCACTCAAATGGACTTCAGAGCCCATCATAGCACAGAGTCAGCCCTCCTCACAGTGACGGAGTCAGCCCAGCAACTTTTGGACCAAGGGTCTCATGTGGCCGTGATTCTACTTGATCTTAGCGCAGCTTTTGATACGGTGGATCACAACCTTCTCTGCTGTAGGCTCTCTGAATTAGGGATAGGAGGCTTAGCATTGTCCTGGCTGTCGGCTTTTGTCAAAGGTAGATCTTTTCAAGTTCTGGATCGAGCCTACTTTTCCGATATCTTTCCATTGACTTGTGGAATTCCTCAGGGCTCCTCCCTGAGTCCAACTCTTTTTAATGTTTATTTATCCCTGCTGGCTAAAGTGATCGCTCCCTACAATCTATCTTTGGTCACCTATGCCGATGATACTCAACTTGTGGTATCACTATCTAGTTCTGGGGACTCGTCTGTGGCCAACCTTTCGTGTTGTATGAAAGACATTGGAGGCTGGATTATCCAGTCCAAGCTTAAATTCAACGATGGAAAGTCAGAAGTCATTGTACTAGGCAATGCCCCCCCAGCCTCTCCCCTCTCACTGCACTCTGAGGCTTTCAACAATCTTCCTCCTCCCAAGGACCAGGTAAAAATCCTTGGTTTTTGGCTGGATTCTCGCCTGACCATGGATTATCAAGCAAAAAGAGTCTCCTCTACATGCTTTGGCATTTTAAGAGTCCTTAGGAAAATCTTTAATCTTCTTCCCCCTACGGCCAGAAGAATCCTCGTTCAAACTCTGATCCTTTCCCGTCTGGACTATGGGAACTCACTGTTTCTCAGCGCCCCGGCCTATGTCATAAAAAAGCTGCAGACAGTCCAGAATGCAGCTGCCAGGCTTCTTATCAATCTTCCCAGACATTTATCTGCCAAGCCTGCTCTTTCAACACTTCACTGGCTCCCCGTTAAGCAGCGTACCCATTTCAAAGCCCTATGCATTGTTCACAGAGCCCTTCAAGATAAGGGCCCGATGTTCCTTAGAAAGTGGCTATATCTTTATGCCCCCTCTCGAAGTCTGAGGTCCTCCTCCTCCCGACATGTGACTATCTCGCGGTCTTAGAGAGCCTGGGGGGCCAATTCCTTTTCCACTAAGGCCGCTTGTCTCTGGAACGATCTTCCCTCTGAACTTCATTATGAACCCTCAGAGCAGCTTTTTAGAAAAAACTCAAGACCATTCTTTTCTGTAGGTAACTCTCTGAGTTCTCCTGTTGCCAGCGCTGGTCATGTTAGGTTAGCGCTGGGATGCCTTAGGGTAACTACGCGCTTTATAAATCCTTAAAACTAAACTATGGTGTCGTCCACTAATGTCACAAAAGAAAACTTGGCTTCATGCATACGACTTTAGCATGAATGCTGCAGTGTAAAACCTGCAGCATAACCTGTTAAAATAACCCATTTTGACAGTTGAAAACCTCCCCTTTAAATATTAGTAAGGCACCCCTATGTAGGCCTTGGAGCCCCCAAGGTAGGGTACCTGGTATTAAAAAGTGGGACATGTTGAACCTTAATGTTACCGTGTCCCTACAGCAGCAAGGTCCAAAAAGCTGGTTTCACTGTGACAGGTCTAGTTGTCCTATGTCGAAACCCAGAGTACAGATTAAAATTGTAATACTGTATCTCAGGGAAGACACCAACAAGAAAAATATTGAAACTATTTTTAATCCAGTTAAAAATCCAATTCAATAGTCAAGTCAGATTTTTAATAAATATTAAGAAAAGGTACGTTTTAAATGTATAATAAGGAAAAGTAACTGTTACAAAGTTACCTTTTTCCTGGCGGCTAACTTGCTTTAGCTCTCCAGCTTCTCCCAGCTTGTACTTGAGTTTAATGAGGTATGAGGTATGAGGTGAGATGTGAAAAGTATCTCAGTAGTAAACAATGGTCTGACCTGAATGGGCAGGGACGACTTCTCAGAACTTCACAGAATATTCAGAGGGTGGGCCATGGGCATCCTCCATTACCACACTGTCAAATCCTCACATTGTTGTTGACACCATAGTATACACTGGAGTATAAAAAAGGGATGGATGGAATGCTTGAATGAAGCTCAGCCACGGGCAATTACTCAATACTGCATTTCAGTCTGTTGCTATTTTGCACACCATACTACCTCAGTTTGGAATCAGCCATAAGGAAATCAGTCTTGAGCCTGCTTCAATGGGAACAGTCCAGCCAGAACTACAAGGCCAGGTTCTTCAACCCAAGACCGGTTTTTCCCTTATTAGGTCTCATCTGCCAGGTATATATTTGTTCCACTGGCGCAGTGTGCATGTGACCCATACGTAGGCATACCTGCCCCATTAAGGGTGTCACACTGAAGTACACAAAAAGAGTGATTGATATACTTAATGCGTGAATTAATCTCAGCCACTACTAATAACTTGGGCTGTGTTCCAGCCCATCATTATTTTGCATACCATGCCATCTCAGTTCGGGTTGCTTATGTTCCAGTTCAGGGAAGGCATGCCCTTGCAGTTAGGGCTGGAAATATACACAAGCAGGCATTCATAAAGACAAGAAAAACTATTTAAGCATCCATGTACAGAGGCGTGGCTTGGCCGCTCATGATGGTGGGCCGAAGCTAAGAGAGTTCCGCAGTGCATAAGGGGAGAATCAGCATTTATCCTTCATATATGTGACAATCCCACTACCTGGGGCATGGGAAAGTATGTACACAGACTCGGACTCTCGCTGGAGCCGAGGCACAGCACAGGGCACCACAGATAGTGCCCGTACGACTCAGGCTGAACTGGTCCACACCCCTGATCACAGTTCCTGGTGGACTGGCGACTGAAGGCAGGGAGCCCAAGAGGTGTGATTCCGCCCCCAGTCCCCTGGTATCGAGGAGGTACTTCAATGAGACTACTGGTGATGTGTAGGAGGCTGGCCTGGCTTGTAGAGGGTACCAGAGGTACTTACACCTTGTGCCAGGTCCAGTTATCCCTTATTAGTGTAGAAGAGGTGTTTCTAGCAGCTTAGGCTGATAGAAGGTAGCTATGGCAAAGCAGCTTAGGCTGAACTAGGAGACATGTAAAGCTCCTACTATACCACTGGTGTCATATGCACAATATCATAAGAAAACACAATACACAGAAGTACTAAAAATAAAGGTACTTTATTTTTATGACAATATGCCAAAAGTATCTCAGTGAGTACCCTCAGTATGAGGATAAGTTATATACACAAGATATATGTACACAAACCAAAATTATGCAGGTAATAGCAAGAAAAGTAATGCAAGCAGTGTAAAATTACAGTAGATTGCAATAGGAGCACATAGGTATAGGGGCAACACAAACCATATACTCCAAAAGTGGGATGCAAACCACAAATGGAACCCAAACCTATGTGAGCTTGTAGAGGGTCGCTGGGACTGTACGAAAACAGTGAGGGTTAGAAAAATAGCCCACCCCAAGACCCTGAAAGGTAGGTGTAAAGTGCACCTACTACCCCCAGAGAGCACAGAAGTCGTGATGGGGGATTCTGCAGGAAGAACAAACACCAGCAATGCAACAACAGTGGATTTCCGGACCTAAGTAACTGTAAGACAAGGGGACCAGGTCCAATAGTCGCGACAGTGTCGAGAGTGGGCAGGAGCCCAGGAAATGCCAGCTGAGGGTGCCAGGAAGCTGCCACCGGATGGAAGAAGCTTGGAGTTCAGCAAGAAAGAAGAGAGCTAGGGACTTTTCCTTTGGAAGATTTATGTCCCACGTCGCGATGAAGCTTGCATAGGTGTTCCCATGCAGAAAGACCGCAAACAAGCCCTGCTAGCTGCAAGGGTCACGGTAAAGGTTTTTGGGTGCTGCTGTAGCCCAGGAGGGACCAGGATGTCGCCACTTGGAGGAGGAGACAGAGGGGGCGCCCGCAAGTCAGGGAGCCCTCACAGAAGCAGGCAGCACCTACAGAAGTACCTTAACAGGCACTTGGAAGAAGAGTGAACCGAAGTCCATGCGAAGTCACAAAAGGGAGTCCCACGACGCTTGAAGACAACTCAGAAGGTTGTGCACTGCAGGTTAGAGTGTCAGGGACTCAGGCTTGGCTGTGCACGAAGGAAATCCTGGAAGAGTGCACAGGAGCCGGAGCAGCTGCAAATCACGCGGTATCCAGCAATGCAGTCTAGCGTGGGGAGGCAAGGACTTACCTCCACCAAACTTGGACTGAAGAGTCACTGGACTGTGGGAGTCACTTTGACAGGGTTGCTGAGTTCCAGGGACCACGCTTGTTGTGCTGAGAGGGGGCCCAGAGGACCAGTGATGCAGTCTTTTAGTGCCTGCGGTTGCATGGGGAAGATTCCGTCGACCCACGGGAGATTTCTTCAGAGCTCCTGGTGCAGAGAGGAGGCAGGCTACCCCCAGAGCATGCACCACCTGGAAACAGTCGAGAAAGCCGGCAGGATGAGGCGATACAAGGTTGCTAGTAGTCGTCTTGCTACTTTGTTGCGGTTTTGCAGGCGTCCTGAGCAGTCAGCAGTCGATCCTTTGGCAGAAGGTGAAGAGGGAGATGCAGAGGAACTCTGATGAGCTCTTGCATTCATTATCTAAAGAATTAACCAAAGCAGAGACCCTAAATAGCCAGAAAAGTAGGTTTGGCTACCAAGGAAGGAGGATTGGCTACCAAGAGAGGTAAGAGCCTATCAGAAAGAGCCTCTGACACCACCTGCTGGCACTGGCCACTCAGAGTAGTCCAGTGTGCCCCAAACACCTCTGTTTCCAAGATGGCAGAGGTCTGGGACACACTGGAGGAGCTCTGGGAACCTCCCCTGGGAGGTGCAGGTCAGGGGAGTGGTCACTCCCCTTTCCTTTGTCCCGTTTCGTGCCAGAGCAGGGCTGGGGGATCCCTGAACCGGTGTAGACTGGCTTATGCAGAGATGGGCACCATCTGTGCCCATCAAAGCATTTCTAGAGGCTGGGGGAGGCTACTCCTCCCCAGCCCTCACACCTATTTCCAAAGGGAGAGGGTGTTACACCCTCTCTCAGAGGAAGTCCTTTGATCTGCCTTCCTGGGCCAGGGCTGCCTAGACCCCAGGAGGACAGAAACCTGTCTGAGGGGTTGGCAGCATCAGCAGCTGCAGTGGAGACCACGGAAAGGCAGTTTGGCAGTACCCGGGTACTATGCTAGAGACCCGGGGGATCATGGAATTGTCACCCCAATGCCAGAATGGCATTGGGGTGACAATTCCATGATCTTAGACATGTTACATGGCCATGTTCGGAGTTACCATTGTGACGCTGTACATAGGTAGTAACCTATGTACAGTGCATGCGTGTAATGGTGTCCCCGCACTCACGAAGTCCGGGGAATTTGCCCTGAACGATGTGGGGGCACGTTGGCTAGTGCCAGGGTGCCCACACACTAAGTAACTTTGCACCCAACCTTCACCAGGTGAAGGTTAGACGTATAGGTGACTTACAAGTTACTTAAGTGCAGTGGTAAGTGGCTGTGAAATAACGTGGGCGTTATTTCATGCAGGCTGCAATGGCAGGCCTGTGTAAGAATTGTCAGAGCTCCCTATGGGTGGCAAAAGAAATGCTGCAGCCCATAGGGATCTCCTGGAACCCCTATACCCTGGGTACCTCAGTACCATATACTAGGGAATTATATGGGTGTACCAGTATGCCAATGTGAATTGGTCAATTTAGTCACTAGCCTGTTAGTGACAAATTTGGAAAGCAGAGAGAGCATAACCACTGAGGTTCTGGTTAGCAGAGCCTCAGTGAGACAGTTAGGCATCACACAGGGAACACATAATGGGCACATACTTATGAGCACTGGGGCCCTGCCAGAAACACATAGACTAAAACAACATATATACAGTGAAATATGGGGGTAACATGCCAGGCAAGATGGTACTTTCCTACATGATGACACTCAAATCTGCACAGTCAACACCTGAAAAGGCCAGGTGGACCCTTGGCCGAGGTTCACCTGACCTGCAACGTGGCAGCTGTCCCAGAGCTGAGGGCCTGAGATTTGGAAGAGGCCATGTGGTACAATCTGAGGCCTGGGGCCCACAACACATCCTTTCACATGTAGAGGAGTACGGCAAGGATGGAGGTCCCGGCTCTCCGCAAGAGCTGAGAGTGACAGTAAAGCCTCGAGCATGGTGACTGCCCAAGAGGATAATTCCTAGCTGGGTCTCCCACAAGCCAGGGGGAAGTGCTCGGGGGGCCTGGGTTGAGCCTGCACTGAAGGGAAAGCTGGTGTGTCCCTCGCCCCGGTGGGGATGTCCAAGAAGAATCAGACACCTAGGGGACCACAGATGTTCCCTGCAAATGCCTACCATCTGGTTTGTGACCCGCAAGGCCCACGGCAGACCAGGACCCTAGAGATTGACAGGCCCTGTGACACTGGATTGGGCTGCGCCTCAAAGGGATCCTCGTCTGCCCGACCTTGGGGCCTGTGAGAGGACATTGTTGTGGTTCCAACAACTGCCACACTCGCACCCAAGTCACTGGAGACGAGGGGTGACCCACCCACAACTGCAGAAACTGATGTGGCAGTGATCTGCTCCCCATTTACCAGGTTCTCTCCCCCCACCAACATGAGACCACTGAGGGACCAGGACTGTAGGAGGTAGGATAGGACGACCACTATTGCAACTCTATGCAGGGAGCACTCCCCCTCCCAGGCCTCCAAAACTGAGGACAAACTTAAAACTCTGAGGGCCGCTGTGGGAGGAGACCGTTGTGGAGGAACTGCAGGCAGCGGCAGGTTACTAGTGGTGAAACAAACCTCAACCACTTGATCAAGATAACCCCCCTCAGTTCTCACCCCAAAGGCCCAGGGCCCCAGGAGGAAATACTGAAGAGGAAAAGAGGCCCTGTTGCTTGTTTGCAGGGGGGTTGAACTTGCTGCAGTGGTGCACCAACGACACCACCTTGGTCCAGAAACCGGCATGAGGTCTCTCCAGGCCACCTTCACCTTCATCTAAATCCCAAGGGCATGTCAAGTTGGACCCTACACAGCCTGTGCGACCCTTGGAGTCCCGAGACAAATTAAATGACATTTTACAAGCCATAAAGAAGTAATGATCCTCTGTGGAAACAAAAACTGAGGCATTCCATGTGGAGTTTAGCCTCCTTTGTGATGACCAGCAGAAGCTACCATCAAGAGCGTCAGAAGCTGAGCACATCCTAAAGCACATTACACCTCTACTGCATGACCACAAGAAGCACACTTGAGACGTTGCCAACAGGGTAAAATGGCTCAAAGGCTGAGGGCAGGATGCAGAAGGGCGAGTGCACCGGAAAAGTATTTTAGTGGTGGGACTCCCAGAGAGAACTGAAGATTCCAGCACAATGATCGCCTTCTTGGAGGACTCGCTATGCTCCTTCACCCCTGCACAAGATCGCTGTATTTCTCCCCTGAGCACACGCACTGGGTCTCTGTCTGGCACCCACCATGGGGCTCTCAGACTCATCCAGTTGTGGCCAGGTTCCTCCACTATAAAGATAGGACACAATTCTGAGGGCGGCCCGACAAGTAGGCCCACTCACACTGGAGAAACAATAGGATCTTGGTATTCCCCGACTATACCACAATAGTGTAGCAGCAGTGCTTCTTGTTCCTTGGGGTCAAGCACCAACTTTGGGATCTCCACCTCCAAATTCACTGCAATAACCATCTAAATTAATGGTCATGCGGGATAACCAACTACTTCTTCACCACCTCTTCTTCACTGTCGAACTGGATAAAACAGCACTCAGATGGTCAGGCATTCCCCTCAGTGAAGGCTGCTGCAGACACGAATGCCCACAAACCAAAGCATTGGTCACAGAGTCACCCAGCCACCGGACCATCCAGAACGCCTTCTCAGCAAGAACTAAGAAGAGAGCAAAACTCACCAATCGCCATGGCCCTGGCATTCCGCCAGACCATGGCCCCACCAGACTCAGACGGGAGCATGCTGTATCAATCTTAGCAAACTCCAACTACCGGTGGGGAAGGGTGGATTGGGAGCCCCATCCTTCGAATCATATTGTCTTGCAGCCTAGCTTCAGTGGCTCTCTTACAGGTTGGCAGGTATCAACCTGTATGAAACCAGCGCAGGAGACCCCCCCATACCACCCGATGTCCTTTATTAGTTCCTCCAACCCTCTGTTAAGTTACAGCAATCATGATCCCTACATGTCTATGCGGCCTGCAGATGCCTCACTCGAATGTTCCACTTGACGTACCACATCGTACCATATGCACTTGATATTCCCCTTCACAACCTGCTGCAATTCCTTGGGTTTTTCACAGCTGTGGATTTAACTGTCTGGCATAACAAGTCGATCGACACAGTGGAAGACCTGTTTCGAGACTGGCACTTACTAACATTCGCCCAACTGCAGCAACACCACGACATCCCCCGGGACAATTCCTCATCCATGGCCAACTACTGGCTACATTCTGACACCTGTGTCACATGATAAACGAGGAACGCCCCCATGCTGTCATACACCCTCTTTATACCATGGGCACTGGGTGTTATTTGGTAACGTGGCTAACTAAGGCCATCTAGGAGCACACAGAAATCCCTCTAATGCCCCTTCAACAGAAATCGGAGGAAGCCATTGAACGCCCCCTTCACAACTACAAGTGGACATTGGCACTTGAATCCTCACAGGACATATCTTGTAACTCATGATTCAAAAACATACAATACATGATGCAGCACATGAAAACAAACAAAGCTCCACAGGGCCTTACTGACCCCGTCCAAACTTAACTTCATATTCCATGCAGCCCAGCTAACTTGCTCAAGATGTCAGTCCATTGCGGCAGATTTCCAACACATACAATGATACTGTCCCACCTCTGCGAACTATTGGCATGTCGTCTATGATACCCTCACTACGGTACAGAACTTCTTCAATTTAACAAATCGGCAGCAACCGCTCTAGGGATCTACAAGCGAGGGAAGAATCAGTCAATTCGAGCTTGATTTGCAAACTTGACCCTCTTATTGGACAAAAGCACTAGTCTTCATTATGAAGAGGCAAGACGCCATAGCAAAAAACCTATAGTAGCAGCCTGGGACAGTATGATTACACAGTTCCAGGAACTACTGCGAGAGGGCGATCCCCCTTGCGACGGTCAATCATAGAATTACACACATTCGGTCTGCCTGCCCTGCCCGCCTCGACACAAGGTCTCAAGTAGATCCATGACCCTCCTGACCGGGTACACATACACCACAGCCGCCCCACATGGGTGAGCAACAGACCCTGCTGACAACTGCATCCCCACAGCCTTGCTGCTCGCCTCATAAGCTTGGGCGACCGTGGCCTCCCTCTGTCCTACCGACACACCCATTACTCGCACCTGTGCTTTGTTTAGCTATTCTTTCTCCCTCAGTTTTGTTAATATAGAGGTATGCACACTCCCCAACCCACAGCTAGAGTCCCATTCTCCACAGGGCACTGCCCAGCTCCACACGGTCAACACGACCCATTCTGAGTCCCACAAGGGGCCACTGCTATGCCTCGCCACCTTGACCCACTACCTCAGCTGTGCCGCTTTGAAAACTGGATTATGTAGCTGGACTCCCTGAATATCACAACTGTAACTATTATTATGTGTAGACGAATGTAAGTGATAATTTGTGTAAAATACATAAACCTAAATAACATTTTTTTTAAAATAACCCATGTACAAGCAGAGATACTCACACTTCCATGAAGTCTACATTAACTCTTCCAGCTTCCAAGTCACTACAAAAGTTACCAGAAGCTATGTACTGCAGTAGTCCCTACAACAGATGTCCTTTGACTGCTTCAAACAGATAACATCATTCTCTTACAGTATATGAAAGCCAGCACCAAAAATGTTTGGGCCCGATTTTAATCTTGTATAGAAATTGAGCCTGGTACTGGTGTTTTTTGCATGTGCAGTTCTCTGCAGGACTTGCATGGGAACATTTGCGGGTCAAAACGGAATGGAAATGTGAACACATAGCAGGTTGCAAAGTGTTGTTGCTCACTATTGTCCAATTACCGCGTGAAACTTGGACTGGGATGCAAATAAACGACCTGATACTGTGACGTTACGATATTACAACCTCTGCCCACGCGATTATACGACTCCTCGGGGAAGGGGGTTTTGGGGGGGAGCACCGATATCAGCAGTTTCCCCCCCCCCGGAATGTTTGTGAGAGGTGGAACAGCCCATTCGCGCCGTTTTGGGCGCTTTTTGGGCTGGTTTTGGGCTTTTTTGTTGGTAGCTTGGGGCTACAGTATAAATGGGGGTCGACATTTTGAGATGCCACCATTTTGTTGGTGGCGGTTTGTAAGTGCGCCAGTCTTTTTTCTTGCCAGTGCGGCAGGCATTTTTTTGGCAGGTTTTTTGGTGGCTTTTCAGGCAGGTGTACGAGTAGGTAAATTAGTCGGGCGAGAGGGTTGGGAGGAGCTAGAGTATAGTACATATCAGGTAAAAGCGACGCTGCAATTGTAGTTTTACCTGGGTAGGAGAACCATGGATCCACGCGTGTAGCAAGCGATGCAGCTCCTGAAGGAAGCGGGCGACTGGACTTGCTGGTTTAAGGAGGTGCCCGCCGCGAGCGCCCAGCGCATCAAGCGGCGAGCGGAGTGGCAGCCGCTGTGGCGCCGTGCTCTCCACCACGAGGGAGCGGGGGCCGGCGGGCCCCGCAGGTAAGGGGTATGGGCGTCGGGAAGGGGTGGGCAGGGAAGTCGGGCGCGCCCGCCCGGCGCCTGGTGGCAGCGAAAATATGGCGACCGGGCCCCTTAGGGGCGCGGCCGCCAGCACGTGTGATTGCGGGTGGAGCCGGGGGCGGGACGGGGGCCGATCCGGCCGTGGCTTTGACGGCAAGAGGAATGCCGTCACGAGAGCCTCGCCCGTTAGGGGCGCGGCAAACAAAACGAGGCATGCCTGCAAGGGCGGGCCATGCGCGGGAGTCAGGGCTGGGGACTACCGTACAGGGGAGTGTGGAGAGGATGACAGGGGGTGCGAGGCCCGTTTCTGGTGCAATGTCGGGGCAAGTTGGGGCGGGTGTACGCCGACAGGTGGATAGACATGGGGGGGAGCAGGGGGCACAGTGCAAGGTGGGAGGCAGGAGGAAGGGGGATTAGAGGTGGGTGTGCTGGAGGTGGGCAAATGGGGTTTGCAAGTTGGGCGGGAGGGGTCTTGGCAGAGTGGGGAGCAGGACGGGGCCGGACAAGTAAAGGTTTGAGGCATAATCAAGACAGTGAGTGGAGTTTTCTGTTAGAATGGAGTGACGAAGAAGGACAGGAGGTGGAGGAGGATGGCATTACCCTTAAGGTGCGGCCGCCCCTCCGGACTTATGGGGTGTCAGGAGTGTGGAAAGGGGGCAGGTGGTGTCGAGGTCAAGCAGTTCGGGCAGTGTTGAGGTTCAGAGTAGTGGGGTCAGAGGGGGAAAACAAGGGGGGGTGGGATGTGATGATGGGTTTTTGCTCAACGACACGTTGAAAATCTTGCAGGGGGAGAAGAGTGGGAGCGAGGATGGGGACCCAGGTGAGCCTTTGGCGGGCTCAGCACCCTGAGATGGAGAGAAGGCGGGGCCCAGTGCGGCTGGCTGGATCGACTCTCGACGTGGTGGTTCTGCGGTGCGGGCCAAGGCAGTAGCACAGAGACGCCAGCCTGGATTGGGTGTTGCGCCGGGAAGGGTGTCAGGCGGCCTCGCGGCGACCGCATTCTTCGGCGGCGCAAGTGGAGGATTTCATTAAAAAGGCTCAGTTGGGGACAAGGGTGGAGGACAGTGACATTGAAGAAATTGGGGGTGAGGTACAATTGGATTATGAAGAGGACAGCGTGGAGGAAGGGGAGATCCGTGAGGAAGATGCCTGGTGGGTGACGGGGGGGAGTCTAATACTGTCTGTAAGATCTTACAGGTATCATCGCCAAGGGCGAAGAAGGAAGCAAGACGGAAGGTTCCTGAGCGTCCCCTGTCGTTCCAGACAGGTAATGCGCCAAAAGTGTTGAAATCAGTAGGGGTGGTGGTGGGGCCAGATGACGTTTTTGGGGGCACAGGGGAGCGGCTACGCAAGGGGGTATATGTGACAGATGTGGGGGTCGCAACGGAGGATGTAAAGGAGCAGGTAGGTAAAGGACGGGACAAGGAGTCAGGTAAGGGGGGAGGAGCACGGGTGGGGAAAGTAGGGGGGAAATGCAAAAGGTTACCATATATGGGGACGGCGAAGCCTTTGGGTGCACATCTCATGCAGGTGACGAAGGAGAAAATATGGAAAGGGAAGTATGTTGAAATTCTAAAGTTATTGCACAGGGAGGTTCGAGCGAAAGAAGGCTAGAAGGAGGAGGAGTTTGAACTGTCAAAGCGGCCCAGGGTTCCAGTGACAATCGAGAATTGGACAGCGGCTTTTCTTATATTTGCGAGCGTTTATTGCGAGCGATTCCCGGAGCGTTCATTGGCTTTGCTTAAATATATGGATGTAATTCGTAAGGCATATTTGAATTACGGGGGTTATGCGTGGGCACAATATGACGAGGAGTTTCGGGCGCGTATGGCGGCGGATGAGGAGGCCCAATGGGGTGAAATAGATGCGGACTTATGGCAGCACACGATGGGGCCTGCGAAATTTGGAAAGACGATTTTTACGGCCAGCGGGTTGCCAATTACTTATCGGCCCTTTCGGGATCGCCCCACCCAGGGTGGGGCCAATTCCAACAACAGCGCAGCAGACAAAGGGGTGTCCGGGGCTGCAGGATCTGGAGGGAAGAAGTTTGGTGCTTGCTGGGACTTTAACAAAGGGTTATGCACGAGGGAGTACTGTGAGTTCAGGCATGAGTGCTCCAAGTGCGGGGGAAAACATCCCCTTACCAGTTGTTACGGTGGGGCCAGCGTCGGGCAACAGTCAGCAACGGGAGGGGGCAGTGCCAATGCAAATCAGGGACAGCCCAAACTGAAAGGGCCAGTTGTGGGAAAAAGCTTTTACGCCAATTAGGTTGGACAGGTTGGCGTTCTGGGTGGATCGCTATGGCAATGAGACTCAAGGGCAATTGTTGTTGCGCGGGTTTTCGGAAGGTTTTGAATTGGGGTATAACGGACCGAGACAGCGTCGGTGGGCCGAGAATTTGCGGTCAGTGAGAGGTAAGGAGGAGCTTGTGTGGCTCAAACTTGGCAAAGAAGTAGCGGAGGGGAGAATGGCAGGCCCTTTTGCGGATTGGCCTTTGGAAAATTTGATTGTATCCCCCATCGGGGTGGTGCCCAAAAAGGAGCCGGGCCAGTATAGGTTGATACACCATTTGTCATGGCCGGAAGGGACATCTGTAAATGATTTTATACCGGGGGAACTTACTAGGGTGTCGTATGCCTCAGTAGACGTGGCAATGGCATTGGTGGAGGAGTTGGGTCCGGGCACCCTCATGGCAAAAACCGACATAAAATCTGCCTTTCGGCTTCTGCCGGTACACCCGCGAGATTTTGAATTATTGGGCATCCAATTTCAAGGCAACTGGTATGTTGATAAGGCTCTGCCCATGGGTTGTTCGATATCATGTTCGTTGTTTGAATGCTTCAGCACCTTCCTGCAGTGGATTTTTGTGACGGTCACCGGTCATAAGTCGATGACACATTATTTAGATGATTTTTTCATTGCAGGGCCGAAGGAGTCTGAGTCCTGCAAGGCGGCATTACAGAACTTTCAATACATTATGGGGGACCTGGGAGTGCCCCTGGCCCCCGAAAAGACGGTGGGGCCCTGTACGGCCTTATCTTTCTTGGGTATTGAATTGGATACTGTGGCTATGGTGGCACGTCTGCCTGAAGAAAAAAAGAGGAATATGTTGGAAAAGGTGAGACATGTGGTGAGGAAACAGAAGGCGACAGTGAGGGAAATTCAAGTGTTGTTGGGCCATTTAAATTTTGCGAGCCGAGTGGTACGGGCGGGCAGGACATTTTGCAGGAGGCTTGGTATGTCTTTGTCTGGAGGCACCATGCCGCATCATCATGTACGGCTTAGTGCGGGGATAAAAGAGGATTTGAGAATGTGGTGTGTTTTCTTGGAGTCATTCAATGGAGTTCCCATTCAGGCATGGCCTTTGTGTGAGTGGGATGTGCAGATTTTTTCGGATGCGGAGGGGCGTCGGGTTTTGGAATTTATTGGCAGGGAATGTATTGTGCAGAACAGTGGCCGGAGGCGTGGCTTTCGGGTGGACGGAGCATTGCCTTTCTAGAGTTGTTTCCATTGGTGGTTGCCGTGTGTGTGGGGGCATTACTTACAGCACAAACGAGTGCTTTTCAGGGTGGATAATATGGCAGTGGTACAGGTGATTAATCGGCAATCAGCTAGAGATCCGCAGGTCCTACAGCTTCTTCGTGTTTTTGTTTTGGAATGTTTGCGGCGTGACATTTATTTCAGGGCGCGGCACGTGCCGGGGGTGAATAATGACATTGCGGATGCGTTATCTCGTTCGCAGTGGGAGAGATTCCGTGGGTTGGTCGTGGACGAACAGGTGAGAAGGACGGCGATGCCGGCGGCGCTTTGGAGTATAGGCGGCAGAGGATTCTGCGATTGGTGGTGAATTCGGTGGCCCCATCAACACAACGCACGTATGTACGGGCTTGGCGGGCCTTTTTGGAGTTGGGGGCTCGTCGTCGGCGACAGGAGCAGTAGCGGGTTGATGATGTTGTTAACTTCATCATGGACATGGTGGATTTAGGCCTGTCAAGGGTGTCCATGGCAGGAAAATTGGCCGGTGTAGCTTTTATGGGCAAGCTGTTGTGGGGCTATGCACCGTCGGCTGGGGAATTGGGGCAGCGCATTTTGGAAGGTTGGGTCAGGGAACAAGGGGCTGGAACACGGAAGCGACAGCCAATTACGTTGGGGTTATTAGAGAAGCTGTTGAAGGCTGCTGAAGCAGTTTGTAAGGGTGCAGCAGAGTGCGCGTTGTTCAGGACATTGATGTATTGGATGTTTTTTGGAGCGTTCAGGGTGTCAGAGCTATTGGGTTCTGCGGACTGGGGCGGGATTCGATGGCAGGATGTTTGCATTTCAGCTAAGGGAGTTGCAATATCCTTGGTACGGTCGAAGACTGATCAGCAAGGTAAGGGGAGGCAAGTATTCCTACGGGCATATCCACAGGGGGCATTGTGCCCAGTGCGCTTAGTTCAGGGAATGCAAAGGATTTTGCCAGGCAATGAGGGTTTGGTTTTCTGTCAAGTGAGTGGTGAGTAGGTGTCAGCTTATCAGTTAATGTCAGTATTGAGGGCCTGCTTGCAGTACCTAGGTTTAGACGATGCGCAATATGGCACACATTCGTTTAGAATTGGCATGGCGACAGAGGCAAGTCGGCGCGGGTGGAGGAAGGCTGCAGTTTTAGAGCTGGGGCGATGGAGGTCCAATGCCTATAGGAAGTATGTGCGATGAAGGAGTACTTGATAGAGTCAGTAACATGTTTTCTTCTTGATGCAGGTTCGGTGCCGGGGCCAGCTGTGCAGTTCTTGTCAATTTGGCTCGTGGGAGACTCATTTGTGAAGTGGGCAGTGAAGCAGGCACAGTCAACTACGCTGGGGAATAACTTGGGTTTAGACAGGGTGCGGTATAGGGTACGGTGGGAAGGCAAAGGGGGCATGTGTTGGCATGAATTATTGGGGACTCTGGAGAGGCTAAGGGGGCTTGCCCAGATGTATTATTAATTCATTTGGGTGAGAATGATCTTGTGAAACGGACTGGTTTGGACATTTTGAAGGACATGAAGAGGGATTTAATAATGGTGTGGCAGCAGTGGCATGGCTGCCATGTCATTTGGATGGCTTTTGTTCCTCGATTAGTCTGGAGAGGAGCGCGAAAACCAGGGGCAATTGAAAAAGCGAGGAAGAAAATTAATAAAGAGATGCAAACATTTTGTGCGGAGCAGGGATTTGATTATCTGGAGCATTCAGATATTAGATTTGAGGATAAAGAATTTTTCAGGGGCGACGGAGTACACCTGTCCTTCATGGGAATGGAAATGTACCTGCTCCAATTAAAAGAGGTCCTACGAGCAATGTTTAAGGACGATTAGGCAATTGCGCATGAAATGACATTAGACGATGGGGGGGCAGAAAAGGAGTGGATGGCCCTTCAGGCCGGATCCTCTTCTTTTCTGGTGGCAGAGACAGAGAACGGGCACATGACAGACGAGAACAGGCGGGACGAAAATAGGACAAGACAAACGCAGATTGGAAGAGGATGGACAGTAGCAGGGCTACGAAGATAATATGGACATTTAGGGGCTAGTGACTTGCACGCTCAAGACGATAGCAACTGACTATTAAGGTACTAGACAGATAAAACAGGAGCGGGAAGTAAGGAAGACTGGACTAATGAGCTGCAAGTGTAAAGAGGGGGAAGGGAGAGAGGAGGGGTGGGAAGGGGAGGGGGGAGTGGTTGATAGGAGAATTTATGTATAGTGAGGCTTTAGTTTTGTAAGGCACAAGGCCAAGGGATGAAACATTGAGAGTGCACCTGTTTCCAATAAAGCGGCCTTTTACACACAAAATGGAGTGATGGGTGCTGAATTCTCTCTCGCAATGTGGGCAGAGAGATCTTTGAAACAGCCTCCCTATCGTAGATAATACACATCCACACTCAAGGCCAGGCGTGCATAAGATGCTTTCTTCCTCAGATAGTGAAACAAATGGTCTGTGCAAACCTCACAGAGTGTCACACATTACCTCGGTAAAACCTAAACCGTGTCCCTGCTGTTCTGCATCTGGAGACTCAGCGCTGAGAAATCACCAAACGATTACGTTGAAAATCCGGTTCAAGTTCAGAAGTGTGGGGCTCCCAGGTGGTACGGTCGGCGATTCACCGACATGCTATGGGTAGCAGAGCGACAGCACAGGCCGTTTCACCCCGTGACATCATAGAATGAGCTTTCACATGATCTTTAGTCCTGTTGAAACCAAATAAATTAGGATCATGTGACATTTGGTCCTGATTTAGCTATAGGCAGTTACATTTATGAAGTAGATATAAAATTATAAGAATAGGCCAGGACAGATTACTGGCATGGGTCATTTTAATTCCTTCCTTCTTTGGTGCAGTGAGGGCAGCCATGTTGCAAGTATTTTACTAACATGGCTGGTATATTGCCAAGGCAGTGAAAACTTTGAACAAGCATTGGCAAAGCCAATAGGTTTTGCCTATGCAAAAACTATTGTCTTTGTCAATGTTTTCTTGCATGGTAGACAGTACTTGACATGCTGTGCAGCACGGCTTAAAGTAAAAAAATAAATAAAATAAAAAAGTGCTGTGATGTAGCCAGTTTTGACCAGGTCATAGCGTTTTTTGTTTAGTTTGAGTCATATTCCCCAGCAACACAATTGCTGGGCCACATGTAAAAAACACATTGTCAAAGCTAATAGCTTTGCCAAAGCTTTTCTTTTTGTTTAATTGCAAGAGATTTCACAAGGGCTGTGCAGGTGAAACCTGAAAATGAATCTGGCCCTCATATAAAGCACTCCAAAAACCTTGTGCCCAGTTTGTGCTATATAAAGCTGCAAAAAATCTGATAATTATCAATCTCAATGTCCAGCTTCTTCCAACCTGTGCAGCAAGCGCCTTTCAATATTGCCATTTTCCTGCAGTAGTACTGCATGAGTTATCTGATACAGGAGTATTTTCCTTTCTAAAATGGTGGAATGCTAGCCGCTTATGAAGCAAGAATACGAAAGTTAAAACTATTGGCTTTGTCAGTGCTCGCATTCCTAATTCTAGAGTGAGGCCGCTGTGATTTGCCATAACGATCTTTCTAGGCACAAATGCTATCCTAGTGTCACAGTAATCAATGCAAATGTTGAGGGTGGGTGGTATCCCGGCCCTTGGGAGGCCTCATAGCCTCACTGTTGTGCAAATCAATACCTCATCCCCATGTCGTTCCTGGATGGTGTTAGAAAGACCAGGTCACGCCGCCATCATGAGGGAGACCTCCTTAGGGGACGCACGTTTAATTTACAGCAACATAGCTGCCCGATGTTCAGTGTGCTTATGTGTGACATTTCCATGTTCTCTGTGTCACATTTTAATTTTTATGTGTGAAACCCCGTGTGACACGTTAGTTTAAGTGAACAAACCATTTCATCCATATAGCACACACATTTTCTAAAATACTCCCTTTTTGTAGTGTAAAATCTTGAAAAGTGTTAAAGAACCTTTACTGCTCCTTATGTGCGTAGGCTCTGGCAGTTCTGTGCACGTTGGGTGCCAGCAGGCAGTGGGGCCTATTCTCTATAGAGGAAATAGGCTGGTTTCTGTTAATTGGGGCCCAACAAATCTGGCTCATGTAATTCCTCCTGGGCTTAGCCACCAGCTCACAGTTACCTGCATTTCACCCTATTTTCTATCTACACCCAAGAAGCTTTAGTTAGATCATTCAGATTTTATACATTGCATCAAGGAGGAGCTGGATTGAAAATTACCGTCGATTCAAGGTGGCTTATTGAACATAACTTAAGTTGGGATCATCCGGCCTCTATAAAGCAGAGACAGGATCACTTCCACCCAAACTGTGACACCCACAAAGAGCAGGCAACATCCGCCAAGTAGCATTGCCAGGCAGAGTCCTACAGCCACAGCTACACAAGAGTTAGCACTGACTACATCAAAAGCCTTTCTATTGAGACGTGCCCCAAATGATAGACCTCAATAACGGCGACCCGCCCTTCATGGTCAAAGCTGACAGCAGAAAACTACAAAAAATGAACACAACATGAAATTCGATGACACCTCCTCCCACACATCCCCGAAAAATGGAATTCAGTTTTTACACCCAAAACACAAAGAAAAGGTGCACATCATTTTGATTTACCAAAGATTAAAACATCCTGCTGAAGTGACCCTCACATGCCTCTGAGGCCAGCGATAGGACAGACAGAAAGGATGATACATTTGACACACCGGAGTAGATGGAGAAGACACAACTATGTGAGATTGACAGATGAGTGGGGTTGGGTGAAACATGTCAGGGAGTCAACCCACTGTGGCAGTGCAGCCCTCATCACGTCAAGCAGAGAGGCTGGTGGTGTCTCCGAAAGGCAATTGGTCAGAGTCAGTCATATGTCTGTCACTGGTATCTAGGTCTTATGTTGAGGTGTCAGTAACCTGTAGCAGCTCAGAATCAGATCCTAGTGGAAGCAGCAGGCCAAAGGAGTCATAGGAGTAGTAAGCATGTCATTTTATGTTTACCAGCATGTGAAGACACACTTGCAGGAAAAACCTAGCCATTGCATTCCCATGGCAGGGTTTTAAACAGCAGCATTTTATCACAACAAGGTTTACATTTTCCATGCGAAAGCATATGAAAGTGGCTATTTATAAAACAACATTGTTTAGAAGGACGTCATGATGCTTCAAGTGAAGACACAAATAGTAATTGCCACTACGTGCAAGTTTGCGCAGCCATGAACTGATTTACATTTGTGCTCAATTCAAGCTGAGGGTAGACAAACTGTAGAGCGCAAAAATGACTATGCAAAAGATAATTGTCATTTTGCCGTGACTGGAGCAGCAACTGCTCACACGATGCACAATGCATCCTACCTCCTGACCCTGGCACACACACATACCCTATGTTTCAAATGGGTTCAAGTCTTGGGACAACATCCCATGATTCTAGGCAAATGGCTTAGGCCTGATTACAATCTTGGCGGACAGGGTTACTCTGTCACAAATGAGACAGATATCCTGTCTACTGTGTTATGATCCCATTATATCCCATGGGTATCGTGTAACGACAGACGGAATATCCGTCATGTTTGTGACAAAGTATTCCATCTGCCAACATCGTAATCAGGCCCTAAATTTCTCTGTGCCTAAAAATGAATGTTATTGTGTGTAATGCAACTAGCTCCTCGTGTAAAGCACTCCAATACCTTTGGGTCAAATTCATGATATATTAAAGTGCAATTAAAAAAACAGAAGAGACTGAGTTTAAACACTTGCAATTGTATCGAGTGCAGAACAAAAGTAAAGGATGTTCCGTAATGGCTAGAGCAGTTGTCTTTGAAGCTGGGGAACCAGGTTCAAGTCTCAACAGAGGCTGAACATCCTGTGATTCTGGAAATCTAGGTGTCTGTGTGTAATGCAACTGGCTTGACATGTAAACTGCTCCAATACCTTCGGAGAGTATGGACAAAAGTAAACAAAAAAAGTACCTCAGAAGCACGCGGCCACTGGAAGGACACTAGTCACCAGCTGGAAACAATACTTTATCCAGTCTCGAGGGAACAAACAAGGAAAAAGGAACTGAACCCTGATGACGTGACTCTGACGCTGCTGACCAGTGAGAAGCAAGAAAATGAAAGTGACCACGAAGCCTAAGAATGATAAGCAATGGGTGGATGGTAGGCCTCTTTTAAGATTTTTTTTGTTTAATTTCAAGATATTTCACAAGCACAGTGCAAGCAAAAACTAAATCAGCTGGTACTTTTTCCCAGTTTTAAAATGTGTAACAGCCAATACAAGGGGAACTCACTTCAAAGTTTTTCAGAACTTTCTAAACTAGTCGCCTTTGTTTATAGAATAGACAGAAGTTGAATTACCCTGTTGTAAAAATACATAAAGCATTTTTCACAAAAAAAC
Organism: Pleurodeles waltl; assembly: GCF_031143425.1. NCBI lineage: Eukaryota > Metazoa > Chordata > Amphibia > Caudata > Salamandridae > Pleurodeles > Pleurodeles waltl. Next base: position 1,021,316,029 of record NC_090442.1, read on the forward strand.
ATTTTCACAGCTTCTTTTTGAAGTACCAGCAGCTCTTGGCTCATCATAAAACATGGACAAATAGTCAGTGTTATTCTAGAATGGTGGGCACCCTAGATGTAGTCCAATTCATTGAAACATACCAGAGTCCAGCACCTGCAAGACAAGCAAAGTTGTGCTTTGTGGAGCTTCGGGCATAGGAGACCTTACAGGTAGTACTGCCAAGCAACATCTTACTTGATGGCACAATCTGAAACAGTTTAATGTTTCAACAGTGCTGTCCTGAGCAGTCTGGAGTAGCTGCTGTTATACACACCAAAAAATCCCAAAGCTATTTTTATTTACTAACAGGAAAATGCCAGGACTCGCAAGGGCACTGTCACGGGTAGCAAGAAACTATCCAGGGGTCGCAGCTGTGACCCCTTGCGACCCCATAAAGCATGCCCATGCCAGGTGGGCACGTATTATAATCTGAACAGCATTTCAATGACGGACTAACCTCACCAGTTCTCCAACCTATTTGTTTATAATTGTGATAAGGTTAGAGTTTAGTGACCATCCCCAAACGTATATTGTGTCAGCTACGGTGACTCCATAAAACTTAGGGAAGAATTGCTTAGTTGACTTCTCAATTCAGTAACCACAGGCACATTACACTGAAAAGATAGTGAGTTAAAATGAATACAATCTTTACCGCAGTCTTTAATTGAGTTATCTGGCACCATTTGACTTAAACAAATTCTACCACAGGAAATGTTCTGTTACAGCAGATCTTCTGCAGTGCCAAGTTAAAGAGAAGGGTCATCAGTTGACGGGCAGTGTACTGGCCAATGATAAAATAGTGAACACACCCAGCCATACTTTGTAAGTATTCACAGAACTTCCCAATGGATGTTCACATTGGCACCCCAATCAGAGTCAAAAGATGTGCATATTAGTCAGTATGGGTACGCCTGTGGTTTATTGTTCTGTACGAATTGGAGACCGTTTGAGTTTTTGAAAACACCTTTCACTGAGCCTCAGGTGGTCTTTACTTTGTGGGACCTTCTATTATATTTTTTGCTAAAATAGTGATTTTAATGGAAGGTAAATGTGGCTGAGCCCGTTACAAATAACCTGAATTGTGAAAGGTTTAAATAACACCAGGAAAGTGAAGTATAACGCGCGTTGTCTGAATACGCACAAAATAGATATGGCAGTGCTTCTGGGAACTTACCTCACAGCACTCGTTGTAGGGGATCTGCTTTAAGTGAGGTTGCATTGTATGTTTCACCTTGGCCGTTGTGAATAATTATTCAGGGCTGGCAAGCAATCCCAAATTATATTCAATGTTATGGTCTTGCCTTTCATGAATAGGGTATTGCCATTCTCTGATTCTGAATTACATTGTGAAGCCACATAAGCAAATGTTATTTAAAACTGTGACAGTAAACACCTCCTGGTGCACATGGGGTCCCTACTAGCAAACCACCCAAAGCCTACAAACTATGTAATGTTAAAAGAAAGCAATAACAAATACACAATATGCATTGGTCCTGGAAATAACATTTCTCTTGTTTGGCATTATGATGAGTCCTTGGTCTGTACTCCTCCCATTAGTAAAAATGTGATAAATAATAGACGTGAAAAGGGCTGGAAGAGTTGACTTTGTAGCTGTTTTCATTTGGCAACTTAATCCCAGAGATATCATTCATATTCATAGATCCTGTAAGAAAAAGGGGAGTACTTTACAGCTTGTGATACGATTACATTATTGGCTAGAAGAAACACTAAGGGATATCTACAATGGCTTTCATGCTGTCCCATTTAAGTACACTCCTCTCGCTATCCTTCTGTATCTAAATCCAGATTGCTCACCTACTATCTTTTCTTTGCTCTGAAACACCTGACTCCTGTGTATATGGCCTTTGGAGGCTAGGAAGGGCTGAGAGCAAGACTTGAGCTACACCATCCTTGATGCTGTAGCAGACCAGACACTTCCCTGAAAAGTGGACCTAGATTGATTCACTTTAATTATTTACACGAAGTATATTACAGTTCAGCATAGGGTGTAATATTCCAGTACTTTGATAGACTACACCTGCCCTGCTTGTGACCAGAAACTGATTTCTCACATGGGAGGACTTTTTATTTGATTGCTGAGTTTTAAGAGATAATACTGAGCACACCCTTCAAGATGATAAATTAAATGAGGACACCTGTGTGTCGTTTTTAGATCTGTCTTGACAGCATATCTGTTGTCAGACCTTATGTGACAAAAATAGGCTTTTAGATTAGTACTAAAAAAGGGACTCCATCCATATGTTGGTGTCCCTGAGTACAGAATATGATTGGGCTGAAGTTGTGTGCTTCTACTGAAAACGTTGCTTCTATTGTGCGTTTTGTCTATTGGCAAAGCTTATACTCAATACAGTACGACTGAGTTGGTTCTGGTATCAAGACAATGATCATGGCTATAGGTCTGATCTGTCCATAAAGAAATGTTATAATACGTCTGACACATTTACTGTGAAAAGCATGTTATATCAATCCATTTAAGAGCACATGGTTATTACTCTGTATAATATTCTGCAGAAAATGAGCAAATGTTATTGTTACTTGGAATCTCACAGATTACTGTAGCTAGCAAGAGTTTTGGTATAGGCTACCCCATGTGACAAATCATGGCCATAGAAGATTTGCTCTGTGTGAATCCTTGTTAGGCCCTCTTAGCAGAGGTAGGATTTAGCTTAGCCAACTGTAATGTTGTTTAACTTTGTAATTACATGCTTGTGTGCCTCATGGTTGCCTTGTAGAAAAGCTTACGCTCATACCACGATGCCTGAGTTGGTTATGGTTACAAGCTATAGGCCTCATTGGTGCACTGAGAAATGGTATAGCCAAAGATATAGCTTTGATCTACTTAGTACGAAAATGTTATGACAATTGTAGGAGGCCTAGCTTATTAAACATATGCTAGATTCCATAGGTTTGATGTGTTCATTATGAAATGTTATAACAAAGCCAACAGTCCTGACTCAGTTATTGAGAAACCCATGTTTTTAACGCAATGGGCTTTTAAGGGCTGATAGTTATCACACTTTCTAATGGCTGTAAGCAGGTATTTTGTTGCAATGAACCTCACAGACTCTGTAGTAGGCAAGATTTTTGATGTTGGTGACACACTCGAACAAATCATGAGGATAAAGGATGTGCACTCTGATAATCCTTGTCAGGCTCTCTTATGAGGATTTTTATATTATTCTGAAACCAGGAATTATGGTGACAACCCAGTGATAAAGGTTATAGGCCATGATAGCTTGTTATGAAAAGTTACAATAGATCCAGTAGGCCCAATGTATTTATTGTGAAAAACATACATTAAAGTCAACAGGCAATTAAAGGTGGATTTTTATTACCCTGTATTATTAAATTTATAGTTAGGTTTTTTGTCACATGCAATCTCATAGATTACCATAGTAGGCGAGTTTTTTTGTGTTGGTTACCCCTTCGAACAAACCTGAGGTTAGAAAGATTTGCACTGTGAGAATCCTTGCTTCTCCCCTCTTAGGGAAGGAAGCATTTTACTTTGCCAACTGTAGTATTTTGACTTTAAGCCTATTGGTTGCCTTCTGGAAAAGATTATACTCAATACCATAGGCCTGTGTTTGGTTATGTTGAATACCATGACAAGCCAAAAATAGCAACAGTAGGCCTGACTGGCTCACTTAGAAAAGTTATGGAAGATGCTATAGGCCTGGTGTGTTTATTATGAAAGGTTATAACAAAGGCACAAGGCTTGGCCTATATATTGTGAAAAGCATTTGTTAAAGCCAACAGGCCTCTAATGGTGGATTGTTATAATACTGTGTTGCATGCTATAGACAGGTATTTATAGGTAGTTTGTTAAATATAATTGTACAGGTAAGGGTTTTGGTGTTGACCGCCCACTCTGACAAACCCTAGGAGCAGAATAATTCCATTGTGATAATTCTTGTTAGGCCCTATTGAGTGGTGTTGTATATTGTTTTACCAATTACAATTTTGTATATATTTGTAATTTTATAACTACGTATGGTGGTTGCGATCTTATGCGCACTTTCACAGGCCTGTGTTAGTTATAGTGTCAAACCAATGATAAAGGCTACAAGCCTCATCGGTTTACTGGAAGAGGTTGTGACAGATTTCTTAGGTGTGGTCTGTTTAGAAAGAAAAGTTACGAAAAAGCTAGCAGGCCTGACTTACTTATTGTGAAAAGCATGTCTTAAGGATGACATACTAATAAGGGATGATTGTTATTACACTACACTAAAGCCTGTAGGAAAGTCTCTTGTAACACACAGTCTTGCAGATTACCTTAGTAGTCAAGGATGTTGGTGTTGTTAAACTACTCGAACAAACCATGGACATAGAAGATTTGTGCTACAGTATTCCTTATTAGGCTTTATTAGGAGGAACTGTACTCTTTTGGCAACTGTAATTTTGTACAAATTTATAATTTTACTACAGTATACCCAACAGTTGCCTTGTGGGAAAGGTTATACCCAACATAGTAGATATTTAGTGTCACAGCTGGTTGGCTAGTCATATAGTCGTCAACTTCCTAATTGTATAGTTTCCCCTTCATTCTTTGTTTCTCTTTCATTTCCATTTTTTAAGGGGATGCTACAGCTCCGCAGGCAGCGCTCATGGACCTCTTGCTTGATGCTCATTTCATCTGCAGTGTACTTTATTCTGCTTGGCCACTTTCTCAAAACCAGGCGACCATTATCGAAAGCTGTTGTCCATAGATAATCATTGTTTTATCATTCCAAGATGGTCAACATGTAGGTTCTAAACATGCGGCCATGCTGGAACTATAAAACATCTGTAGACTACGAACAATACTACTGCCAGATGGACACCAACTGCCAAGTGTAGTTTTGTTATTGTATATATAGGGCTCACTCCACGCCTAGATATTGGAGCATTTTACATGAGCATCAGTTACATTACACAAGGACACAATCTTTTTATTTTCTAGGCAAGGGGAGATGAAGTGATTTGCCCAGAATCACAGGATGTTGAGTCTACGCCGAGACTCTAACCTTGTTCCTCAGTTCCAAAGTCGGCAGCTCTTAACGCAATATCCTTGTTAAAGCTCTGTTAGTGATGCTCCCACCTGCTTCGTTCACACACAGAAATACTGCTAGCACATCTTGTATTTGGGGACACGCAGGCCCGGGAGATATCTAAAATATTTGGAACCTCCAATCCAGAGGGCTGGATGGGCCGTCCTTAGCATGAGACTTTATTACTGGGCTGCTATCTGCAAGAGGCTCGCCACATTGATAAAAGATCAAGACAACCCCTATCTTCCAGCATGCGGACGTGGACCATGAGTTGATGGACTTCTATTACTTTCATAAATTAAAGCATCTGGAACAAGACTCAAATATATCATGGGATTTGTGGGAACACAGTAATGTGCAACAGGAGTGAGATTACTGTACTGAGAGTTAAAGCATTCAGGACTGTGACCTGCATATCAATCTATTCATTATATGTCTTCTTTTTGTTTACGAGTGCTGAACTTTTGACCTGCCTAATAATATTAATAATAATAATAATATATCATTCTGCAACTGAACGGTGAGCAGCTAAACTTTACAAATGTCACGCCACAGTGTGGCATCACTTGTGGAACATTTACGTAGTACTTTCTGATATGTTTGAGTTAGAAAGATGATTTTTTTCTTGAAATCTGTGAATTATGCAGCAGCGGGAGTGCTATGCGCCGAGAGCCGTAGAACATTATTATGCCGAAAACTAATTGGTCACAGACTTGGTTATTTTAGAGGTCCAGAGCATGTGCGATTGAAAACATTGCCTGTACATTTATAAAAATATAGCAGCTAAAGAAGAACACAATAATTGGATTCGTTACAAAATAGTGAAATACTACCACAAAACATGCCACGTTGTGCTGCATTAAATCCAGTACAGTGCGTTCCCTTGCTGAGCCACCGGTTCACGGCCGAAGATCACAGCTAATGTAGTGTTGTCCTCTCTAAACGTTTGACTTCAGGCGGACAGCTTCACGTGCCTTCTCATGTGTCTCATCATCTCAAATTACTGACACCTGTTTCTGAGGTAACGAAAAATAAAATGCACAGGTGGTTGAAGGATTAAACATTTAAGAATCCCTGAGATGTTTAGTGTTGGGGTTATTGGTATTAAGTCGTTTGAAGGCAGCTCCTTGAGTCTTCCCCAAGAGGGCACTAGATCGCAACAAATGACAACAACTATGGCCGCTCGCGGGAAGGAAGTACGCGCCAAGATGCTATAGGCTTGTGGTTCGAAATGCCCTTTGTTCTGGGTGTGGAAATTGTCACATTTATTGAAGCAATCAAAGCTGGTTTGATATTTTTGATTTGTATTTATTGTGTGCTGTCACACAAAAAGTACCTCTTAGAACAGTGAGCTGACGAAAACAACATAATAGTTTACCAACAAAGTGGTATTTTGTCACTGATAACAAAGAGTTGTTACCCAAAGCATTAGCATCAGGTTCAGAACTAGAACAAGACTTGGTAAAGTCAAAAGATCTGGCTACTGCTCAAGTTATACATGCTATTTTTTAATCTGTGTTTGTGTTTTAGTTGATGAACGGGTGATTGTGAGAATAAGTGACCCTTTGCATTGACTAAGAGTATGAGTGAATGAATATGATTTTAAATCGGAAAATAATGTGTGTTTGAGTAATGCGAAGCCTGGTAGTTTAAATGTACAATTGTTTTCATGGATGGTTGGAGTATAGTTTGGTTAACGACTGTGAGAATGTATAAACTAAAGAAATATGTTTAGTTTTGCGGTATTAGAAAAAGGTTATATATGTGCGTGATTTTGCAAACGTTAACTTTAACCACATCAACGTGTAAGTCGATGAAAAACGTAAATAATAAAGACTGTGGAAAGCACAGAGCCGCATACATTAACTCTCGGCGGGAGGGTAATAGTTGTCAACTGTTCCTGCAGTGTGGTGCGACCGGCTCGAATGAGGTTAAACTGCACAGTCTGATCTCTTGTGAAACGGAACTAGAAAGAGGACCGAACGGTTCCTGCCAGGCAAGAGCGTAGCTACCAGTGGTGCAGCAGGTGCAGGGCACCGGGATGACCACTAAACTCGAGCAATGCTCTATTTTCCGACCCTAACAGCCGTAAAAGGGGTTAAAGGGGGCATTTTCTTTCCTTGCACCAGAGCCCACATCATCCTTCCTAAGCCACCGCTGCCTGAATCTGTCACAGAAGTCTCCATGCTGCCTGCATTGTTATTGTAAACAAATTAAACATTGCAATCACAGAGCGGGGGTATGCTAAGAGGTACTTCTTAAATCTCATAAAATGACATATTTAGCTACTTTGCCATGACGCAGGGTGGCAGCTCCGCGCCAGGGCTGGAACGGAACCGAATGGTGTTAAAATAAACAAGGTCCCGGTAAAAGATTGGAAGCTCCCTGTGTTGTAACACCGACTCGTGTGTTGAAATGAAACTGGGGTTGAAGGGAGGGAGCAACAAAGACACAGTAACGATCATCTGAGATGGAGAAAGAAATGCTATGTATCTCCTGTAAATTACTTCACTGGCGACGGTGGAATGCTTTGCTATGTAAGGAGAGACATCACTCAATAAACTCACTTAATATCAGTTGCATTAAAGGCTGACTTTCATTGTAACGTTTACCTGCTAGGAACAGTGAACCTGGTTTATATATTGGAGGAGAGGGAACTCCGACAGAAAAGAAAACTGTTTGTTGCAGGGTGTGTCATGTGGACAGAGCCCTGCACCAAACAACAAAATGCATTGGCAGGAACCACTGTGACGGCAGTTCATTCCAACGCCTTATAAATGACCGCAAGTTTGGAGGTCATTTATACATTTGGTGGGCGGTCCCTCCACCAGGGCGACTGAGTCATTTACTAGTTACTGTGGCGGAACAACGGCCACCCGCCAGGGATTAGTTCGGCCCCCGTTTCCGGAGTATCAAAGTCCTTTGTGGTGAGTGCTCTAGGCCCGCTGAACCATACGCAGGAACGGCTTGTTGCAGGGTTTAATCTAATTACTGGAGTGAGTCTGAAGGATTATTAAACTTGTTTTTAGAATTTGGCAAATGACTTGCTGTTCTCAGTATTCTAATTAGGAGTCTGCACCCTTTTCTTTGCTATTTTTGTTGTTTAGTGAAATCTTGGCTTTTTCCCTCCTCGGTCCACCATATACCCAGCAATCTTCCATGCTCCGATAACTGTGATGAGTTGAAGTGTTTGATTACCTTTGTACTGCATGATTGGCACATTCTGGGCTGCAGCCTTAGGCCCTGAAAATGCTTTTTCATTTGTAGGATCTGTGCAAACGATACTGTCACACAGCTGTCAGGATGGCTGAATGAACTGAGTGTTTGCTTATGAAAATTGCGATTTAAATGAATTCACAAGTTATGATTTCGACAATGTAGACTCAGCACTCCAAACTTCAGAGATCATTTAACTGAGTCACATAAACTGGGTAATAGTAGCAGAGGCAGTTCCTCCGTGGGAGCGAAGGAGCATACCTCCCCTCCACAGCTGTGCAGAAAGCATTACAAATAAAATGGTAATAAAATGTTTTTTTTAGCCTTACATTTTTTATGCTTTCTACCAGCAAATGGAGTGAGAGGGCCGGGCGAGTGCTGCAGCCAATGATTGGCAGCAGTGAGGAGTTGCCATCTATGTTTGAAGTGCGCATGTTGGTTTGGCCGACTACCTTGCTACAGCAGCAGCATCTTGATTGGATGAGGGAGTTGGCTGTGTGCTTTGCACTCAGAGGACGTGCTGCAAAACGGGGATGTACTAAAGAAGATAAGTGGCATTTTCTACTTATATTAGTGTGTATATTATGTGTAGTTTATTGTGTATGTGTTTTGTGCCCCTCCAAGGTGATTTGCCACCAACCGCCACTAAATAGTAACATCCGTTATTTTACAGAGCTTAAAACGGAAAATCTGCACAGTACACACACACACACACACACACACACATATATATATGCGCCTTGAAACCCTATTGAGTGATTAGCTGTGCTTTATAAATTCATATATATATATATATATATATATATATATATATATATATACATATACACACACAATCATTACTTAATGGGGAATTAGTTGCAGCTTCCAAGTTGTCTTGTTGAACTCTGCAGCCTAGCCTTACAAACAGTTCCGAGCAGGTTAATTACCAGGAGCGGTATTCCCATCACATTGGCCTGTCATAACTTCCAGGTAAGTCCGACCGCCCTTGCCTGCCAGAAGGGAGATCCTTTACTTGGTCACCTTCTGATGAACGAACTACCTCCCAGGATGAGTAAATACCCCGGCAGCAATTCTTGTCCTAGAAAGCGGATGTGACCTAAGTAATGTCTCCTATTGTTTGCCCAGAAATCAGAGCGCCTTTGTCAAACGTAAACTACATAATAAAATATATACTTCGAAAGACGCGATCACCAGCACCGGGGCACTGTGCTTGTTTGACGGTGATCTGTTGTCAGTCAAGTTCACACATTTCAGGCTTGAAGGTAAAAATAAAACTGCAGCACCTATGGCTATCTTCGACGAGGGTTTTTTCGCTGGGGGTAAATTGTCGACTGGTGGTCGAGAAGACGGAAGGTCTAAGCCCAGCGTCTCAAGTTGACCAAACACGAGTGCTCCTGGACAGATAGCGCTCTCTCTCTGACTCCCCGCTCCCTCCCGCCGCAACCACCAAAAAATAGGCAGAGATTAAAAGGCTGAATGTATAACCGCGTTTGAAGTGTGCTTCTGTATTCGTAAACATATACAACATTGAAAAAATAATCGTGAAGTTCTGAGGCAAACGTAGGAGGTATGCGGCAAGGAAATTCCGAACTTAGTGGAGAAAAACTTGAAAAACACCGAACTGGGTACTTTTTCAAAGTAGTTAAAATTAAAAAGTTTTTACAATATAGAGAAGGTAGTTTAAAAAAAAAAAAGCAACACCTTTTTGGTTTTAGGGACCACTTCTCCGAAATTGGAAAATTATGTTGCTTGAAATCGTAAGAAAAGCTACGCAAAATTACGTGAAAATTCCAAACTGTATGTGGTGCGAAAATTGAACGCTAGGGTAAACCGCTGGTTCAAAGGTCACACGACAAACCGTCAAACGGATTCGCTTGAGGAGAAAAGGTTATATTTGAAATAAATAAATTACTCAGGCCTAATGTCTTCCTCAGACGGTTTAGCGCACGACCGAAATCACTATTCCCTTTTCCTTAAAAAAAAGGCAATTTTTAAAATCTAATAACTGAGTTGAGAAGTAAGGGACGCTTTTGATCTCGAGGAACTACCAACCAAAAAATAGTCCTTACGAGCCCCTTTCAAATCTTTACAAGTCTATGTTAACACGGTATTTAGTCTTTATCAAACTATCAGTAATCCGCCATGTTATATGGTTTCAATCCTCTGTCAGTTGAAAAAAACTGAAATACTGGGGTGAGAGATTCTGCAGGCTGGATGTAAAAGAAGAGGGTGGTGAGTTTGTGAGAAAGTTGTTCGGGCAGAGATTGGTTCAAATACTAATCTTAGCAGCTTCTTGCAAAACAAAAGCTTATACTAGGCTGGGTTTTTTATGTCCATGGTGGAGCGCCAAAAAAAACCGTTTGAATGTACACTGCACGTTCAAAAGACTTTACGTAACCAGCGGAGAAGTGGCCGCCGTTGAACAAGCCCCCTCTGCCCTAAAGTAAGCGCGCCCACCCGACTCTTACCTCAAATCCAGGCAGCGCTCGCAATAAAAACAGCAAAAGAAAGAGCGGGGAAGCAATCCGAGTCAGACGTGCCTGCCCGGCTGTCACCGCGTCTCTGCCAAGAAGCCTCAGCCGACGTGACACCTAAGTAGGCTGTGTCCTCCTTGGGGAACGCGGGACTGCAATCCTCCATGACAGAATTCGAAGAAGTGCAAAGTTCTTATCAGAAGTTTTCAAAGTTTTCGCAGTTTACTAGGTACAGAAAAGTGACAGTCTTCTTGGAAGCATGCCATATATTAATTACATTTGATTATTTTTTGGTAATCAAATATTCTCCCGCTCATTGTTTACCCCACTCCCACAGCGCTGGCTGTCAGCATGCATGTTTCGTGCAAAGTGATAACATTGTGCATTTGAAAGTAGTGAAAACCTGCAACATTGCTCCTGTAATCCTTTAATATTGACCTTTACCAAGAAAGTCACCAAAACTGAGTTACGATCTGGCCACAGATATTTCCTATGACCTGCAGGTCAGATGTTTGAATCCTAACAAGATCAAGTTATTCTTTCATCCTTGAGATTTCAGTAAACTGAATAGGTGAAAATGCAGCCAGACACAGACGGGTTCTCTTGACTCTTGATCACAGCCCTGGCTGGGCACCAGCAATCCTGGTACTATCTTTCAAGCGTTCTTTCCAGGCTGCTGTCCATGCACAGCCTTTGTGTACGGTGATGAATCTCATAGCAGAGCAGTGTCCAGCTCAGAGCACTCACAACAGAGGCACATAGGTGTGACGCTTCTGAACTTGGCATTCATCAGCCAACTGAAAGTGTAATTAGAGAACATGCAGGGCCTCACCTAAAACTTCCTCTCACCTTGCACAACAGAATCCGCAATACCACTGTTCACTCCTACCAGCTACCAATTGGCATGGTTCAGAAAGATTACTTAACTGCTCCTTGCCAAGCAAAAGGACTCATGGACTTTTTAAGAAGTCCAGTCTCCTGTCTAGCTTCAGAAACGCAAGCAATACACTTCCACCCTCTGGGAAAACAACCTCCCCTCCATTTTGTACAAAGGGCCAGGAATGAGAAACAAGAATGGATCTCACAGTCCTCCATTACACTGGCTCACAAACACACCATGCATGTAACTGTGCAGAGTAAACACACCAACCCTCAAAAGATACACTTGGGATGCTAGGGTTAGGAGTTGGGATAATGCATAGAAGCTGAACTTTACATAACTGGACAAGTAAGCCTCTACCCCTGTGATACAGATAAAAATACCTTGTCCCAACAGTGAATTTACAAAACGAAGTATGCTGCTTCCACCGCTCTGTGTACCAAGACTGCTACAGAAAGAGAAGTGAACAGCTTGTCAGTGAGGACAAGCATGGTGTGCTCCTTCGGGTCACAGGACAAGTCTAGGATCTTGCTCATGTCAAGGGATAGACTAAAGCCTCTCCACACATGCTAGATTAGTGATAGTAGATCTAAAAATCAGCAGTCAGGATTCCTGAAACAGATGGGCACTCAACGCACGGGAATACAACTGTACACGATGCATGGGACATTCCCATCCTAACAGACACCCTTCCCGAATCAGATTACCTGGAACGTTACTCCACCGTTGGAGAGGTCTGGTCGTCAGATCAGGAAAACTGCCAGGAATGTCTCTGCATTTCCATGATTCATTCCGACTTGGTGCTCCAGCATATACTAAAGCGATACTTCCAGAACGTTCTTAAAAGTAACACTATGCATTTCTTCTCAATGCCAGCATAGTTTTATTCTCTGGGTAGTAACCTATGACTAAAAAAGGCCACTAGATGCTCTCTCCTCTTGCCATCAAGTTGCACCAGCACTGCTCCACCTCCCTTATCTGAGGCATAATGATGAGGGGTTGACTGCAGTCAGGAACCCTCAGTACAAGTGGATTGCTCAGTGCTCTCGTCAGTTAGCCAAAGCTTTCTGACACTCCTCAGTCCAAATCACCATCTTGGGCTACTTCTCTGCTGTCGGAGTCATCATAAGTACCACTATGGTCCTATACCTAGACAATTCTTGTAGGAACCTGCAAGCCCTAAACTCTCCCTTCAGTCTGTGTAGTGTGCACTACCCACTCAAGAACAGTTTCAATCTTTGATTCTAATGGGCCTATCTTCCCATTACCTCCCTGATGCCTGAGGTAGACTACAGTGGAGTGCCTCATCTGCCACTTGGTTGCTTTGATGGTCAGTTTCAACGCTGTATCTTTATCAACACCTGTTCTAGACACTTAGGTTGTCCTTCTATGAATTGCTAAACCATGCAATGTCATCCAGGTAGGTCAAAAAGAACTCTTCTGGCCTCGGCAGAACCTAACTCACCAAGCACTAGAAAATGGCAGGAGCATTCTTCAACCCAAAGGGCCTTAAGACTAAACTGAAATCATCTGTAGCGCATGGAAAACGTAGTCTTTTCCATGGCGCTAGGTGCCAAACCAATTTTCCAGTAGCTGCTGGTCAATGAAAAGGTGCATAAGTATTTTACAGCACCCAAAAGGTCCACAAGCTCATCAGCTCAGGGGTCAGGTGCACATCTGTCTTAATGACTTTATTGAGGGCCTTGTAGTACACAAAACACAAGTCTGCAGATTTTTGCTGGAGCAACAACACCACTGGGCCGACCCAAGGACACTGAGATTGCGTAATCACTCCCAATTCCAACATCTTGGCCTCTTCTGCCTTAATGATCTTCTTGGCTATGTGAAACAAGCAATACATTTGCATTTCACTGGCGGACTATTTAACGTGTCAATCTCATGAATAGAGACCTGTGTTAATTCTGCACTAAGCAAGAGAAGATAGGAAATCCATCCCATTATCTCTCCACACTCTGTCTACTCCTCAGGCAGCCACTCAGAATTGAGATATACCCCTTCCACAGACCCATCCTTCATGCCCCTAAGCAGAAAGTGAGGGAGAGGCTCATTGTCTTTCTCAACTTCCTCTGCCAAAGCTGTGCTATATACTGTGTAATCTATCCAGAGATAAGGCTCAAGTTTGCTCCCATGGAACACTCTCCTGGGTTCCCTAATGGCACCTGTGTCCAGCAAGTAGTTCACATAGATCTTCTGCTTTACCTTACATAGCTCAGACCACTCATCCTCCAAAGCTCTGGACCAATGGGCTTCAGCACTAATACCTCTTGATCCTCCTGATACCCAGTCAGTGCCACTTTCTGGCCTTACCACGTCTTTATTAGCTCATGGCTTGCATGAATGTTTTTTCTTCATCTGACTCATGTATTGTGCCTTTAATGTATTTATGCCACTCATATTGTCCATCAGATCCTTAAGCAGTGACTCAGAAACTCATTCCACCCATTCTCTGATCACAGTGAACAGGCCACGCAATAGATTCCAAAACAGAAGTTCAAGGGGAGTAAACCCCACTCACTTTTGCGGAATTTCTCTGTGAGCAAGTAAGTGACTTAGCAGGAGAAGATCCCACTTTCTCCTGATGTTCTTTGGCATAGTTTACATCATGAGACTAAGGTTTTATTGGGCCTTTCCAACCCATTGGTTTGTGGGCAGTATGCCATGGAGAATTGGTATGTCACACAAGCTTGCTCACACATATCTCTCATAAATGGCCAGATAAAGCTGGTTCCCTGGTTGGAAATCAATGTCTTTGGAAATCCAATCCTAGGAAAGATACCTACGAGAGCTGTAACTACCAACTTTGCAGTCTTGTGCTCAGAGGTATCACCTTTGGATACCTGGTAGCATGGTCCACCACAGCCAATATATTCTTGTTGCCTGATGCTGAGGTGCTTTGTGGGGGTTCAAATGGACCACCATGTCTATTCCCACCCACTCAAACAGAACACATACAACTTGCGGAGGCGGCAGTGGTCAACCAAGCAAAAAATGATGAGAGGAATGCCTGCAAATAGGCTAAACCTCTGGGAATCACTCGGACCATCATTTCAACCTATAGTTTTTGCCCACATTATCACTTGAGACAGAGACCAAATCATCCTAATAAATAATGACTCTTCTCCTCATGGGACCAGTCTATCCCAAATAGCCAAGCAAGGACTCCTCCAGATGTAAACACAACCAACCACAGACCAGTTTCTGAATAATTAGGCCTGGTCAGTGTGGTACACATGGGTCCTGAGGCACAGTGACCAAGGGGCCTACATCTGAGCATAAACTTGGCCACTTAGGGAATTACATCAAACACTCAAAAGGGGTTGGAGGAAATGCCTGCAAGTAGTCTAATCCACTGCAAGCTCTGGGTAGTATTCCTACCCATCATTTGGGTTCATTACAAACAGAGACTTGGTCTTGGCTCTTGAATCACAACTCCGTTGGTAAGTTTGACAGGTTTTACAGAACCTCTCTGTACCCCTGGCCAGTAAACCAGAGGATTCAACCTATGCCAAGTTTTACTAATATCAAAGTGTCCTGTTTGGGGCACTTTCTGGGCCAGTGATATAAAAAAAATTCTATGCACTAGTAGTACTACTAGCCTCTTGAAACTCTCAATTTATGCATGGTGGAATTCCTACCAGTATGTCCTCCAGCAGCTAATAGCGCCTGCAGCTTTGGCACTGACACAATTCCAATACCTGGTCAGTATCAGATGTTTCATTCTTCTCTGCATCTGGAGTTGGGGTGCTGGATGCCACGACTAGTGCCTTTTCAGAGTCTTCCTAATCTGCTTACGAACTTGTCCTCGTCCAGGGTAATTTGGGATGGTCCCACTAACTTCCTGAGACTGATGTGCTGCCTGTCCTCTGGTTAACACAATTGACAAGGTCTAAGCCAGTGATACTCAAAGTATGGCCCGGGGGCGCATGTGGCCCTCCTGTTGTTTACATGCGGCCCCCAGGCCAACAGCAGCACTTTGCTGCTGTTTATTCAACTTGGCACCAGCACTAAAAACTGTTAAATAAATGAGCAAGTATTTAATTGGAGGCTAATTGAAAAGGGAGTAACTAGGGTGTCCTGGAACTCAATTTTAGAAACACCTTCATTATTAACCCCCTCGCTGCCAGGCCTTTTCTCCTCCTGTGCCGAGCCTTTTTTTGGCTATTTGGGGCAGTTCGTGCTTAGGCCCTCATAACTTTTTCTCCACATAAGCTACTCATGCCAAATTTGCGTCCTTTTTTCCAACATCCTAGGGATTCTAGAGGTACCCAGACTTTGTGGGTTCCCCTGAAGGAGACCAAGAAAATTAGCCAAAATACAGCGAAAATGTTGTTTTTTAAATTAAAATGGGAAAAAATGGCTGCAGAAGAAGGCTTGTGCTTTTTCCCCTGAAAATGGCATCAACAAAGGGTTTGAAATGCTAAAATCACCATCTTCCCAGTTTTCAGGAACAGGCAGACTTGAACCACAAAACCCAATTTGTCAACACAATTTTGGCATTTTACTGAGACATACCCCATTTTTACTATTTTTTGTGCTTTCAGCCTCCTTCCAGTTAGTGACAGAAATGGGTGTGAAACCAATGCTGGATCCCAGAAACCTAAACATTTCTGAAAAGTAGACAACATTCTGAATTCAGAAAGGGGTCATTTGTGTAGATCCCACAAGGGTTTCCTACAGAAAATAACAGCTGAAATAAAAAAATATTGAAATTGAGGTGAAAAAACAGCAATTTTTCTCCATGTTTTACTCTGTAACTTTTTCCTGCAACGTCAGATTTTCAAAAGCGATATACCGTTACATCTGCTGGACTCTTCTGGTTGTGGGGATATATAGGGCTTGTAGGTTCATCAAGAACTCTAGGTACCCAGAGCCAATAAAGGAGTTGCACCTTGCAACAGGTTTTCATTGTATACCGGGCACACAGCAATTCATTTGGTGAAATATAAAAAGTGAGAAATAGGTATCAAGAAAACCTTTGTATTTCCAAAATGGGCATAAGATAAGGTGTTGAGAAGCAGTGGTTATTTGCACATCTCTGAATTCTGGGGTGCCCATACCAGCATGTGAATTACAGGGCATTTCTCAAATAGACGTCTTTTTTACACACTGACTTACATTTGGAAGGAAAAAATGTAGAGAAAGACAAGGGGCAATAACACTTGTTTTGCTATCCTGTGTTCCCCCAAGTCTCCTGATAAAAAGGTACCTCACTTGCATGAGTAGGCCTAATGCTCGCGACAGGAAATGCAACATGGACACATCACATTTTCACACTGAAATCTGATGTGTTTCTTGCAAAGTGCCTAGCTGTAGATTTTGGCCTCTAGCTCAGCCGGCACTTAGGAAAACCTACCAAACCTGCGCATTTTTGAAAACTAGACACCTAGGGGAATCCAAGATGGGGTGACTTGTGGAGCTCTCACCAGGTTCTGTTACCCAGAATACTTTGCAAATCTCAAAATTTGGCCCAAAAAACACTTTTTCCTCACATTTCGGTGACAGAAACTTCTGGAATGTGAGAGGAGTCACAAATTTCCTTTCACCCAGCATTCCCCCAAGTCTCCCGATAAAAATGGTACCTCACTTGTGTGTGGAGGCCTAGCGCCCGTGACAGGATATGCCCCAAAACACAACGTGGACACATCACATTTTCCCAAAGAAAACAGACCTGTTTTTTTTTGTAAAGTGCTTACCTGTGAATTTTGGCCTCTATCTCAACCGGCACCTAGGAAAGCCTACCAAACCTGTGTATTTTTGAAAACTAGACACCTAGGGGAATCCAAGATGGGGTAACTTGTGGGGCTCTCACCAGGTTCTGTTACACAGAATCCTTTGCAAACCTCAAAATTTGGCCAAAAAAACACTTTTTCCTCACATTTCGGTGACAGAAAGTTCTGGAATCTGAGAGGAGCCACAAATATCTTTCCACCCAGCGTTCCCCCAAGTCTCCCGATAAAAATGTTAACTCACTTGCGTAGGTGGGCCAAATGCTTGTGACAGGGAAGAGCCAAAAACATGTCGAAATTGAGGGGGAACCAAAGCGGGTCCAAAAGGGCAGTTTGAAAAAAAAACATTTTTAGGCTGACAAGTGCAGCAGAAGTTTTTATTAGTATAGATGAGACAATGCTGGGTGGTAGGAATTTTGTAGATTCCTGCAGATTCCGGAAGGTTCCATCACAAAAATGTGGGAAAAATGTGTGATTTCAAGCAAAGTTGGAGGTTTGCAGGGCATTGTGGGTAAGAAAATGGTGCAGGATGCCTGTGACGCACACCACCCTGGAATCACCCAGATTTGTAGTTTTCAGATGTGTCAAGGTCTCGTGGATTTTTCTACATGGCAGAGTCCCAAAGTCCATAAAGTGCAGCCCTCACCATTCCAAGTGGGACGATTTTGAGAGTTAGCCAAGCTCTCATGGCCCAAATGTAAAACGAAAGCCCAAAATAATCAAATGTCCTCTTGCTTGCTGTGGGATAAGATGTTTTAGTGTGTGGGGGAGAGCTGAAAGACTGTTACCCCCTTCAGTTGGGGTGGAGGCATAACCAGGCCCATACTGGTTGGTAGCCATCACCCCACTATTTTTTTTTTTTATTCCCTGGCATCTAGTCGACTTTCTGCCCCCCACAGGGTGTGGATTGGGGTAACTGTCCCATCTGCCCACTGGTTGGCAGAACAACTTTGTCCCCATTTATTTGGGGTGGGGGTATGGCCATACCCCCACCCTTTTATTTTGAAAACAAATCTTCCCTGGTCTCTGGTGGGCTTCCTGCCCCCCCTTGGGGGCAGATGGGCCTTCCAAAAATAAGACAATCTGCCCCAAAGGTGGAGATATGGTCAACGGTAATGTGCCCCCATGGGGGGGCGACCCTTACCCAAGGGGCTTCCCCCAAACAAAACACACACATACACACACACCAATCCCTGGGGAGGAGAAATGGTTTACAATAAATTACCCCCCCCCCCACCGGGGAGCGACCCTTGCCTAAGAGGTCGCTCCCCTTGCGTGAAATTGGCACAAAACAAAAATCCCAGGTGCCTAGTAGTTTCACTCCCCTTGCATGAAATTTACGCAAACAAATAAAGTTTCCCGATGTCTAGTGGTTTCTGCCCGTCTTGGGGGTCAGATTGGCGTAGCAAAATCGGCTGATCTGCTCCCAAAGGGGGCAGAAATGGCCTAAATATAATATTTCACCCAAGGGAGCAACCCTTGCCTAAGGGGTCGCTCCCCTTGCGCGAAATTCGTGTTAAAAAAAGACTCCCTGGTGTCTAGTGGTTTCTGCCCCCCTTGGGTGCAGATTGGCCTCATAAAAATAGGCCAATCTGCCCCCAATGGGGGCAGAAAAGGCCTAAATATAATTTTCCCCCCAGGGGAGCGACCCTTGCCTAAGGGGGTGCTCTCCTTGCGTGAAATTCGCTTAAAAAAACAAAACTCCCTCGTGTCTAGTGGTTTCTGCCACCCTTGGGGGCAGATTGGCCTCATACAAATAGGCCAATCTGCCCCCAAGGGGGGCACAAATGGCCTAAATATAATTTGCCCCCCTAGGGGAGCGACCCTTGCCTAAGGGGTCGCTCCCCACCTCTTAAAAAAAAAAAAAAAAAAAAAAAAATTATCCCTGCCGCCCAGAGGTTTCTGCGCCCAGGGGTCAAGAGTGCCCCTGGGGCTTTGGACTAGAAAACTATCTGACTTTGTGGAGCGCTGTACTCCTTTTGAAAAACAGCTTTTTATTTGTTATTGGGCTCTAGTGAATACTGAGCAAATTACATTAAATGATAATGTAATTCTGAAACCTGAACTACCAATCATGCAGTGGGTGATGAGTTCACCTAAATCTCACAGTTTAGGACAGGCACAAGAGGCTAGCATCATACTTTAGATCTGGTACATACAAAACAGGGCTCTAGTCACTGCAGCCTTACATGAACAGGTGTCACAAGCCCCATTACAGGATGAGGAGAAGCAGGTGCCACAGGTAAAAGAGTCACCAGTGAAATTGAGTGCACCATTTGAATTCTTGTCCCCTGAGGATAAAAAGCGTGTTTGTTTGACCAATGATTCTTTGAAATGCATGAGTACTAAAAGACAATGGAAAGCAGTGTTATACAATCCAGTTACTGAAAAGTTGTTGTCTACCACAGGAGAAGAAAAAAGTAACCAATATGCAGAGTTGTACAATGTGTGTCAGATTTTAAAGCAAGAACTGCTTGAGAGGTGTCATTTTTGCACTGATTCTTGGTTCACTGCCAATGGATTAGCCGTTTGGTTTTCCACATGGCTTGTACATAACTGATTCATTTATTCAAAGGAGGTGAGGAGCAAAGAGTTGTGGGTGTTAAAACAGAGCATAGTCATAGATGCTCATTGTCCCATTGACTCATTAGAACGCTGGTTCAATTCCCTTGCCGATGTTAAAGAGAAAAGTGCAAAGACAGAAGTGTCAACCCAGAATTCTGACTTGGTGGGGATGACTAAGTGGGCGCACCAGAAATGTGGACATCTGGGAGAAAAACCCACTTACAGGTGGGCAGAAATGAGAGAAATGCACATTCCCCTAGATTTGATAAAAACTGTGATTTCGCAATGTCCTATTTGTCAGCACACACAACAGAGATCTGTCCCCCAAACAGTCAAAGATCAGTTCGGGAGAGGAAAGTTACCAGGACATATATGGCAAATTGATCAGGTTTTAGGGGGAGCGATTGCTGCAGATTACCAAGTCGAAATCAAAGTTATTCTGATAACTAGAAGAGAATCTGATTTATTCATACAGATTGGAGACAGAATTGCCCAACTTGTCATAAGTGCAGTGAATGGAGGTTTGGTAAGAAAGGAGTCTGCCCCGGCCCTTCTGACAGTGCAAGGAAAGGGAAGCTGTGGTGCAGCAGATAAAAACCTCAGTGCTAAGGTGTGGGTTGAATCCCCAAATGACCCTCCAGAACCTGCAGAAATCATAACAAAGGGCCCCAATAACGTCATGCTGATTATAAAACAAGGAAAAGAGAAAGGAGGGCACATTTCAGATGACAAATGTTATTTGCAAGAAAAGTCATACTTTTTTCTTTTGCAGATCCTACTACGACTCGCCACTTACCATGAGTATGCTGAGTATGCTGTGTGGTCTCCCTTTGGGTGTTTGCATGTGGGGTCGGGGGAGGGGCCGCACCCCCTACCTGAACCTGATTGATTAAAGTACAAACCCCATGGATCCATTTTGCGCAACTGTCGCCTTCAGTTCAAGTTCTACATGAGATCAATATAACGTTTGTCAACTTGTTTGATTACATTCTTCCACTGGAACTAAGCAACATTGCCAGTTAACTGTCTGTGTTTTATCGTGTGGAACCCTGACTTTCACTTACATCCCAGCAAACCTTTCAGGTGGACCATGTACCCTTACATGAGTAGAACTCATGCTACATCAACTTGCTGTTTTAGAGACACTATTCAATCAGTTATTATCCCAATAAGAGTATATAAGCTTCAGTCTTTTCATTGTTGGTGTATCTGATTTGAAAGGTTATGAGATCAATATGTTAATCCACTTCCATTGCTTTACAGTGATTGTTTTTATCATTCAAACCTGATTTACTTATAATGTTTTTTTGTGTTTGTTTGAAATAAGAGAAATGTAAACAAAAGCCATTGGTCATAGGGTGGATATGTTATGCCATTAATTGTGTTTGACCACTGACTTTGTGTTTCACCACTGCGCATATTAGTTGTTCAATGTTCACCAGTGACACATTACATGTTGTATTCAGTTTAGCTGCCTCTTAGCTTTAACGTGGCATTAGACATTACATTCTGTATTCAGTTCAGCTGCCTATTGGCTTTATCGTGGCATTAGACATTGCAGTTGAGACATTGCAGATGAGCTGTGTTTTTCCACATGGTAGACCAAGCTGTATTTTTCGTATTTTGTTCACACCGAACCCTAGCGTGATAAGAGAGCCTATATTTTGTCTTTTCCTCTTTACTCAGCCTTGGGAAGGGACGAGGTTTAGGAGATCTGGCAAATCTCCAATGGCTTGTTTTCTTCCCAACTCTGCATGTTTTGACTATTAGACGAAAGAGCCTGTTAGCAGGCTTTTTCATTATAAAACGGTGTCCCTGGGCAGCAGCAAGGGGGAATTTTCCAAGACTTCAGTCAGGAGCGGACGTCAGCTGCCTGACCTCCCGTTTCGGTGGAAAATCTCTTTCTCACAATTGAACAGGAGTCATCAACTTGCAGGCATAAGAAAGATGAAGAGGAGTGACAGGCCCTACGGTAATGAATTTTGACTTTTATTCTTTGCTTTTAAGTTATGCTATAATATAATCACATATATTTGCTGTGTACATTGCAATTGAGAATCACCTTGATATATTTTCCTTTCATTGCTGTGACTACTTTTAAATGTGTGCTTCCAACCTACTAATCTCATCTCTCAGGAACCTCGTGGTGAAGTAATAATAATAAATGTCTTCTTTAAACTAAGAAGTGCATTCCAGAGAAGTTTTGTCAGCTCGAGCATAAGATAAAAGAAAGCAAAACAGCAGCATACATCCTGAAGATGTATTTCAAGGTTCTCATATGTGATGATGAAGAAAAAGGAAAAAAGGGAGGTAAAGTGAAGTCAAACATTTGCCTGGGATCACACAATTTGGTTAAGTGGAGAAGCCGGGATTTATACCCACGTTTCTGGTTTCACATTGCGGAATTCAGACACTAGATGTATACGTTTCACTTACCCTACAACCACTTAACCACTACCCCTCCCCACCCCCAGCCCTCCAACCGCCACCCTGTTGGCATCAATGCGGCCCTCAGTCACATCACAGGCCAAACAGTGCAGCCCCACGGAAAATGTTTGTGAGTACCCATGGCCTAAGCCATGTAGGTCTCTGGTCCTTGTATAAAAACAGAGGCAATCAAGTAATTGCCCAAGAGCCAACATCCAGCAGCTTGCTTCTCTCACCACCGCATTAACCATGGCTGACCTACCATTGATTTCTAGTGTCGATCAAGTAATTGGATAATCCATGTCTATCCTACTGGCTACCAAACCTGTGCCACTGGCACCAGGGAAAGTCTCCTAAGGTGTGGAATATTTCCTGTCAACCATAGTTCTGTAAACTCCTGTATTTCTCAGGTAATGAACTTCCAACTGTTAATACTAGCTTCCAAAACAAACCCTATCCTATTTTGGTGTACGTGCTTCAGGGCATCTGGTTTACTTTCTTAAAGTCTAAAACCATGAACTTGAGTGCAACAGAGCCGTCAGGGGTTCCTTGTCCCACAGTCACTTGATCTCATGGGTGCAGCTGGTACAGTGTCTTTTACCTGACAGTGTCTCTTGTAATGTGCCTCCTTATAACAAGTAATCACCTTGTGCTTAGAAGAGCCGTCATGTCGTCCCTTCTTCCTGTGTTCCCACCTTGGAATCAAATGTGCTCCCTTGGGGATTTAAGAATTGCATTTATCCTTACTTTCAGCTTTGAAACAAGTCTGTGGAGAGCTTCTCTCCCATTTGGCTTAGGACCATTCTACTCTAGCTCCTTATAAATTCTATTAGATGACACTGTATGTTTTCTGGACCATTTCCTGTCAGATCTGACATATATTGCCTAAGAGGGTTACAGCACTCCTTCCTGAGTGTTTTTCTCACCATCAACAGGTTAAGTGCATGAAAAGTCTTGGCCTCCGCAAGAAAGATGGGTATTAGTTATGAAGAATGGAGTCCTTCACAAATAATAAGTCCACTACCTTGTTTTTAATAGGAACCAAGTCTCCAACTGTAGCACTTGACTTTCTCGAAGTAGCGAAGCAGAGAAACCAATGCAAAGTTGTGGAAGAAGCCGTGGCCCAGTACCCCAACTCGCTAGTACACATGAACAACACTGAATAAGTAACTATCCAGCGAGTGCTTTTTTTCATATAAAAAAAAGAAAGTCATTTATTGCGCGCACACTACTGAATACTATTATTATTTTACAAATATGTTCAATCAGGTAGATTGAAATACCTCTGGAGACACCCTCATAACATGCTATACCCTTAGATAGCCCCTGGGTGCCAGCTAGAGTCCAAGAGTCCTTAAGTCAGTCAGGTGGCTTTTCCTTCTAGCAGAGCATTACTTCTGCATTGTCACTCCCTGGTCCAGTAAGTTCTCAATGGTTTCTCCCTTGTACGGGGGTTTTTAAGTGGCATTGAAAAGTTCTAGAAGCTAGGTATGTATTCCCAAAGCCTAAGGTGCTGCATCATCACTGCATCCCTGCTCTAAACCTCCTGAACAGCATTCTGGGACATTCAACATGGTGGGTTGAAGTGGTCTATGATAACTCCTTCCCTGTCCCCATCTGACACTTTCTCACGAAAAAGGTAGCCTCTTGTGATTAGCTTCAGAGCTGTGGCTGCCATCCTTTGTTTCTGTGGGATTTAGCATTCTAAAGGTAATTAGCACATGCAGATTCTGACCCTACTCCTTTCTTTTTCAGAAGCAAACAAGCACTTCAAATGACTTTACTGTGCCTATTTTCACATAATTACCCCATGCTGCTTTTTATTAACTCAGAGTGCACTGAGGCCTACCAACTAGACCTCAATGCCAGCGCTCTGAAACTTAAAAGTATATGGTATACAATCGGCATCATTTAACTTACTTATCTGTCCCTAGTATATGGTACAGGGTTGCACAGGGCTGCAAGTTAAAGTGTCCCCAATGGGCTGCAGCAATTATTGTGCCTCCCTGAGTATGACAAAGTAAATGTTGTCTCCCAGCCTGCAACTGCAGACTGGTAGAGCAGGTTTAAACTGCTAACTTGGCTTTGCCATTTAAACTTATGGCAAAGTTCAGCCATCCCTTTTTAATATATGTGTCACCCCCAAGGAAGGTCTATTGATGCCTAAGGCCGGGATCTGTATATTTAAATGTAGGACATATACTTTTATATGTTCTAACAGTAAAAACACAAAAGTTTTGTTTTTACTATGAAAAAACTAGTAGCTCCATTTACAAGTACATGGTTACACTCTGACAACTCAGAGATACTGACTCCTGAATAGGACTACCAAAGTTGGTACTTCGTGCTAGCAAAAGAATAGTCACATCAAACCCAACTTGATGCCCAAGTCTAATTTAATGTAATGTTTGAGTACACTGCAACTTAAGAAAGTTGCCACTCTGTTGCCCAGATTTTCCAGTGACCCTTCGTGGGTGCTGGCCACAAAACATCCTCCTGGGGAGAGATGTGAACTACTCCCAAGAAAGGCCTAGTGTTGGAAGAGGTGTTACCTCTCCCTGGCAGGACACCACACAGGGTGTGAGCCCAGAAGGCAAGCTTCAAGGGAAGCCTGCCTTAGAATGGCAAATTCTGGACACACACAAAAGGGGCTGTTCTTTTGGTCTGGTAGGCAGGTTGGCATTGGGGCCAGAGAAGGGAAAACAATTGCCAAACTGGTTTACCCATGGGTGGTAAGCCCTCAGACAGCTACACCTCTAAGGTGGACTACCAAGCTCCATATACCGAGAGAAGGGTTTTGCCATCTTGGGAGTGGGCAGAATATTGCACCCTGGGATAGCTAGATGCAACACAATGCAGAAAGTCTTCATCAGATGGGGTGGCACCTGGTAGCCCATTGGCTAGTAGTCACCACATCCCCTGAGATCAAGTAGTGGACAGAAAAGTGGCACCCAGACATCAGACCACATCTGCCCCAGAAAGAGGACCAAAGAAGGACTGCTGTGCTGTTCCCTGGACATGATAAAGAGAGGCTGCACCGAAGACCTGACTGCACCAGTAGATCATTGGGCTAGCAAAGAGAGAAAATGTGCCTATACGGTGCCCTCCTTGAGGAAAGTCATCCCAAAACCCTAGTCAGAAGACGTGAACTCCAAGATTCAGTTGGCTGACTTCCTGTTACAGTTCCGTGGCCACAAAAACTGAAGAAGCTGCCTTGTCCAAGTTGATAGCTACGCTTACTTGTTTGTCGCTGACAGCCAAAGCGCAGTATGGGAGACCAAACCCTGACAGTCAAAAGTTGCACCTGAGTCTGCTGGACCCAAGAGAGTCATCAAAGTGCAGTTTGGTCACCCATGACTGACACTTACCGCAGTTAAAGGGAACCTCTGGTTTCACTGTGAATGGAGACCAGAAGACCAGTGGCAACTGGTTTTTGGCTTCACTTCAACTAGACTTTAAGGGACATGAACCTCTGTGACCAAAGTCACCCCACCATGTCTGTGGACCGAGTGGTGGCCCCAGAAAGACCCCAGTCAACTGGATCAGCATCCTCAGAATCCTGTATCCCTTGCATCAGGACTATTCCAGTGATGTTTATTGGTGTTTGCCCATAGAGCATGGAACTGGACTTGAGTCTTCTTTGGCTGCAAGGTAACTGTCCTGCTGAGCCTTATTTGTCCCTCTGACTTGCTCCCTTCTGGAGCTGGTCACCCATAGAAAGCTGGAGTACCTGAACACGGCCATAAAAAGTTTTCAAAAGTTTTTGAAATAACCACTAACTGCAATAGTTGCCAGTGTTTGTTTGCATTTTGAGTGAAAAGCTGCAATTTAGGATTTACTTACAAAGTCATACTTCCAGTGGATTTTGTTCATTTTGGTGTCTAAAAATTAATACAAATAAGATCTATTTTATCACTTGGTGTCAGATTACTTTTGTGTCCTGTTTATTTCTTATCCAATTACAATGATTCTTTGAAATGCTTTGTACTAGTCCCTTAGTTAGAGCCTGATTACTTGAAGATTCAGCTATCCAAGGTTAAGCTAAGGTTTTACAATCGAGTCTGACTGGACTGAAGATGGATTTGTGGGTTAATCACACAGTGAGATTGAACAATCACACCAAATAATAAGTAAACCATTTCCTTATAATGGCCAACAGAGTAATTAACTTGGCCTAGTAGGGGAGACAAAGGCTTGGAATCTTTGATTATGAGGTGAGCCAAGGAAATATGACAATTCCCCAAGTGCCGTACAGAGTATTGTTATCACAAAAGTGTATTTTGGATCACCACTCAGGGTACATTTTGACCCTAAGTTTGGTACCTGACTGCTATCCCTTGGCCTACCTATGGTAAAACTGTACTGTGGCACCGATTTCCCCAATAAAGAGATTTCAGTAATCTCTAAAGTTGTACACTATCAATGCCCATTAACATTATAAGGCCTGTACCCAGTCAGCATCCATCCCTTAAAGATCTGTTCTCTGTTAGGCTACCTATGCGCAAGTACCAGAATGAGTTTGATGGTTGTATCCCTCGCTTAGCCTACACGTATGCACACACTTGTCCTCATGTAATAGTGTGTAATCATCCAAGAACCTTTTACCCTCGCTGCACAACAGTGACCTCATCTTATAAGGCAGATTTTGGCGGTTGACAGTCTCAAAAAGTAAAAACTCCAGGGGGATTAAATGAGTACCACCTATTTGCTACAGCACCAATCCCTCTCATCCACTCATTCAAGTCATGCAGCACGCCATCAATCCAGGTCTGAAATGGAACACCGTCTGTTCTTTTGTTGACTTTAGAAGCAGCAATTATGAAAGAAATATGAATTAGTTATAACTGCATATTGCGGTGATCCACAAATGAAATATGCAATGAATTCATGACTGTTGCAAATTTTTGCCTTAGTTGTGTTGGAATTCAGTTTCAGAATCTCTTGCACTCAAATAGTGTGGATCGGCAGCTTAGTCTTCCCCCACAGGTGAAGGCTGTGTTATTTACATGAAATTCTTGAAAGTCTTTTGAAGTCACTGAGCAGGCCTGGTGTTGAATGAGCTTTTGTCATGTGATCCCCTGGGTTCAGTCCAGTGCCATTTGGCAGCCCTAGTACTCCTACGCTTGTGTGGACCCTATTGCTGCTCCCCTATCTAGACAGTGAGATGAATACAGCCCAGCGTGGGCTGAGGGCCGACACTGAAGCAGGTATCAGCTCTGACTGGGCCAATACAATTATCAAGGCTGATGCGCAGCAAGTGAGTTTGTACAGTCACCAAGGTACCTGTATCCCTGACTGGGCCAATATGATCAACAAGGCAATTGATGCACCAAGTGGGGTCTACATGATTGCCAAGACAATTGCAGCACTGAGTAAACAGCTGTGTTCATGTAGGCTTTTCGTGGTTCCTGCAATGCGATTTTGAAAGATGAGTGGGCACAGCACAGGTCAGTTCTCTGGCTTCATTCAGCTTTTCCTAGGTGTTGTTCAGTCCAGGGACATTTTGGGCTTTTTCTTTCATAGAGTTTCCTCTCCTGTGGGGTCAGACAGACTCCTTCACTCACTCAGCAGGCGGGCTTCCACGCACTAGGCAGACACTCATCTTCTCAAGCAGACGCAAGTAATGGTCCCAGAGCAGTCCTTTAAGTAGTCTATGGAGCACTCCTTACCTTTGTCATGAAGAACTTGAAACTGAAACAAAATGGAGCGATTTGGGTCCTACTTTTATACACATTTTGTAGACAGGGGATGTGGATTCACTTCCTCGATCCTCTGAACTGGTTTGGAATGGTCTGTTTACAAGAGCCCCTCTCTTCAGACACAGGCTTTGTGGAAAGTGATGCTTCGCACAGCAGGTAGCACTATGGCTTCCCCAATGAAGCACCCATAAGATGGGTACACTAAAGTTTGGAGTGTTGACATCTAGCTGTTAGTAGCCTCTCTGCAGCAGCAATCGGGAACAGACAAAAGAGCAGGTCTCACCTATAAACTTCCTCACCTTGCACAACAGAAATCGCAGTCCCAGTCCTCACTCCTACCATATACCCAATGGCACTGACAGGCAGAACTAATCAACAGTCCCTTGGTAACCAAAGTCTTCATAGAAATTCTAAATGTCTCCATTCTCCTCGGTTCAGTGTCTGATCTCCATCCTCAGGTCAAAGGAATGCAGACATACTATTCTGCTGTTTGTGGAAGCTGTCCTCATCCTCCATCCTGTGCCATCTCAAACTAGGTTCATCCAAAATGGATCCTACATGTTTCAGTACTCAGCCTCACTCACAGAGTCCGACTATTGCACATGTTTTACATTCACATTCCACATGCGCTCAAAATACACACAGGACCTCAGAACAAGGTTTTGGGCATTAACATAACAGCAGAAATTTACAAGAGAGTCCTATAGGACACACACTTTCAGTGACACAAATACAAAGGTCTGGTCACAATATCAGTCTCAATACATGATAGCTGACTTTGTGTGCTACACCCAGGGAAGGTGCAATTGTTATCAGTCTTTTGTGAGGGCATGCTTGGTGCACCCCTTTATGTCACAAGACAAGCCCAGGACCTCACATTATCAGAGAAAGGATTAGGTTGATGATATGACCAAAATAAAAGGCAAGATACCAGCTACATACACAGTTGGGCACTCAAGGCAGGGGAACATATCCATATATCATGCAGAAGGTATTCCCAAAACAACAGTAGGAGTCAGTGTCACATAATCAAACAATAGGAACAGTAGGCACAAAAACAATATGGTCATATTATATTAACAGAGATTGAGCAATGGAGCTTGAAGCAGTCACCCAAGTGTCTTTGGAAAAGGCATTCCTATTTTAAGGTTGCATACCTTGGAATTGTGCATAGAGATGGAGGAAGAGAGTTGCAGATCATTGTGGCATTGGCAGAAAAGGACTGCCTCAATGTTGTAGACTCAAGGTAGAGGTATTCTCCATTCCTCGACCCCGTTGGGCATCAGTGATTTTCAGTTTCCGAACCAAGCAGGGGGGAGTGTGCTTATGTAGGCAGTTTTAAATTGTGCCTTTGCTTTGAAGGGGAGCTAGCGAAGGGTTAATGTGGTTGAATTTCTTGTATTCAGAAACAAAGTGGGTGGCCATGTTGAATATAGCTCTAAGTGCAGAGAACTGAGTTCCAATAGTCCAATCTAGAGATAAAGACCATAGTCCATGCACTAGATTAGTGATGATCAGGGTCGAACTGCTTGATGCCCGAAGTAGCCTGAGTTTGTAGTACATGCTTTTGGCAATAGCAGAGATTTGTCTTTGCCGGTTGTAGAGGATAAATACTCAGGATTTGACATTATTCACAATAACATTTTTGCATCAAAGTGAAAACATGAGGTAATCCATGCTTGAACTTATAGGTTTGATGTTTTTTGGCAAGATTAAAAGGAATTCTGTATTGTTGGGTTTAATTTTAGGTGGTGGTTATACATATTTTTTATAATTTTGACCAGAGCGATAGAGAGGAAGTAAATGTTATTTGCAGAGGAAATCTTAAGATAGATCTGGGTACAAAATGCATTTGGTAATAAAGTATTTCAGAGTTTCTGAGGATCTCTCCAAGTGATTCCCAATTGTGGTTAAATCAATTCTGGGAACAGGATCGAGCCCTATGAACCCATTGTGGAAAGTTAACCTCACTAGAAAGTGAGCTCCCTATTTTAACTGCTTGGACGCAGCTCAACAGATAAAAAGTAAGCCTGTTTAGAACTGTTCCCATTATGTACATTTATTCTTTCAAGATGCAAATCAACAAGTTATGGTTGACTGTATCATAGGCTGCTGGAAGGCTGGGGGAAATAAAAACGTAGGAGTTACCCGAGTCAAGGAAGCAAAGTATGCCATCAGCCATTTCTAGGAGGGCAGCCTCAGTAGTGCAGCCATGTCTGAATCCAAATTGGAATTCATCCAGAAGGTTGTTCTTTTTAACATGAAGAAAGAGTTGGGAGGTTATACAACTTTCTGTTAGTTTACATAAAAAGAAAAATGTTGAGGTTTCTGGCAAGAGCTTTGGATTTTTTTCAGCATGGAGTGGGAGGAACCTGGTCAATTTTCAAGCAGTCTGGGAAAATACTCTACATTATTGATGCATTAATCCAGCTGGAATCTTTAGAATCCTGCTGAAGGCCTTACTTTTGAGTTACACTCAATCGGGCATTATTAGCACAGGACAACCTTGGTCTTGAGGCTTCTATGATTTTCAGTTTGTTATGAGAAACCTGTGTGAAACCCATGGGTGATCCAGAAAATCTATACATTTCTGAAAAGTAGGTACACTTCCAAATTTAGTAGGAGATCATGTGTGTAGATCCCCCAAGGTTTCCCCAAAGAGACTAACTGTTGAAAAAAAGAAATACTGAAATGAGTAGGAAAAAAGGCAATTTTTGACAACATTTTCACATATAACTTTTAGTCACAATGGCCGATTCATAAAACCATGTGCCATTACGTCCAGCAGGCCCTTCTGGTTGCTGTGATATATAGGCTTTGTAGGTATTCCAAGAACACAATGTTACCCAGAGCCAAGAACTGTCTTGTACCGTACAACAGTTTTTCACTGTGTACTGAGTATGGACCAAGTCATATACTGAAATATGCAGACTGAAAAACTGGTTATCAAGGAAACCTATGTATGTCTGAAATGGTCACAATATATGGAGTCTAGAGGCAGTGGTTATTTGTACATCTCTGAATTTGTTGATACCCATACTAGCATATAATTTAATGAGTATTTTCAAAATGTCTTCTTTTTTTACACACTGGCTTACGTTTGGAAGGATCAAAAGCAGTGAAATCCAATTGGTAATAACAAAAATAACAAATTCCCTACTATTCCATGCTTCCATAAGTATTCTGCTAAAAATGGTACCTCACTTGTGTGGGTGGGTCTGGTGCCTGCTACAGGAAACAGCTCAAAATGCAACATGGATACATCACATTTTTCCAATCAAAACTGACTCGTTTTTTGCAAGGTGGGTAGCTGTAGATTTTAGGCACTAGCTCAGCTGGCACCTAAGGAAACTTAGCAAACATGTACAATGTTTAAACTAAATAGATACCTAGGTGAATCCAGGATGGGGTGACTTGCGTGCCTCTCACCAGGTTGTTTTACCTAGAACCTCTTGTACACCTCAAACTTAGAAATGGTTAAAAACACAACATGGATACATCACATTATTTCACTCAGAATTGACCGTTCTTTCCAAAGTGGGTATCTTTGGATTTTGGGCCCCAGCTCAGATGGTACCTAGGGAAATCTAGCAAACCTGTACATTTTTGAAAACTAGACACCTAGGTGAATCCAGGATGGGGTGACTTGCATGGATCCCCTGAGGGTTTTTTACGCACAATGGGCTGCAAACCTCAAAATGTTCCTAAAATCATGCATTTCCCTCACATTTCTGTAATGGAAACTTACAAAATCTGCAGGAATCCACACACTTCCTACCATCTAGCATTCCTCCGGTAATACCAATAAAATTGCTGCCCTACTTATGTGGCTGGCCTAGTGCCCACAACAGGAATGGATCAAACCAAGGACAATGGGAGCCCGTTCTTGAGGACCCCTATAGACCTCGGTTGGACCCACTGTTGTCTTTGAGATAGGAATGTGAAGTGGTATTGAGATTGGGGCACAGCTAGGATTATAGCTGGCCACCCCTGTAGAGGGGTGTTTCAAGTGCATGGTCAGAGATGAGCCCTCATCCTTTTTCTAGGACTGTGATCTAAATAGGTTCAAAGTAAACAATGTGTGCGATTAACTCCAGCTGTCCGACTATGGAAAACAAGGTTATGTGCTGAATTTGAATTTTTTGTTGACTCCCTTTTCTGGATGTTCAAGGCTTTTGAATGGGGCTAAAGAATAATCAATGAGTTGGTAAGTAATGACTTTCAGGAATACGAACTGTTGTGCTCATCACGTTCAACTGTTGTTTCCCATGACAATAACGCAAATGCCAAATGTGTAAACTTCTCTCTGCTGACTTCGCAAAGAGACAGATCTCTAGCTCAGAAGAAAAGTTTTCAGACTTTTTAGGAGAGGTCACTAATGAGTTTGTGTCTCAATATTCAGCTTTTCACCTGTCTGTAATTAAACACTAGGGATAAAAACATGTTTTAGTAAACTGTGCCTTGTTGTTCTTCTCCAGAGATCTATGTACAATCCCCAAGGCCTGGCATCAGTGCGCAAAACCTCTTTACAAAAGTTTGCAGCACAGGCTGCAATAGAGTTCAGGGATTAGGGATTTACTTGATTGGTAGTGGTGAGTAGTCCTGGGCTGCTTCCAGCAAAACCAAAGTTTACTCTGATCTCAAATGACCGATTATTGCACCATCTTCATTAGGTGGCTGCCTGAGAGTCGATCTGTAGCAAAAGTTTATTGAGTTTTTTTCAAAGTCTTAGCTTTAGCTGATTTCTAATCTGTGAATTTGGTCATACCGAGTTATGGTTATCTTAAGTAAGTATAACATATGCCCTAAAGTAATTATAACTCACATCCCACCATGCACAAAGCTGTCATCAATGATGTCATAAGATGTTGCGGCCGGCTTCCCATCCAGCACCCATTGTGGTGCTGGCAGGAGCCAGCATTTTTTTTTGTAAAGTGGGTGCCCCAGTGCCCACCCAGGGCACCCACAACACAGTACTCAGTAGGGGCGATGGGGGGGGGTAAAGGGGGAGGGGGGGAGCTCCAATGGCCCCTGCCCGCTCCCCAGCCAGCACCTATTGTAGTAATACGAGGAGGCAGCTCTCTGACTTTGCTCCTCACAGGCGGGAGTTAAGTTGTATTCATTTCTTAGGTGACTGTAGGAAATAAAGATTACATTCCCTGCTTGTAATATTCTTTTTAGGAAACACCAGTGTCCTGGGGTATGAGGTCCCCTAGGACACTGCATCAGTATCAGGCTCTGGTGGATTGGAAATCTAAGGCTGGGGGGTGGGGGGGCGGGGCGGCGGCGATGCCCCCTTCGCCAAAAAAAACACTAGTTCCCACAGATGGGGTCCCTTGGGGAGGAGAAGAATTGTGCCACCCTCTCAATTTTATAAAAACTGACCCTGTGGAGTGGGTCCCAGGGGCCTAAAAAAGGATCAGGGAGCAGGATGCATGCCCAACCTGCCAAAAATAAATTAAAGCACGCCTTCCCTCACCCCACTTCCCAAGGAGTCTCCTGGCCCATTCCGGGATGCAGAGATTTAAAAAGAGTGGGGCTGTTTTTTAAGATGGAGTCATGGATGCACTGTGCTGATTAAAAAATAATAATAATAATAATTTTGGCCCCAGAAGGAGCCTTTCTGAAACCCCGCCACGAGGCCTGGGTGGGAGGGGGAAGGGTATCCCAACCATACACACCTTTGATTTTTTTTCGTAATTTAAAATACTTTAAATATAAGGACAGGGCACTGAGTCCTAAAATGGCTGCTGTCACATCTTTCGTGATGTGGGGGCAGTCAATCAGATCACACTTTTTGATCTGTTGGATCAAAAGATCCTCAGGGACATGATATAGGCATGCATTTTGAACCTTGATTTCTCAAAAACTAGTGAATGGAATTACACCAAAAAAGCATGCTTTCTGTAACAAGATCTAGCGTTCCGTCAAATCTGGTGTACTTCCATTCAACAGTTTTGTGGCATCGCTGTTTTATTTTCCTGTGGAATATTGCGTGTGGGAACCTCTTTTTCTCTGCCCCACTTGTCGGATCACCCTGAAACTTTCCAGAAAGGAGCTGAGGTGGATGAATTTTTTTAAGGAAAGTTTTTATAAGATTCGTCAAATGGCGCCAAAGTTATTAGCAAACCAACAAATGCTTTTCCTATGAGAACTTGGTGCCAACTATAAATACAGAGTGGTGACCACCTATATTCAATATATAGTTCTGTATGGTAATAAAATCTTACTATATATTTTTTTTTAAACCTTAGAAATTCACTGACAAAACAAAGGCTAAAGTGTTGTTAGTTGCAAATGTCAGTTGGAACATAACGTTTTCAAAAATTTAAAAAACACTGAAATTCACCAGGTATAGTTAGCTAAAGTAACTTTAACTTGCACCATGAAGTAACTATAAATGGCAACCTCCCCATGCACAGTGTCGTTATACACAAAGTAATTTCAGTTGTCATC
Organism: Pleurodeles waltl; assembly: GCF_031143425.1. Lineage (NCBI taxonomy): Eukaryota > Metazoa > Chordata > Amphibia > Caudata > Salamandridae > Pleurodeles > Pleurodeles waltl. The sequence continues at coordinate 1,021,350,565 of NC_090442.1, forward strand.
AGTGATGTTATCAATGCGGTTAACTAAAATGTCATAAATTATGTAATATGTGAGGGTATAAGCAGTGCATGACAGGGGAGTAATTTTAGTTACTTCATGTTTTGTGTGGATCCATTTTGTGTAGAATTGTCTAACAGCACCAAAGGTATTAAGAAAACAAAAAAGGCTTTACTCTAGACATTCCCCCAGTTTAATTAATATATATCTATATTTACTAAAGAGACTAAAGTAGAAGGGTATTTTTCCTAAACAAGCGCTTTCTTTTGCTAATATGTATAGGTTATTTAACGTTTTTCTATAGCCCTGCTGCATCAGAAAGGCATTACTACGATTTATCCAGAATAGTAGAAATGATGCAATTGGTAGTGCAAACAGACGGTGGGGAAAAAAGAATACAGTGGTAAAATGTCTGCATGCAAGGGTGGTTTGGGGTGTAGCCAGAGATGGTCTTATGTACCAATATTAAGGCTTTAAATTAGCTGTTTCACTGATGTGAAGCAACATTTACCAGGGTGGTTTGGGGTGTAGCCAGAGATGGTCTTATGTACCAATATTAAGGCTTTAAATTAGCTGTTTCACTGATGTGAAGCAACATTTACCCATAATTCATTAAACCTCATTCCCTTGCATCATGTTCTAGTTCATTAAGACTTAATAGTTGGGTTTCACTTAAAAAAAATCTGACATTGGTTGTTGTTAAATGGAGATATAAGCGTGTTTCAAATCCTTTTTTAATAAAATTAAAGGGTTGCATATTCCGCTATTTCACGTGAGATTTCTGCTTCATTTCAAATAATCGTGTTTCTTAATGGTGCTCAACATATTTTGTTTATTTCTTCATTATTTCTTTACATTCTTGTGTATTTCAGGTGCTAATGTTTCTTCTCGCTGAATTTTATCACCCAGTATTTGTTGGTAAGTTGGTAAGATTAAACATATTTTGGGACAGGAAATGTCCTCTGCCAAGGTAAATGGGCTTGGGTATGCCTCTGCATGAGAAACCAGCATCCTGACCTATTGTGGGTGTGGAGATATGCTAACAACAATGCAAGGTCCTTGAACAGTGTGGTATGCAGTGGAAGATGGGTGATAGGGTACAGTTGGAGGAAGAATGGAGCCCTGAAAGGACCCACCTGCTGTTGCTGTAGCCTAAGAGCCTAGCATGAAGAACTTACCTTCTACCCTAGGTGGCTCCAGACTCTTGTATATAGACCCTGTCCTCTAGCTTCAACTTTCTTTTAGCGAGTTGCTGTGAACCTGCAGGATAATGCAGCAACACCCTGGTGGCATGTGGGAGCCATTTCTAGCAGAGGATAAGGCCTTTCTTGAGAAAGGAGATAGCCCTCAGCCCATGGAGGCATCATTTGGAGCTATGCACTCTCAATTTCAACATCAAGTGATGTCAGCTAAAGATGCTAGGCAGGAGGAGCCCAGTGAGGAAGGTGGGCAAGGTCTGTCAAGTACAATGAACCAGCTTAGCTAAGTTATAAACTGAGGCGTGTATGGTCCTAAGCCTAAGGTCAATGCTATAGAGACTGTTTTATGGGCAATATTGTAGAGAAAGCACTGTGTAGGTAGTATTGTGGAGATAGTGTTAAATCTCCTTTACTATTAACATTACTCTGAAATGACCAACGGAGCTTCCGGCAGTTAATTAAGGTGACTGTAGTACAGGCTAGTCCATTCTTTTGGAGAGTCCTGTGTGCCTTGTTAGTGTCAGTGTACTGCGATTGTTGCTCATTGCTGCATTTGCACTCACATGTTGCATGTTGGGCTCATAAGTCACAACCAAGTCATTGTTCTGTTGAGGGGCGTGTGCCCCATGACAAGCAGGAATCGAGCTGAGGGCATGAGGCCAGACTGGGTGTAAGAAGGACAGCACACGATATTTAGGAACACTGGTTAAAGGCATTCAATATATTTTTTTGCACCCAGAGCACAGCGGCCACCAGAGATGACCCACATCCTGCTAGTGAGATGGTTGAGGTGATACACAGAGATCTTACTGCAATGTCCATCACCAGTTAAATGGGGACTTTACTCTCTGATGCAAGTCAGTCTTCACTGGAAGAAGAGGTTTTGGTGTTTGGGAGGATCAAAGTGGAATTTGCTTATGAGAGAGCATCACCAATACCTTGGATTCCAGACCTGGGTGTTCGAGGGGGGGCACTAGCTACGCAGACTTCCCATCATTGAGGGTAGTAGGCGGATATTCGATTTGGACAAATCTAGGGACGATGCAGAAGCAATACCTAAGGCCTCCTGGATAATGTAGAAAGAGGATTAGTACTGGACTATCTCAATGGACACTGGAGATAGAAATTAGACTGTGATGTTCCAAAGTATACTGTGTCCTGAAGTCATGGGAAGTGAAAACAGTGCCTGCCTGGGATTTGTCTAATTTTAGGCCTATTTATTTTTTACCTTATTGTGGAAAAAATCCTAGAAAAAGCCATCACATTCCAGCTTCAAAACTCTGAATGCCGACAATCTCCTTTGCCATGCAAAGACAGGCTTCGATCTGGCTGAAGTATGAAACTCACGGTTTTGTTCACTCTATATGTTCTTTGCAGAGGAGCAGATGGCGGCAATGTTGGGGCCTTGATTTTCCTAGACTTGTATTCTGCATTTAATACCACTGACCATCAGCCCCTCCTGCAGAGGCTCCATGAAGCAGTTTGCTGTGGCAAAGTGCTAGACTAGCTTTCTACATCTCTGCTGAATCAATCACCAAGATTTGTCATCGCCCAAATATTTATAACCTGTTCGTGGCCATAAATGGGATGTCTCACAAGGACCTATTCTTTAACCTCCCCTATTCAGTATCTACTTGCAACCTCTTCCACTCTTACTGTATGCTTGAGGCATCAGGTTACATGTGTATGCTGATGATACTCAGCTACTTTTTTAACTGGACAGACCCCCTCCAGCCTCAACCATTTCACATCTAGCCTGGCTACTATATGTTGCTGGATATAAGCTTTTTAAAACGAAATCCATCTAAAACTGAGGTACTTTTGACCAACACTTCCAGATATTACTGAAATGCCACTGATAGTCCATAAACATGGCTGCTACCAAAGCTGTCCATCAACTAGGTGTCACTCTGGACAAAAACTTAGTTTAAAACTGCAGACTCCTGCGGTGACCCGTTCCTGCCATTTGAAAACCCTTTATTGCATTATATCATCCATTTTAAAACATTGTTGTCCATAAAGTGGTGTATTCCTCATCTGCCTCTTTCATAGCTGCTAAATTTAGTTGGAACTACCCAAGCCCTCTTCTCAACAGCATCGAGTCAGTTTTCTTCTACATATTCCTTTTAAATGCAATTCCCGAACTAAATATGCATCTTTCTCTGTCACAACGGCCAAGCTTCACAGCACACTACCTCTCCAACTTCACTTTCACTTTTATCCTACTATTTTCAGGAAAAAGTTAAAAACTGGTTATTCAACCTAGACTTTCTTTCTTCATTACAATGTATACAATTGCAGTCTCTAGCTCCAAGAAGCTTTGGTGTTTGTGCCGTCCATAAAGTGGGCACAATAAAATTAGTTGCTGGAAAATAACCTCTGACTGCAATTTATGCCACTATATTAACGAAATGAGGGACAAGTAATAGTATTTATGATAATGATTTGTATAGTGCTTGCTTACAGCAGAAAGCCACTTATTAGTGCTCTTACAAATTCAAAAATGTGAAGGTTAGGACTTTTCATCCTGGGATAGCGGTTGCTTGTCAGGCCCCGATGTTCTTAGACGCTATGTGCAGGGGCCGCAGTTGATTGTGAAAAAATGTCCTTTGATGGGACCTCTCTTTTGGGTGAGGGAGTGGTGGTTCTAAACAAAACTGTCAAAGAGAGAAAGCCTCCCTAAAGAGTATGATTTTCAGATTTCACTTGAACAATACAAGCCACATTGGATCCAAATACACACTTTTGTATTTGTATTTAAATTAAATGACAAATAAGATTGCTGCTGCTGTAAAAAAGAGTGGAAGATAATTCAGTGTTTTATTTGTAACTGATGACATACGAGAAGATGGGTATGATACATTAAACCAGTTTTTGAAAAAAAATCATATCAGGACTCGAAGACACGATAAATGCATAAAAACATGTTATACACTTTTTTTTCAAAATGTATGAATTTCTAAATGTGTTTTAGCACTTCTTGGTAAGCAACTGCATTAATTATAAACTTACCACCTGCGGGCAAGCAGCCAGGCAGGCTTTTAAATATCTTTCCTTTCTTTCAGTCATCCCTTTATAACAAGCTCCTGCATGTCTTTTTTTATATTCGATATCTGGATGTTGGGCCTACCATATTTCTTCAAGCTAAATTGAAATATGCTATACTTTCATCTTATTGCTTCCGCATACCGTTTTACTGTTACACTGCATGCATCTTGGCAAGCAGCAAACCCGGAATCACCCAGTGGCCACAAAACAATCTGTCCCTTTCGAACGGATCCCATCAATAAACTCTATCCTCTCTGATGCTGGTTTTCTTCCAATAGTCTAACACTAAACTCCCAAGGTGTGATGCAAAGAAACAGTGGCCCTGACCTACGACAGCTTCCGTTTCTCTCCCCCTCATTTATGCTTCTGCAGAGTGCTGCCAACATCGTCGGCGCCTTTGCTCCTCCCATTTCTCTGTATAAATGTCTATGCTCATGACTAGCGTTCTGCACGTGGAGGAATCGCTGTTAATGGTTGTGTTGCACGTTTTGGTGTCAGCGAAACTCGGTTTTAGGAGATACTTATGAACCTCCTTGCACCACATGGGTCTACATGACAATGGTAATCAGTTATCTAGATACATTGTGTTACCCAACTTCCACCGCAGGTTTTTTTGTGTAATAATCGGGGTCCCAAATTTTACAAAAGTCTACGGATAGGGAAAGAAAGATTTATTAAATCCCTCGATTCTCAATGGACTCTTACTGGACCAGCAGTTAATAAAAAAAAAAAACTGGATCTTTATCGACCTTATGGAAGTTCGGGATTTTTTTCATAAGTGTCATGATCGACTACATTTTTTACCCTGCTGAGATCTCATATTTTCGTTCAACTGATAGGACAAACTATGAGGAATTAAAGTTATGGGACAATGAGTTGCCTAGGTCAAAGGTGCTCTCCAAGAAGGGATTCAGAATTGCTAATTCATACATTTGACTTCTATTCATCTACAGTATTTTAATTGTAGAAATGAAACAGAATATGCAAAAAAGATGTCTCTACCTAAGCCTGTCCCACCTAGAGTGAAGTGGCTATGGGCCATTCCCATGATTTATTGATACCCACCATTAGTGGATTTCTAGGCAGGGACAAACAAGCATGTCAATAAGATCACGCAAACAAATGCATGACATGTGAGCAGATGTTAGATGGTATGGAGGTGTCTCCAGTGAATCTTAAGTTTTTTTTTTTTACCAATTACTTTATTTTTTTTAGCCATGAATGTGGCAAGAATTAAAACTGCACGAGACTGGAAAAGAAAGGGTTCACCAAATGCTTGAAGGCACAAGATATAATCGAGGCACTTGACCAAGATTTTGCATACAGGTTTGATGGTGGGTAGGCCTACAAAACAGTGGAGGGAACAGATGGAACTTTATTGAGCCCATGGGTGAGTACAATGAGATGTAAAACTGGTGGTGGGGTGGTTTGGATACGTTTAGAGGGCCCCTGTTGCTTTACAATGCCCGCCGTGGTGGCATAAGCCTTTCTGTAGTTTTGTCCAAGCATTACAAAGCATGACTAATACAACTCAAATGCTATAGAAGTGAATTCTTTAGGTAAGCAATCACACAGTTTTGCCAGCTTCAGAACATTTTTGTTTTTTAATTTTGTTATACAAATTTTCAGTAGGGGACTCCATACAAAGATGCAAATTAGTTACAATGAATTTACAACAATGAAAAAAATGCTCATTAAAGCATATAAAAAGACAGAAAAATAATAAACCTTTCTGATGGCTCATCATGAGACAGATGAACGTAGACACAGGCATAAAAGCCAGCAGTATTAAAAAAAAAAAAAAACCTTCAAACATCTCATCCTTGTCCGCTTGGGTATAGGCACAGCATTGTTGCATAGACAATCTTTGTAAATGGAGATTAGGGTACAAAAGAGTGTTTAAGATGGATTCCAAACTCGTATACGGATACCGTCAACATTCAATGATGCATTTATTATTTTTATATCTGTTTGGACAACCAAATAATACATTCTTCATCTTATACCACTTTACATGTTTCTCATCTAATTTCACATTCTGTAAAATTTAAGGTATCACTATACAGCTTCCTCTATCTCTGCCCCATTTTGCAATCACAAAGTATATTCTCGCAGTAGCTTCCCTAAAGGTCTGCAATTAAAACACCCCTTTGATCTGACTGCATTTCCTCTTCTTAAATTCAAATTTACATACAAATTATTACACAGTATCCTTCACAATATAAATGTTCTAAATTGTGAATGTAAAATAAACAACATAATATGCATAGCAAAAAATGTTCCATATGCCAAAGCCAACAGGGCTCAATTAACATAGCTGTGCACCTTTTACATTTTAATCTGGAGTTGACCTATTAGTTTGGCTAACTTCCTCTGTAAACTGAAAAGCTCACTGCTCGTTCCTGAAAGAAATGTTGCCAACTTGAGTTGTTAAAAACCCCAACTGTAGATATTTCGGGAAGTCCTTCCTTCATGACAGCTTACTCTTGTACTTGCCAAATCTCCAATTTTCAAAGTGTAGTTAGGTATACCGATTAGAAATAAATACTGTTCTGTGATTTAGTGGAACATGAAAACATGCTCAGGTATGAAACATATAATCTTTCAAGTGTCAATGTTTCAAAAGCTGCAAGATCAGCTTTTCCAGCATCCTTCCATAGGGTGGGTCCTTTCACCTCCAAAGAGAGGTCGGTAAGAATGGTGGAAAGATAATCTGTAATTTATGAATATCTTAGACATTAAAGAAGGATAACTAGGATGGTCCTAACACCTCCAATGGGACACTTCAAGAGTTACTTGACTGAGAAGTTCTGAACATGTTAGTTGTGCATGCTGATGTAATAGCCACCAAAAGGACAATTCCATGTCATTTGAGAAACTGGTGCCCTTGAAATCAAAATACTTGAGACAAAGTTGGCAAAGCAATATTCATTTCTCAAATAGGATGGGGTTTCATAACCTTATGGTAAAGCTATTAAAAGAGCTTTTGACTTCCTCATTCATCCTGCGTTTTTTGCCAGCTTCAACAGCAGGACAGCCACCAACATTGAACGGTATTCCACAAGAATATTAGGTTGGCTTTGCACACATCACACACCTTGACAAACACAAAATCCCTATTTTACTGGTTGCAGTATTACTGAAAACAATGACAGACCTTTAGGGCAATAAGAGAATCGTAATTCACAAAAAAAGAAGAACTGCCTCAGTCTAGTCTGTGCGCTACTAGCAACTTCAAAAGCCAACAAAGTACCTCTTTACCAGCTGGTTCTGTAATTAGAAGACTCCACCAGTTTTCCATTTGATTCTTGCAGTAGAGAGAAAGGCAGAGCAACCCCTCTGTCTGACTCCTGCTAAACTGATAGACCATTACATGGGCAACTCATAGGTCACCCCTGTAATGATTCTGATGCAGCTGCAAAAAAGGAGAAAGTGCAGTGCCAGTGGAAGAGGTCGCCATATCCCAGACAAAGCACCAGAATCACTTGACTGCATGGGCACTGCCAAGATCATTTCACAAAAAGAGCTTTTTTAAATTTTGTGACTTAAGATATCGCTCTGAAGATACGTGAAAGGCAAAGCTAACATTCCTCACCCTGAACAGAGGAAAACACCAGGACCAAACCCTGCCTTTTAACCATCCAAAATACAAGTGCACTTGAGAATTGTAAAAACACCTACCAGCGACTGACATTCTTAAAGACATCTTACACTCCCTCTTTAGGTAGAGGCTCTCAAGTACGCTCGGAGTTTCTGCCTGCAGTTGAGTAACCCTAAGAGAGCTGCGGTCAGGGAGAGCCCTGGTTCAGAGAGGCAGTCCCGCTCTACATCCAATTCTTTCATTGGAGTAAGATGGTGAACCAACACGGGGTGGGAGCAGAGCCATGCTATCTTGTCTCTTCTGTGCATGATGGGGTTCAGAACACGTAAAGCTGGACCTGCCAGGATAGTTGCACACAACTGTGTTTTATCATTATGACCTGCTGAAACCATTTTTATATTCTTAACACGTGTATACATTTTCTCTGGTGTGCGTCCGTTCATGTCTCGCTAGGGTTGATGAGTCAACAAATCGCTTCTGGCATATGTTACACATGAAGGGTTTCTCACCCGTGTGCATTCGCTAGTGTTTGATAAGATGCGGTAACTGTCTGAAATGGTTTCCACAAGGAGGTCCCAGGTGGGATTGCCAGAGGAACGAGAGGTCTCCCCCTCCCCCGGGATGTTTGGGGAAGTGGCACAGCCAACGGGCGCTGTTTGGGTGTTTTTTTGGGCTATGGGTGCAGATATATTTAGGAGCCATCTTAGGTATGTGTCACCATTTTAGCAAAGGCGACACGGTGGCCGGCTGGGCAACCCGAAGTTTTTTGTGAAGTTTTTTCTAAGCGAAGTGTTTTCCATGTTAAAAATCTGGTATTAGTGTTTTGGACATGTAGCAGGTTTTTTCCCTCTATTTATGCGCTGGGTGCCTGTAACTAGAAATACAGCGCATGTGGTGTCGGCGGCGGGTGTGTTGTGTTTGATGTACCTTGAGTCACTTTCGGCGGTCGCAGGTTCCATAGCAGGCCGGAGGAGGATGGCGGACAAGCGAGTGCGTGCAGCTCTTCAGCTGCTACAGGAGGCCGGGAGCTTAGACCTGGTGCGCAAAGCTGTTGTCGAACACCTGCGCCCGGCCCGAAGAGCGGCAAGCAGTGTGGGGGGGGCTGTGTTGGCTTGCTCGCCTCAGCGCCGCATGAAGACCCAGAAGAAGGCGGTAAGGGTAGTCGGGGGAGGAAGGGGGCGGACTGGGGATACCCCAGTGGAGAAAGGAGGGCAAGGCAGGCATACTCCGTTCCCACCCTCAGGGAGGCTTGCCTTGATGCGGACAAGCAGAGCTGTGCTGCGATCGAAAGGAGGCAGCCGGGAGGCTGCCGGAGCAGTAGGGGCAGGGTGGGGAGGGTGTTCCTCAGGAGGTGGAGGATGGAATCCCTTCAGCACAGGAGGAGCAGAAGGAGAGTGAGGAAGGGGTGGGAGGAGGAGGTGCGGAGGGAAGGAAACTGGGAGTTAGGAGGGACCACTTGAATATACATTCCACCAGTGCAAGGGGGAGCACATACCTTGGGTGGGGGGGAGGACCTTGATGTGGGGGGGAGATGGGAAGGGGCCGTGTCAAGGGCGATGAGCTGGAGGGCGACCTTGACGAGTTTGGGGGCTAGTGGGAGAGGGGGGCCTGCTGGGTTGAGGGAGGGGGCCCCTAGTTCAGGAGGGTATGGGGGGGTTTCCTTCACAAAAATGGGAATCAATTCTAGAATGGAGCGACGAGGAGGAGGCAGACGGGCCGGCTGTTGAGGAGGACGGGATCACCTTGAAGATGCATCCTCCAAGGCTAACTTACGGAAAGCATTGGGGCCTGGAGGCGTGGGGCGACGCTTTCGATGTCGAGAATTTGGGGAGGGAGGAGTTCCCGGTGGAGGGTGAGAGGGAGGATAGGGATGCTTGGGTGGCAAGGTGCATCAGGGGGGGTGATATGAGTGCGGTATCTGGGCTCACCGGCACATCAGGCATTTCCTGGCAGGGTGAGAAGATGGCACAACGGTACCCGAGCTGTGGCAACACGGCGACCTCGGGAGGAAGTGCAGGCGGGGCCCGAGCAGACAGCCGGATGGCGTCACAGAGTGATGTAGGTGGCAAGGAGCCACGGGCTAAGGTTGGTTGTCGGAGGGTCCGTGATGGAATGGGTTTTGCGGCCACCGGCGATGGGGCTCCGGGCGACCAGCAGCCTGGCGCATGGCAGTCTGGACGGAGCAGGAGCGCCCTGCGGTGGACCTTTCCTCATGGGGGAGGTACCACAATGGATGAGGATAAGGGGAGGGCTTACAGGGGCCCCCTGCCTGGTGAGTACGGAGAATTGTCAGTGGAGGACGAATTGGACTATGAGGAAGAAAGTACTGAAGCAGGAGAGTTGAGGGATGAGGAGAAGGACGACTGGTGGGGCACCAAGGGGGGGTGTCTAATCTTGTGCCCCAGTCTTTTCAGGTGTTGAGCGAGGCCAAAGGACGAGGATAAATGGCGAGGCGGATGGCTCAGGAGCGGCCTATGTCCTTGGCGCCAGGAAAGGAGGTGGTTCCTACACACCGTGATGTGGTATCAGTGACAATTGAGGCAAAGGCGGATAACGAGAAGGAGTGTTTGTGTAAAGGGGTATACGTCATCAACGTCGGGCCAGAGACCGGCAGCGGGGCCACGGGTACCGGAGAGCCAAGGAGGGTGGGGAGACTAAGGATGACTCTGGTAAGGAGACAGTCAGGGAAAAAGTAAAAAAATTACCCTATATGGGCACAGCTAAGCCATTAGGGGTGCCCTTCATGGTAACAACGAAGGAGAAGATTTGGAAAAGTGAGTATGTAGAAATGTTAAAGCTTCTTCATTGGGAGGTCATGTCCAAAGAAGGTTCTAAAGAGGAGGAATATGAATTGGCCAAGAGGCAAAGGGTGCCAGTTACCATCGAGAACTGGACAGCGGGCTTTTTAATATTTGCAAGTGTTTATTGCGAGCGCTTTCCCAGGAGGGCGGTAGCAATTTTTAAGTATATGGACGTCATCTGGAAGGCACATCTAAATAATGGGGGCTATGCCTGGGTGCGGTACGATGAAGAGTTTCGGGCAAGGATGGCAGCTGATCCAGAAGTACAATGGGGGGAGACTGACGCAGACCTGTGGCAGCATACCTTGGGCCCGTCAAAATTTGGCAAAACTGTTTTCACAGCTAGCAGGCTGCCCATAACGTACCGGCCCTTTCAGGAGCGCCCCACCCAGGGTGGGGCGAGTGCAACCACAAAGGGTGGGTCAGGAACTGTGGGAAGTGGGTCACCCAAGTCAGGAGCGTGCTGGGATTACAACAAGGGCCTTTGCACCCGTGAGTACTGCAAATTTAGACATGAATGTTCACGTTGCTTTGGAAGGCTTGCGGTTATTAACTGTAATGCCTCAGGAAACCAAGGAGCCCAGGTGGCAGATCAAAGTATTCTTCTTATGCGAGCAGCCAAGGGGGGCAGGGACCCAGCAAGCCCAGAGCAGGGCAGGGTCCTTTGGGAAAAAGCTCATACTCCAGTTAAAATTGACAAACTGCGTTTTTAGTTGGAACGTTACGACAACGAACGGGCAGCACAGGTTTTGTTACGTGTTTTTTTGGAGGGTTTCAAATTGGCCTACACAGGACCCCGACAGCGCCGCTGGGCTGATAACTTAAAGTCCGTCAAGGGGAAGGTGGAGATCGTGCAGCAAAAACTAGACAAGGAGGAGGCTGAAGGGCGAATGGAAGGTCCTTTTTCAGACTGGCCCTTAGAGAATGTCATGGTGTCCCCCACTGGGGTGGTCCCAAAGAAGGAACCTGGGCAATACCGGCTGATTCATCATTTATCTTGGCCGGAGGGCTTCTCAGTGAATGATTTCATTTCAGAGGAGAGGACGCGGGTATCTTATGTGACGGTAGACGTGGCCATTGCTATGGTGGAATGTCCGGGAGCTGGCCCCTTGATGGCAAAGACAGATATAAAATCAGCCTTTCGGCTCCAACCAGTCAGCCCCAATGACTTTGAACTTCTCGGTATACAATTCCAAGGAAGTTGGTACATGGACAAAGCCCTCTGCATGGGGTGTTCAATTTCATGTTCATTATTTGAGTGTTTCAGCACCTGTTTACAATGGATTTTTATTTCCGTAACGGGGCACAAGGAGGTGACACATTACTTTGATGATTTTTTCCTTGCGGCACCGATGGGCTCGGACCAATGCACCGTCATGCAACATCAGTTTCAAGACATCATGAGGGATCCGGGTGTGCCCCTGGCTCCCGAGAAAATAGTGGGGCCCAGCACGGCCTTGACTTTTTTAGGTATTGAACTGGGCACGGACACCATGGTGGTTCGGTTGCCGGAGGAAAAAACGGATGGCTATGTTTGAGACAGTGCAGAACATGGTGCAACAGAATAAGGTGACGGTTAAGGACATACACGTATTGCTGGGCTACCTTAACTTTGCTTGTAGGGTGGTACAAGCGGGGAGGACTTTCTGTAGGGGTTTGGGCATGGCACTGTCAGGGCGTCGGCTACCGCATCACCATGTGCGTCTCAGCGCGGGGTGAAGGAGGATTTGCGGATGTGGTGTGTTTTTCTGGAGCTATTCAACGGGATTCCCATGCAGAAGTGGTGGGTGTGTGAATGGGATGTACAAATATTTTTGGATGCCGCAGGTGCGTTGGGCTTCGGTCTGTATTGGCAGGGACGATACTGTGCGAAGGATTGGCCGGCGTCTTGGCAGGGGTGGGTGGCAGGAGCATTGCATTCCTTGAGCTTTTCCCATTGGTGATCGCAGTGTGCATTTGGAGTCATCTCCTGGAGCACAAAAAAGTGTTATTCCAAATTGACAACCAGGCGGTGGTGCAGGTTGTTAATAGGCAATTGGGGCGGGATGTGCAGGTACTGCAGCTGCTGCGAGTTTTAATACTAGAATACTTGCGCCGTGACATTAATTTTAGGGCTAAACATGTGCCTGGTGTAAACAATGACACTGCGGCGCTTTGTCTTGTTCACAGTGGGAGAGATTCCATGGGTTGGTTGCGGACGAGCCCCTGTGCAGGATACCAATGCCGGCTGCTCTGTGGACCATAGGCAACGCCGGATGCTGCACCTGGTGGTGAACTCGTTGTCGCAATCTACACAGCAAGTGTACGTCCGGGCGTGGCAGGAGTTTCGGCGGTCGGGGATGGTCAGGAGGGAAGATGGTAAAGATAAGCTGGAGGACGTAGTGCGTTTTATCATGCAGTTAGTAGAGAGATGACAATCTAGGATGACCATATCAGGGCAAATGGTGGGCATTACTTTCATGGAAAAACTGTTGTGGGACTATTCACTGTCAGCAGGGGAGCTGGGCTGTCGGATCCTGGATGGTTGGGCCAAGGAGCAAGGCAAGAAAAGTAATGAGCGGCAGCCTATGTCTTTAGGCTTGCTAAAGGAGGTTTTGCCAGCACTTCAGAGAGTATGTTATGATGAAGACGAATGTCTTTTATTTAGGGCCTTAATGTCTTGGATGTTCTTCGGTGCCTTCCGGGTTTCAGAGTTGGTAGGCTCAGGACATAAGACAGGTTTGAGGTGGAGTGATGTGACCTTCAGGAGGAGCAGAGTGGTGTTGCACATCTGGAGTTCTAAAACAGACCAACAGGGCAGAGGAGCACAGGTGGTACTTACGGAATGTCCTATTGAGGGGGTATGCCCGGTTTCCCTGGGTATGCAGTTCAAGGCACAAAGTTTGGGAGGTTACGGGGAGGTTTTTTGCCATGGGGATGGGAAACGGTCTTAGTGCATCAGCTTTTAGCTGTTTTGAGGGCAGGTTTGCAGTGCTTAGGGAGGAATGCTGCTCAGTTTGGCGCACATTCTTTCCAGATAGGCATGGCGACAGAGGCGAGGTCAAGGGGATGGAGCACACATCAGATAATGAGGCTCGGGAGGTGGAAATCAGATGCTTACAAAAGATATGTAAGGCAAAGGGTAGAAGGGGAGTCAGTGGGGTGAGTTTAACATATTTTTCTCCTGGTGCAGGTTCTGTACCAGGACCGGAGGTGCATTTCCTGTCCACCTGGGTCATCGGGCATTTCTTCGTCAAGTGGGCTCAAAAGCAAGCAAGACGAACGGCTATTGGGGAAAATATGGGTTTGGATCGGGAACGGTACAGGGTGCGTTTGGTTGGAAAAGGGGGTATGCGGTGGCAGGAGTTGTTAGTGATGTTGCAAAAAATCAGAGGGAGAGGTTCGTGCCCGGATGTGTTATTGATCCATTTGGGGGAAAATTACTTAGTACAGAGGACAAGATTAGATATCATGAAGGGTATGAAAGGGAACTTGCAGGAAATTCAGCGACAGTGGTATGGGTGTCACATGGTTTGGACAGCTTTTGTCCCGTGCAGGGTATGGAGAGGGGCAAGGAAGCCAGGTGCTATTTCAAGGGCAACCAGGAAAATTATTAAGGAAATTAAAAAATGTTGTGAGGAAAACCGTATTACTTATTTGGAACACAGAGAGCTTTGTTTTGAGGACCGCAAATTCTTTAGGAGCGACGGTGTACACCTGTCCTTCATGGGCATTGAGTTGTACCTGCTTCAAATGAAGGAAGTTTTGAAGGCATTGTTTGGAGAGCCTTTTAGCAGGGCGTGAGTAACGAGTGACATAATATTCAATGGCGTGAGGGACAACACAGAAGGGGGGTGCAGAAAAAGGAGGTTCCTTTTTCTGGTGGCGGAGGCTGAGACAGTTTCACTTGACAACGGTAACAGGGAGGGACGGCAGATCTGACAAGACACCTTCACATTCAAAGGGGGTGGACAGCAGCAGGACAACTCAGACACAAATATTTTTGGGGGTAGGGGGCAGCAGGAGATTATTAAGGAGACAAAACTGGTTCAGTGATGAAATCAGTACAAAAGGAAGACTATATTAAGAGACTACAAGGTTAAGGATAAAGGGAGGGGGAGGGCACGTTAGGGGAGGGGAGGGGGTAGCGTTTGAAAGGTAAAATTAATGTATAGTGAGGTTGTTAGTTTTGTGAGGCCAAGGGATTGTTGCATTGTAAGTGCACTTGTTTCCAATAAAGTGGCCTTTTACACACAAAGAGGTGTTGTGGTGATGACCTTCTTCCCCAAAGGGGTCCCGGGGGGGACTGCCGAAGGAACGAGGGGTCTCCCCCCGGGATGTTTGGGGAAGTGGCACAGCCCACAGGTGCTGTTTGGGCATTTTTTGGGCTATGGGGGAGATATATTTAGGAGCCATCTTAGGTATGTGCCACCATTTTAGGAAAGGCGACATGGTGGCCGGCTGGGCAACCCGAAGTTTTTCCCCACCCTCCCTCCCAAGCGGCGAGTGGGCAGAGGGTGAAGTTTTGTAGAGCGCCAAGTAGAAGCTGAAGGAGTTTTGTTGGAGAATGGGTGCACGAAGGGGGTTGTAGTTTGTATGTTGTCGCTGGGAACAGACCTTTAGGGCAATAAGAGAATCGTAATTCACAAAAAAAGAAGAAGAACTGCCTCATACTAGTCTGTGCGCTACCAGCAACTTCAAAAGCCAACAAAGTTGCTCTTTACCAGCTGGTTCTGTAATTAGAAGACTGCACCAGTTTTCAATTTGATTCTCGCAGTAGAGAGGAAGGCAGAGCAACCCCTCTGTCTGACCCCTGCTAAAGCGATAGACCATTACATGGGCAACTCATAGGTCACCACTGTAATGATTCTGATGCAGCTGCAAAAAAGAAGAAAGTGCAGTGCCAGTGGAAGAGGTCGCCATATCCCAGACAAAGCACCAGAATCACTTGACTGCATGGGCACTGCCAAGATCATTTCACAAAGAGAGTTTCTTTAAACCTTGTGACTTAAGATATCACTCTGAAGAGACGTGAAAGGCAAAGGTAACATTCCTCACCCTGAACACAGGAACACGCCAGGACCAAACCCTTTTAACCCTTCGAAATACCAGTGCACTTGAGAACTGTAAAAACACCTACCGGCGACTGTCCCTGCAGTACATTTTTGGCCGTGTTACCAAAATAAATGATGGCCTCTTTTTTCGGGAAGCGGAGAGTGGAAACACAATGGCTTTTAGAACCCCCCCCACCTTCCTGTGAAGGCAGGGGGAGGGGGTGCAGTGGGTAAATACAGAAGAGGTGGTGGGACGGGAGCACTGTGAGCAGACACACCCCACGCTTTCCCGATGAGGGTCTTAGTTCGATAACTTTACCTTGATGTGCAGATGGCTCTGTCCGCATGAGAAGGCCTGGCCCGAGAGCGCTGCAAGGTCCAGCCCGAGATATGCGTGATCAAATAGTTCTGGCATTAACAGACCACCACTGAGGCAGGACCGCTGAGCAGACCCCACTCTTCACGATGAGTTGCCTACCGGATTTCCCTTCTAACTGGGGTCCTCCATAAAAACCTTTGGGTGCAGAGTGATAGACGCAGGTGGGTGCTGTGGTCGTAGAAACAGTTCACATTTTTGTCTACACCTCTCATGTGGCAGTGGTTTCGAGGAGGCCCAGAAGTCATGTAATACATCATCATGACAGAGCTTAATTATTAAAATACTCACACAGCCTAAGAACCCTCAGATTGTCACTTCTCGGACACTGACTTCCAATCAAGTCTCATGCATGTTGTAACCTGTATTCTCGCCTTACGAAGGCATGACATTCAAACTACAGGGGCCAGAATGCAAAGTGAAACTGGACTAAGCGATCCACTACAGTTGCATTGCGTTAAAAGGTGTCTACACATTTTCTGATCTTTCTGGGACTCACCAGACCGCATTTAAGGATAGTGGTGCCACCTTTTCTTGACATGAGCAGACTATGGTGGTCATTACAACCCTGGCGGACAGTGTTAAAGCGGCGGTAAGACCGCCAACAGGCCGGCGGTAAAAAATTTGGAATTACGACCGTGGCGGAAACCGCCAACAAAGACAGCCACTTTAACACTCCGACCGCCACGGCGGTACAAACAAACAGCTCGGCGGTCACCGCCAACAGACAGGCAGAGGACAATGTACCGCCCACACTATTATGACAACCCATCCGCCACCTTTACAGAGGTGGATTCAGCACGGATAAAAACACGGCAGAATCAGGCATTTTGAAGGAAAAACGCTCACCTCTACACACTCCACGAGAAAGGAGGACACCATGGAGCCGGAACTCCATATTCTTCCTGCGCTAGTCTCCCTGCTCCTGTACCAGGAGCACCAACGCCGGCGGCGAAGACCACGGTGAGTACTGCACCTACGACATAGGGGAGGGAGGAGGCAAAAAACAGGGACACTCACATGCAACACCCCAACCCCCACCCCCACCCTCACCCACAACACACACACCAATGCATATCTATACATTACAGTAACACCCCCAACCCCCCCGGAAGAATGCAAAGACAAAAGGAAATGAGTGTTACCATTGTAATGTATCAAAATTCAGTAAGCAATAATATATATATATATATACACTATTAACAAAATATACACCACGATTAGTAGTCCAGGTATTGCACCATTCATAGTTCGTGGACCACTGGGCCAAAAATGCATGGGCGAGGCCCACACAAGATACCCGAACATGACGGAGAGAACACTGCTGGGGCATCAGATAGAAATACAACAGGCCCCTCAGGGGGAAGGGAAGGGGGGGCACCTCAGCCAGATGAGTGCACGACGCCAGATCCACGAGGGGGCTCCATGCCCATTGATGTATCCTGGGGAGTGCAAAGCCACAGTCTCTCAAGTCCCTACAGTGGGTGGATTGCCCACTGTACCATCCTGGGGAGTGCAAAGCCACAGTCTCACAAGTCTCTACAGTGGGTGGTTTGCCCACTGTACCATCCTGGGGAGTGCAAAGCCACAGTCTCACAAGTCTCTACAGTGGGTGGTTTGCCCACTGTACCATTCTGGGGAGTGCAAAGCCACAGTCTCTGAAGTCTCCACAGTGGGTGGATTGCCCACTGTACCATCCTGGGGAGTGCAAAGCCACAGTCTCTGAAGTCCCTACAGGCGGTGGTTTGCCCACTGCTGCATCCTAGGGAGTGCAAAGCCATAGTCTCTTCAAGTTCCTACAGTGGGTGGATTGCCCACTGTACCATCCTGGGGAGTGCAAAGCCACAGTCTCTCAAGTCTCTACAGTGGGTGGGTTGCCCACTGTTCCATCCTGGGGAGTGCAAAGCCACAGTCTCTCAAGTGGATGCATGTCTCCACTGGTTCTGGATGGGGACTGGTGCCCAGAGTGCTTCATCCTGTGCAGGACAGAGGTAGTGGATGCATGTCTCCACTGGTTCTGGAGGGGGACTGGTGCCCAGAGAGCTTCATCCTGTGCAGGACAGAGGTAGTGGATGAATGTCTCCACGGGTTCTGGAGGGGAAGGGGGGGGCACCTCAGCCAGATGAGTGCACAACGCCAGATCCACGAGGGGGCTCCATGCCCATTGATGTATCCTGGGGAGTGCAAAGCCACAGTCTCTCAAGTCCCTACAGTGGGTGGATTGCCCACTGTACCATCCTGGGGAGTGCAAAGCCACAGTCTCACAAGTCTCTACAGTGGGTGGTTTGCCCACTGTACCATCCTGGGGAGTGCGAAGCCACAGTCTCACAAGTCTCTACAGTGGGTGGTTTGCCCACTGTACCATCCTGGGGAGTGCAAAGCCACAGTCTCTGAAGTCTCCACAGTGGGTGGATTGCCCACTGTACCATCCTGGGGAGTGCAAAGCCACAGTCTCTCAAGTGGATGCATGTCTCCACTGGTTCTGGATGGGGACTGGTGCCCAGAGTGCTTCATCCTGTGCAGGACAGAGGTAGTGGATGCATGTCTCCACTGGTTCTGGAGGGGGACTGGTGCCCAGAGTGCTTCATCCTGTGCAGGACAGAGGTAGTGGATGAATGTCTCCACGGGTTCTGGAGGGGCACTGGTGCCCAGAGTGCTTCATCCTGTGCAGGACAGAGGTAGTGGGTGCATGTCTTAACTGGTTCTGGAGGAGGACTGGTGCCCAGAGTGCTTCATCCTGTGCAGGACAGAGGTAGTGGATGCATGTCTCCACTGGTTCTGGAGGGGGACTGGTGCCCAGAGTGCATCACTCACCCCGTGACGGTCCCTGTTGCGTCACTGCCCCTGCCGCTCATGCGCCATGCTTGAGTTGGCGGTCCTTGCCCTGTTCAGCGGTGCTTGAGTTGGCGGTCCTTGCCCTGTTCAGCGGTGCTTGACTTGGCGGTCCTTGCCCTGTTCAGCGGTGCTTGACTTGGCGGTCCTTGCCCTGTTCAGCGGTGCTTGAGTTGGCAGTCCTTGCCCTGTTCAGCGGTGCTTGAGTTGGCGGTCTTTGCCCTGTTCAGCGGTGCTTGAGTTGGCAGTCCTTGCCCTGTTCAGCGGTGCTTGAGTTGGCGGTCTTTGCCCTGTTCAGCGGTGCTTGAGTTGGCGGTCCTTGCCCTGTTCAGCGGTCTTTGCCCTGTTCAGCGGTGCTTGACTTGCTGGTCCTTCATTGCCCAGCTGGGCTGTGGCTGGCGGTCCTTCATTGGTCAGATGGGCTGTGGCTGGCGGTCCTTCATTGGTCAGATGGGCTATGGCTGCCGGGCCCTCCTGGGCAGCTGGGCTGTGGCTGGCGGAGCCCTCCTAGGCAGCTGGGCTGTGGCTGGCGGGGCCCTCCTGGGCAGCTGGGCTGTGGCTGGCGGGCCCTCCTGGGCAGCTGGGCTGTGGCTGGCGGGGTCCTCCTGGGCAGCGACGATGGGGCTGGCGGGGTCCTCCTGGGCAGCGATGATGGGACGGGCGGTGGCCTCCTGGGCAGCGACGATGGGGCTGGCGGGGCCCTCCTGGGCAGCGACGATGGGGCTGGCGGTGGCCTCCTGGGCAGCAACGATGGGGCTGGCGGTGGCCTCCTGGCCAGCGGGGATGATGGCAGTCTTCTCCGCCGTGCTGCTCCTCCCAGACTTTGCGGGTTTCTTCTGCCCCTTCCCCACCTTGGGAGGAGTCACAGCTGAGTCCACACTCCCCCCGGGACCCCTGTGAGCAGCTTAGGTGGCTGGAGTCTTCCCCCTCTCCCGCCGGGTACGGGCCAACTTCTGGTGCTTCACGGGGGGGGGACTGGCTGTGCTGTGGCTCCGTGACACACTGGCTGGCCTGGTGGCCGGTGCAGTCCACATACCTGTGACAACAGGCACCACTGGTCCTGGAGATTTTGTGCCTGAGGTGCTAGTACGGGACCTATGAGTTGGATGGGGGGGTGGTGGGAAATAGGTTAAGGGTGGACAGGAAAAGTTGTTTGGAGACACTGGGACGGGTAGCTGGAGGGGGTTTGGGAGTGGAGGAAGAGGTGGTGGTTGTAGGAGGTGTAAGTTTTGTGGCTTTGGGTGCATGTGCTGGAGGCTGTTGTGAGGTGGATGTATGTTGGGTGGGTGTGTGCCTGCGTTTGTGTATCTTCGGAGGGGGCGTCACAGACACACTGGGAGAGGACACAGGGGATGTGTGAATGGTAGTGGGGGTGGTGAGTGCACATGAGCGGAGTGTGGTGGTGGGTGTGCTGGTGCGGGACGTAGTGGCTGTAGTGGTAGTGCATGCAGGTGTGAGTGTAGACGAGACTGGGAGGGAGGAGGGAGACGAGGAGGAGGGGGACACAGTGCAGGCAGTGGATGTTGGTGTGTCTGCATGTGTGTGATGCTTGCGTGAGTGCCTGTGGGATGTGTGGTGCTTATGTTTGCCTGAGCTTCCCTTGTGTGGTGAGGTGTGTGCAGGCTGGTCTGATGGTGTGCTTGGGATAGGCAGAGGTACAGGGGATTGGGTCTGGGTGGAGGAAGTTGGAGGGGGGAGGCTAGACACAGGGACAATGGCTGCCATCAGTACTGAGGCCAGAGTTTGAAAGGTTCGATAAAGGGCCGCCTGACCAGAATGAATGCCCTCCAGGAATGCATTGGTTTGTTGCAACTCCACTTCTACACCCTGGTTGGCATTCAAAATGGTAGACTGCCAAACAGGGACCTGAGGAGGTCAATGGCCTCCTCACTGAGGGCAGCAAAGGTGACAGGGGCAGGGGCTGAGGTGCCTGGGGTGAAGGTGATGCCCACCTTTCTGGGTGAGCGGGCACAGGGCGAAGGCTGAGGGGCTGCTGGGAGGGCGGTGCTGGTAGGGGGGATGGCGGCTGTACCTGTAGAAGTGGGGGGCACAGATGTTGCCGCCACCACAAGGGAGCTCCCATCGGAGGACAAGTCTGTGTCGCTGGTTTCAGCTCCTGTCACCGCCGTGGTGCTCCCCTCGCCCTCCTTCCCACTGGTCTATTCAGAGTCCGTAGTGTGGCCCTCCATGGCCATGTGGGATGCAGCTCTCTCGTGCTCCGGTGCCACTGCTCCTCTGCCTGATAATGCTAATGCACACAAGAACAGGTAGACCGCAAAAAAGGGGGGGGGAACAGAAGAAAGACAGCTTGAGTGCATGGCTTACCGCTACCGTTGGCGGACAAGAAAGACACAGCAGCACCCTGCACTACGTCGCGCTGTTGGGCTCTACAGAGCAATTCCTGGGAAATGGTCTACAAGGCTATGGACGACATCTGCACACATAGATGACACCGGTGCATGAATAGCTGTACTTGGCAATCCACAGAGGTGGGGTGGGGGGCCACAGGGCCATGCCTTACGAAGGGGCCTTGCCTACAGAACACGCCCTGGCCTAGGGAAACCCACAGCCCTCCTTCCCCACCCAGACCCCTCCACTGCACGCAAAGTCAGCTGAATGAGAGCGTACTCACCCCCTTGTGTCTGCTGTGATGCCCTTAAGCGCCCATCCAACTCCGGGTAGGCCACCGCCAGGATCCGGAACATCAGTGGGGTCATGGTTCGACGGGCACCCCTCCCACGTTGGGAGGCCATCCCCAGCTGAGCCTCCGCCGTCTTCTTGCTCCAGCGGCGAATGTCCTCCCATCTCTTCCGGCAGTTGGTGCTCCGTCTGTGGTGGACCCCCAGGGTCCGGACGTCCTTGGCGATGGCACGCCAAATATCCTTCTTCTGGTGGGCGCTGACCTACATGAAATGTACAGGGGAAGAAGAGAAGTCATTACCAACTGTGCCGTCAAAGTGAGTGGCCCCCATCCCTACCCTTGACATGTGGCACATGCACCCACCGTCTTTCATGCACTCAGAACTCTGCCCCCTTCCTTCTTACAACCAGCCCTCTCCACACAGGCATAGCCCATACAACATGCTCCCTGTGTACTTACCTGTTGGTCTGGAGGACCGTAGAGTAGCGTGTACTGGGGGAGGACCCCGTCGACGAGCTTCTCCAACTCCTCCGATGTGAAGGCAGGGGCCCTTCCCCCAGACACACGAGCCATTGTCTCTTCCAGACCGAGGTCACAGCAGCACTTGCAGTGTAGGTCCTCTCCTGTCGAAGATCAGGTATCGAGTGATTCAACAGCTAGAAAATGTCAATCACGTCCGCGGCGGTGCGTACCATCACCACCGGCGTACATCGTCATTGGCTCCTGGGACCCATAGGGTCCAATGTTAACCAATGCAGCATTGCACCACGGTCTTCGACAGCCTACCGCGACGGTGTACAATGCCAGCGCAGTTACCTCACATCACATTGTCCCACTTTAGAGGTCAAGCAGCTGCCATTTCAGGGGCACACATGGCCTAATTACCAACTGCGTCACACATACCTAGGCCTACTCTCAACACACATACAGGCCAGATTTTGTGTATGAATCGTGTTCTGTGTAGACTGTGGGTACATACCTCTGACTAGTTTGACTCTGGCTCGCTGTTGTCCTTCATAGGCACCGTCCGCTGGGACATGTGAGGAGATGGCGGAATCCTCCGGTGTACCGACCGCTGGTGGACCTGTTGACAATGGAGGAAAGAAATTTGATATTCACCTACAGGTTTGACCGTGCCACAATCCAGGAACTGTGTACCCAGTTGGAGCCAGACCTGATGCAAAAACAACAAGTGATGGACGGAATGCTGAACATTGTCAAACATTCACCCCCAGTCACAGATCTGGGTTTAATCCATCGTTTTTTTGCTGCCCATGCCATTCCAGTTTGGACCCAGCCATATGCAAATCAGTCTTGACCCTGTTCCCCATGGGAACAGTCCAGCCCGAACTGCTAGGCCAGGTCTTCCCTGGACTGGAAACAAGCATCCTGGGACCGGTTTCGGGGTTTCACCCCTCATCAGCCAGGCTAGCTTGAATCCAGTGGCATGGGAAGCACGGGACCCACGTCTGGGCATACCCTTCCCACTTAGGGCGACAAATGCAAAAACAACAAGTGATGGACGGAATGCTGAACATTGTCAAACATTCACCCCCAGTCACAGATCTGGGTTTAATCCATCGTTTTTTTGCTGCCCATGCCATTCCAGTTTGGACCCAGCCATATGCAAATCAGTCTTGACCCTGTTCCCCATGGGAACAGTCCAGCCCGAACTGCTAGGCCAGGTCTTCCCTGGACTGGAAACAAGCATCCTGGGACCGGTTTCGGGGTTTCACCCCTCATCAGCCAGGCTAGCTTGAATCCAGTGGCATGGGAAGCACGGGACCCACGTCTGGGCATACCCTTCCCACTTAGGGCGACAAATGCAAAAACAACAAGTGATGGACGGAATGCTGAACATTGTCAAACATTCACCCCCAGTCACAGATCTGGGTTTAATCCATCGTTTTTTTGCTGCCCATGCCATTCCAGTTTGGACCCAGCCATATGCAAATCAGTCTTGACCCTGTTCCCCATGGGAACAGTCCAGCCCGAACTGCTAGGCCAGGTCTTCCCTGGACTGGAAACAAGCATCCTGGGACCGGTTTCGGGGTTTCACCCCTCATCAGCCAGGCTAGCTTGAATCCAGTGGCATGGGAAGCACGGGACCCACGTCTGGGCATACCCTTCCCACTTAGGGCGACAAATGCAAAAACAACAAGTGATGGACAGAATGCTGAACATTGTCAAACATTCACCCCCAGTCACAGATCTGGGTTTAATCCATCGTTTTTTTGCTGCCCATGCCATTCCAGTTTGGACCCAGCCATATGCAAATCAGTCTTGACCCTGTTCCCCATGGGAACAGTCCAGCCCGAACTGCTAGGCCAGGTCTTCCCTGGACTGGAAACAAGCATCCTGGGACCGGTTTCGGGGTTTCACCCCTCATCAGCCAGGCTAGCTTGAATCCAGTGGCATGGGAAGCACGGGACCCACGTCTGGGCATACCCTTCCCACTTAGGGCGACAAATGCAAAAACAACAAGTGATGGACGGAATGCTGAACATTGTCAAACATTCACCCCCAGTCACAGATCTGGGTTTAATCCATCGTTTTTTTGCTGCCCATGCCATTCCAGTTTGGACCCAGCCATATGCAAATCAGTCTTGACCCTGTTCCCCATGGGAACAGTCCAGCCCGAACTGCTAGGCCAGGTCTTCCCTGGACTGGAAACAAGCATCCTGGGACCGGTTTCGGGGTTTCACCCCTCATCAGCCAGGCTAGCTTGAATCCAGTGGCATGGGAAGCACGGGACCCACGTCTGGGCATACCCTTCCCACTTAGGGCGACAAATGCAAAAACAACAAGTGATGGACGGAATGCTGAACATTGTCAAACATTCACCCCCAGTCACAGATCTGGGTTTAATCCATCGTTTTTTTGCTGCCCATGCCATTCCAGTTTGGACCCAGCCATATGCAAATCAGTCTTGACCCTGTTCCCCATGGGAACAGTCCAGCCCGAACTGCTAGGCCAGGTCTTCCCTGGACTGGAAACAAGCATCCTGGGACCGGTTTCGGGGTTTCACCCCTCATCAGCCAGGCTAGCTTGAATCCAGTGGCATGGGAAGCACGGGACCCACGTCTGGGCATACCCTTCCCACTTAGGGCGACAAATGCAAAAACAACAAGTGATGGACGGAATGCTGAACATTGTCAAACATTCACCCCCAGTCACAGATCTGGGTTTAATCCATCGTTTTTTTGCTGCCCATGCCATTCCAGTTTGGACCCAGCCATATGCAAATCAGTCTTGACCCTGTTCCCCATGGGAACAGTCCAGCCCGAACTGCTAGGCCAGGTCTTCCCTGGACTGGAAACAAGCATCCTGGGACCGGTTTCGGGGTTTCACCCCTCATCAGCCAGGCTAGCTTGAATCCAGTGGCATGGGAAGCACGGGACCCACGTCTGGGCATACCCTTCCCACTTAGGGCGACAAATGCAAAAACAACAAGTGATGGACGGAATGCTGAACATTGTCAAACATTCACCCCCAGTCACAGATCTGGGTTTAATCCATCGTTTTTTTTGCTGCCCATGCCATTCCAGTTTGGACCCAGCCATATGCAAATCAGTCTTGACCCTGTTCCCCATGGGAACAGTCCAGCCCGAACTGCTAGGCCAGGTATTCCCTGGACTGGAAACAAGCATCCTGGGACCGGTTTCGGGGTTTCACCCCTCATCAGCCAGGCTAGCTTGAATCCAGTGGCATGGGAAGCACGGGACCCACGTCTGGGCATACCCTTCCCACTTAGGGCGACAAATGCAAAAACAACAAGTGATGGACGGAATGCTGAACATTGTCAAACATTCACCCCCAGTCACAGATCTGGGTTTAATCCACCGTTTTTTTGCTGCCCATGCCATTCCAGTTTGGACCCAGCCATATGCAAATCAGTCTTGACCCTGTTCCCCATGGGAACAGTCCAGCCCGAACTGCTAGGCCAGGTCTTCCCTGGACTGGAAACAAGCATCCTGGGACCGGTTTCGGGGTTTCACCCCTCATCAGCCAGGCTAGCTTGAATCCAGTGGCATGGGAAGCACGGGACCCACGTCTGGGCATACCCTTCCCACTTAGGGCGACAAATGCAAAAACAACAAGTGATGGACGGAATGCTGAACACTGTCAAACATTCACCCCCAGTCACAGATCTGGGTTTAATCCATCGTTTTTTTGCTGCCCATGCCATTCCAGTTTGGACCCAGTCATATGCAAATCAGTCTTGACCCTGTTCCCCATGGGAACAGTCCAGCCCGAACTGCTAGGCCAGGTCTTCCCTGGACTGGAAACAAGCATCCTGGGACCGGTTTCGGGGTTTCACCCCTCATCAGCCAGGCTAGCTTGAATCCAGTGGCATGGGAAGCACGGGACCCACGTCTGGGCATACCCTTCCCACTTAGGGCGACAAATGCAAAAACAACAAGTGATGGACGGAATGCTGAACATTGTCAAACATTCACCCCCAGTCACAGATCTGGGTTTAATCCATCGTTTTTTTGCTGCCCATGCCATTCCAGTTTGGACCCAGCCATATGCAAATCAGTCTTGACCCTGTTCCCCATGGGAACAGTCCAGCCCGAACTGCTAGGCCAGGTCTTCCCTGGACTGGAAACAAGCATCCTGGGACCGGTTTCGGGGTTTCACCCCTCATCAGCCAGGCTAGCTTGAATACAGTGGCATGGGAAGCACGGGACCCACGTCTGGGCATACCCTTCCCACTTAGGGCGACAAATGCAAAAACAACAAGTGATGGACGGAATGCTGAACATTGTCAAACATTCACCCCCAGTCACAGATCTGGGTTTAATCCATCGTTTTTTTGCTGCCCATGCCATTCCAGTTTGGACCCAGCCATATGCAAATCAGTCTTGACCCTGTTCCCCATGGGAACAGTCCAGCCCGAACTGCTAGGCCAGGTCTTCCCTGGACTGGAAACAAGCATCCTGGGACCGGTTTCGGGGTTTCACCCCTCATCAGCCAGGCTAGCTTGAATCCAGTGGCATGGGAAGCACGGGACCCACGTCTGGGCATACCCTTCCCACTTAGGGCGACAAATGCAAAAACAACAAGTGATGGACGGAATGCTGAACATTGTCAAACATTCACCCCCAGTCACAGATGGATTAAACCCAGATCTGTGACTGGGGGTGAGTGTTTGACAATGTTCAGCATTCCGTCCATCACTTGTTGTTTTTGCTTTGTCGCCCTAAGTGGGAAGGGTATGCCCAGACGTGGGTCCCGTGCTTCCCATGCCACTGGATTCAAGCTAGCCTGGCTGATGAGGGGTGAAACCCCGAAACCGGTCCCAGGATGCTTGTTTCCGGTCCAGTGAGGACCTGGCTTGGCAGTTCGGGCTGGACTGTTCCCATGAGGAACAGGGTCAAGACTGATTTGCATATGGCTGGGTCCAAACTGGGGTGGCATGGTGAGCAAAAGAACGATGGATTAAACCCAGATCTGTGACTGGGGGTGAGTGTTTGACAATGTTCAGCATTCCGTCCATCACTTGTTGTTTTTGCATTTGTCGCCCTAAGTGGGAAGGGTATGCCCAGACGTGGGTGCCGTGCTTCCCATGCCACTGGATTCAAGCTAGCCTGGCTGATGAGGGGTGAAACCCCGAAACCGGTCCCAGGATGCTTGTTTCCGGTCCAGTGAGGACCTGGCTTGGCAGTTCGGGCTGGACTGTTCCCATGAGGAACAGGGTCAAGACTGATTTGCATATGGCTGGGTCCAAACTGGGGTGGCATGGTGAGCAAAAGAACGATGGATTAAACCCAGATCTGTGACTGGGGGTGAGTGTTTGACAATGTTCAGCATTCCGTCCATCACTTGTTGTTTTTGCTTTGTTGCCCTAAGTGGGAAGGGTATGCCCAGACGTGGGTCCCGTGCTTCCCATGCCACTGGATTCAAGCTAGCCTGGCTGATGAGGGGTGAAACCCCGAAACCTGCTTGTTTCCGGTCCAGTGAGGACCTGGCTTGGCAGTTCGGGCTGGACTGTTCCCATGAGGAACAGGGTCAAGACTGATTTGCATATGGCTGGGTCCAAACTGGGGTGGCATGGTGAGCAAAAGAACGATGGATTAAACCCAGATCTGTGACTGGGGGTGAGTGTTTGACAATGTTCAGCATTCCGTCCATCACTTGTTGTTTTTGCTTTGTCGCCCTAAGTGGCAAGGGTATGCCCAGACGTGGGTCCCGTGCTTCCCATGCCACTGGATTCAAGCTAGCCTGGCTGATGAGGGGTGAAACCCTGAAACCGGTCCCAGGATGCTTGTTTCCGGTCCAGTGAGGACCTGGCTTGGCAGTTCGGGCTGGACTGTTCCCATGAGGAACAGGGTCAAGACTGATTTGCATATGGCTGGGTCCAAACTGGGGTGGCATGGTGAGCAAAAGAACGATGGATTAAACCCAGATCTGTGACTGGGGGTGAGTGTTTGACAATGTTCAGCATTCCGTCCATCACTTGTTGTTTTTGCTTTGGAGCCAGACCTGATGTCAGCCATTCGCCATCCCACAGGAATCCCCCCTCAAGTGCAGGTGCTATCAGTGCTCCATTTCCTTGCAAGTGGGTCTTTTCAAACAACTGTGGCCATGGCATCAGGGATGTCCCAGCCTATGTTTTCCAACGTATTGTCCAGAGTGTTGTCTGCCCTGCTGAAACACATGCGGAGCTACATCGTATTCCCTCAGGTGGAGGACTTGCCTACAGTGAAAGGTGACTTCTATGCCCTTGGACATATCCCCAACATCATAGGTGCCATTGATGGGACCCATGTGGCTTTGGTCCCCCCCCCCACAGGAGTGAACAGGTGTACAGGAACCAAAAGAGTTATCATTCCATGAATGTACAGATGGTATGTTTGGCCGACCAGTACATCTCCCATGTGAATGCCATGTTCCCTGGCTCAGTGCATGACGCCTACATCATGCGGTATAGCAGCATCCCTTATGTGATGGGTCAACTCCAGAGGCACTGTGTGTGGCTATTAGGTGACTCTGGTTACCCCAACCTGTCATGGCTACTGAACCCAGTGAGGAATCCCAGGACCAGGGCAGAGGAACGCTACAATGAGGCCCATGGGCGGACTAGGAGGGTGATCGAACGCACCTTCGGCCTCCTGAAGGCCAGGTTTAGGTGCCTCCATATGACAGGTGGATCCCTATTCTACTCACCAAAGAAGGTGTGCCAGATCATCGTGGCCTGCTGTATGCTTCATAACTTGGCTTTGCGACGACAGGTGCCTTTTCTGCAGAAGGATGGTCCAGATGGCGGTGCTGTGGCAGCTGTGGAGCCTGTGGACAGCGATGAGGAGGAAGCAGAGGAAGAAGACATTGACAACAGGGACTCTGTCATCCATCAATATTTCCAGTGAAACACAGGTGAGAATACATTCCTGCCTACTACAAGTACTTTTACACTTCTACCTCTATCCTATCTGTCGATTTCACCCAGTGTATGGTCACTGAGTTGTCACTTTCCCTTAAGGCTTCACAGGTGTGGGTCCCAACGTGTGTCATCTGCTTAGATTCCTCATGGACTAGAGCTGTGTGACATAGGTATGTTGACATTGCTATTTCCTGAATTTTTTTTCACTGTAATTGCAAATACACTATTTCGAAATCACAGACAGACTCCAGATCTTTTGGTGCTTTAGGTGTGTTTATTTACATACAAAAAAATTGGAGGGGGAAGTCAAATGGTGAGGGGTGATGGCGGAGGAGTGTCCATGGCAGAGTCCGGTCTATTTGTCTCACAGGTGCATTGCCCATATGGGCATAGGAAGTGGAGCTGGGGCAGTTTCAATATGGACAGGGTGACAAAGTGGGACAGTGGCTTGACAATCAGGGTGGTCTCATTTCTTGGCGGGGGTCTTGGCATCGTGCTCGGTCTTGTTCCTGGATCTCAGGGACCGTTTGCGGGGTGGTTCTCCGTCTGCAGGGGGTGGGGTGCTGGTGTGGTGGTCCTGTGGCGGTGCCTCCTGTCCACTAGCGCCGGCGGAGGTGGTGGGCAGTTCATCATCCATGCTAGTGTCAGGGGCCACTTGTAGTGCCACAGTGTCCCTCCTGGTGTTGAGTATTTCCTTCAGCACCCTACGATGGTGCCCAGGGCGGAGCTGATGGTTCTGAGTTCCTCCCTGAACCCCAAATACTGTTCCTCCTGCATGCGCTGGGTCTCCTGAAACTTGGCCAGGACCGTTGCCATCGTCTCCTGGGAGTGGTGGTATGCTCCCATGATGGAGGAGAGGGCCTCGTGGAGAGTGGGTTCGCTTGGTCTGTCCGCCCCCCTGTCGCACAGCAGCCCTCCCAGTTCTCCTGTGTTCCTGGGCCTCTGTCCCCTGGACCGTGTGCCCACTACCACTGCCCCCAGGTCCCTGTTGTTGTTGGGGTGGTGGGTTATCCTGGGTTCCCTGTAGTGGTGGACACACAGCTGATTGACGTGTCCAGGGGGACAGAGGTATGGGCCCGCTGGGTGGGTGCTGTGCTGGTGTTACTAGAGGGGGGAAGGTCTGTGGTGGCCTGTGCCTGTGTGAGGGGAACCGACTGTCCCGAGGCCCACGATGGTCCGGGCTGGTCATCTAGATCCAGGTGGACAGAGGTGCTGTCATCACTGTGGGCCTCTTCTGTGGGTGGAGTGGAGATGTCTGGACCATCCTGTCTGGTGACGTTGGGTAGTGGTCCTGGTGTGCAATGGGTGGGTGACCGTGTACCCCAGTGCTAGCATTCCTGTGTGGGAGCTTGTGTGATGATGGTTTAGGGGGGTGTATGGGTATGTGCAGTGGGCATGCTTTGGTGATGGGTGTCCATGTTTTGTTATTGCATGCAGGGCTTGGTGTTGGGATGTGTGGTTTGTGATGTTGGGACATTTGTGAGGAGTTGGGGTGCTGGGGGTGAGGGTGAGGGTGGGGGTATGTGATAGCATGCAGGTAGGGTGGGGGATTTAATAGTAAAGCTTTGACTTACCAGAGTCCATTCCTCCACCTACTCCTGCGAGGCCCTCAGGATGCAGAATCGCCAAGACCTGCTCCTCCCATGTTGTTAGTTGTGGGGGAGGAGGTGGGGGTCCGCCGCCAGTCCGCTGAACCGCCAGGTGGTGTCTTGAGACCACGGAACGCACCTTCCCCCGTAGGTCGTTTCACCACCTCCTGATGTCCTCCCGATTTCTTGGATGTTGTCCCACTGCATTGACCCTGTCCACGATTCTTCGCCATAGCTCCATCTTCCTAGCTATGGAGGTATGCTGCACCTGTGATCCGAATAGCTCTGGCTCTACCCGGATGATTTCCTCCACCATGACCCTGAGCTCCTCCTCCGAGAACCTGGGGTGTCTTTGCCGTGCCATGGGGTGGTGTAGGTGATGTGTGGGGTGGAGTGTATGGTGATAAGTTTGGTGATATGTAGTGGTGTGTTGTGTGAGGTGCGTGGAAGTTGTGTGGGTGATGGTGTTGTGTGCCTGTGGATGCTGTTGTTCTTGCTGGTGGTGTCTCTCTCTGGCCTTTTTTCTGAATTTTTTGTCTTGGGGGTTTGTGGGTGATGTGGGTGTGTGTTTTATATTGTAATGGGTGTGTGGGAGTGGTGTGTGTATGTGTCTCAGGTGTGTGTATTTTGAATTGTCCAATGTGGCTGTGTTTTGTAAGAGTGTGTGTATTTTGAGCGCGGCAGTGTGTACCACCAATGGAATACCGCGGTTGAAAGACCGCCGCGTGGATTCGTGTGTCGTGATAGTGTGGGCGTATTTCTGTTGGCGTGACGGTGGAGGTTTTGTTTTCGCCAGTTTGTCACTGACCTTAGGTGTGGCGGACTTGTGTGGGTGTCTGACTTTTGGCGGATTCTGAGATGTGGGTCATAATAGCTGTGGCGGAATTCCGCGGCCGCGGCGGTGTGTTGGCGGTCTTCTGCACAGCGGTAAGCACCTTTTACCGCCAATGTTGTAATGACCGCCTATGTATCTTCAGGCAAGTAAGGTGACTAGGAAGAGAATTTCAGAGCTTAGCTGCCACACCCAAAAAAGCTGTGCCTCCCCATTTTTCTCATTAAAAAAATCAGGGGACGACCACCGATTACAGTCTGCCCCAAACATATCCAGCCACCAATTATGGTTTCATAAAGTTGGATGGCTCCCAAAGATCAGAACCTCCGTCTTCTCACAGTTGAGATTCAGACAGCTTTTACCCATCCACGTGGCCACTGCCTTCATGCAATGGTTAAAATTAGAGGCAATGACACCCATGTCTTTACTGATAAACACTAAAAATAATCAACCTATATTCCAACACGTGGGCACAAATTAAGATAGGGGGCGGTTTACGAGTTAGAAATAAAATCTATGCGAACATTGGTATAAAACTGGGGTGCGTCCATGCATGTCTATTTAATATTTATATGACTGACCTCGACAGCCACATGGCTCTAGTGCAGAATGATCCCCCCCCCCCCTTAGGTTAGACGGGGCACAAAAATGAAGTCTTCAATATACTGATGATATTGTTCTCCTCTCTAAAACCCCAATTAGGCTGCAGTATTCAGTAAATCAATTACTGGGGTACACTAAAAATGTGCGACTGAGTGTGAATTATAGTAAAACAAACGTTCTTTGTTTTAAATGTCGAGGCAGTACCAGGCAGCCTAAATACACATGGTAGGCTGATGGCAATGTCTTAGAACTGGTCAACACCTACAAGTGTCTTGGCGTCTATCTAGATTCCCATCTATCCTATACATTTAATTTACATTCAAAACGATCTATTGCAAGTAATCTGTTGTTTGCTTTCTAAACCTTGTAACATAAAACATTTAATACATCGCCGCTCCACCTCCTTCAGGTCGTTGTAGCCCAATTTATGCCTTCAATTTCTTAGGGCTCCAAATTGCTTAAAGGGAAGTACGCTGTAACCCTAAACAATCTACAATCATGCCTTTAAAAAAAACTCTTTGCAATACCATTGGGGGTATCACAATCCCAAATCAGACTTGAATTTGGTTTACTTCACCAGGGTCCGTGCAGGCAGGGAGCCCTGGTAAAATTCTGCTGGAGGACGGGGACAGCTGTATTTATCTGCACACTTTGCAAACACATAGACGAAGACTTATACGTCGGGCCCTAAGAGCTCTGCAAATTATGTCATGTCAACCAGCTGTCATATCCTTATTGGGGAGAGCTTCTGTGCAATTAGCATATAAAACAGTAGGATTTCTAAATTTAGCTGCTAAGGAGGTGGCATAATCCAATATTTGATTCACATTTTTTGTGTTCTCATTTGAGATTAGAATCATGATGCTACCCAAAGGTTGTATTTGGTGGTTTGATCCGTATTTTAAAAATCTAAAGTGACCAACACTACCAGACGGAGGACTTTTTGACTCGTGTTCTCATTTGAGATTAGAATTATGATTCTCCCCAGAGGTTGTATTCTGTTGACTGATTTTGGTATTTTAAACTTTTTAAGTGACCAACACTATTAGGCTGGGAACTATAGTATGCATCAAAGTTGCTCGCCCCTAAACTTCCTTCGACCTGTTTGTTAAGAAAAATAGCAGTTCCTTAGTATATTAGAAAGTAAAGCAGATGCACAAAGAGGCGGGGATTGTATATACATCAAAATAGCTCGCCCCTTAGTCTGCAATAGACTTTCCTGTGAAGAAAAAAATGCATTTTTCTTAGTATATTATAAAGTAAAACACAAGCACCTTAAGGCAAAAGTTTGCACAGCATGTTTGCACTTTATTTACAAGATGAAGGGATTTCCGTGAAGTTGGCCTTGGTCAATGTAATTATATTTATGGTGTTTTTTTTTTGTTACTTTGGGAAGCTTCATCTACACAAAGTCAAATGAGATATTGTGTACTGCCCAAACATATTCTTTTCAATCATAATGTTACAGTGGTTATATTGTATTACAAAGATAATATTTTAATATGTTTTCTTTTTTATGTACATAAAATAGTTTTGAATAAGTATGCATGGACAAATTACTTATTTACTTACTGGTGATATATACAATGCTTTGTGTGTTGTCAGTCTACAACACAGCCTGCAGTCCAAATGAGAGTATTACCTTAGCCAGTGGGGAGGCACAAAGATTCAACAAGTAGGGTTCAGGGATGAGCCCTGAGGAACTCCACACAGCAAGGAGAAAGGTTTGGATTTAAATCAGTTCACAGTGGCCCTCTGGGTTCTGTCCTTGAGGAAAGAGGTGATCAAATTCAGTGCAGCACCTTCTAATCCCAATTCCTTTAGTCAGTCGATAGGCAATGTTGGTGAGATGGTATCGAAGGCTGAGAATAGGCCCAAATGGATCAAAGCAGCCACCTTCACCGAATCAGCTAGACATCTAATATTGTCATTTGCAGACACAAGGGCAGTTTCTGTTCCATGACTCTTTCTAAAGCAGGATTGTGCTACATCCAACAATCCATGTTCCTCCACATAATCTGTGAGATGCTGGTTTAGTTGTTTCTCCAGAATCTTGGCCAGGGTGGGAAGCAAGGAGATAGGGCAATAGTTCTTAAGATCATTGAGGTCAGGATTGTGCTTTTTCAATAGTGGCCTAACTGCTGCCTCTTTCCACAAATGTGGGTAGCAGCCTGAGCTAATGACTGTATTCAAAATAATGTTAGTGGTTGAGCTATTTTGCTGATTGCCAATTGTGGAATTTTTGGGGAGCAAGGATCAAATAGCGATTCAGATTTTATGTTGTTTAGTGGTAAGGAAAACAAGAGAGCACCACTAAGTGTTTCTCCTTAGCCGCTGAAGTTTCTTAAAGGCTCAACTGAACCTTCAAGCTTAGCCGTTCTTACATTTGAGCTTCTATGTTTGAGGATTCAAACTTTGTAGATGTTCATGATTTTAGATTGGGAAAAAATAGCTTACTTATTGCAGAACTCTTGTAAGCCCTTGGTTTTATAGGGAGGTGGAGGAGCTGCAAGCAAGAGAATGACTTTAAAAAGTTCTTGAGGGGTTGACAGACTTAGGGGGTCATTACAACATTGGCGGTAAAAGCCGCTTACCACCGTGCAGAAGACCGCCAATACACCGCCGCGGCGGCGGGAGACCGCCACAGCTATTATGACCCACATCACGGAATCCGCCGAAATTCAGACACCCACACAAGTCCGCCACACCAAAGGTCAGCGATAAATATGCGGAAACAAATCCTCCACCTCCACGCCAACAGAAACACGCCCATGCTATTACGACACACGAATCCACGCGGCGGTCTTTCAACTGCGGTATTCCATTGGCGGTACACACCGCCGTGCTCAAAACACACACACAGCTACAAAACACCGCCACATTGGACAATTCCAAATACACACACCTGAGACACATACACACACCACTCCCACACACCCAACACAATATAAAACACACACCCACATCACCCAAAAACCCCTACGACCACAAATTAGAGACGAAGGCCAGAGAGAGACAGCACAGAATAGATAACACCATCACACAGAGGCACACTACACCATCACCCACACAACATCCACGCACAAAACACCACATACCACTACACTCACCACACTCATCAACACATACACCACCCCACACATCACACACACCACCCCATGTCACGTCAAAGACACCCCCGCTTCTCCGAGGAGGAGCTCAGGGTCATGGTGGAGGAAATCATCAGGGTAGAGCCACAGCTATTTGGTTCACAGGTACAGTACACATCCATAGCCAGGAAGATGGAGCTATGGCAAAGAATAGTCAACAGGGTCAACGCTGTGGGACAGCACCCAAGAAATAGGGAGGACATCAGGAAGAGGTGGAACGACCTACGGGGGAAGGTGCGTTCCACGGTCTCCAGGCACCACATTGCGGTACAGCGGACTGGCAGGGGACCCCCACAACTAACAACATGGGAGGAGCAAGTCTTGTCCATCTTGCATCCTGAGGGCCTCGGAGGAGTCATTGGAGGAACGGACACTGGTAAGTCTAATCTTCACTATCATATCCCCCACCCTACCTGCATGCTATCACACAACCCCACCCTCACACCCTCCCCTATCAACCTAACTCCTCACTAATCTACCCATAACACCAACCACCCATCCCAACCCCAAGACCTGCATGACACAACTAAGCATGGACACCCATCACTAAAGCATGCCCACTGCACAGACCCACAACACCCCCCAACCATCACCACACAAGCCCCCACACAGGAATGCCTGCACTGGGGTTCATGCACACCCAACCATTGCACACCATGAAACACACACATGCAATAATCATGTACTTATACCCCCGCAGGAACCCGAAGGAACGTCACCACACCAGAGGGTCCAGACAACACCACTCCACCCCCAGAAGAGGCCCACAGTGACGACAGCAGCTCTGCCCTACTGGATCTTGATGACCAGCCCGGACCATCGTGGGCCTCAGGAAAGTCGGTTCCCCTTGCCCAGCCACAGCCCAACACTGAGCTTACACCCTCTGGTAACCCCAGCACAGCACCCACCCAGCGGGCCCATACCTCCCTGCCCAGGACACGTCAATCAGCAGTGTGTCCACCACTACAGGGCACCCAGGTGAACCCACCACCCCAACAACAACAGGGACCTGGGGGCAGTGGTAGTGGGCACACGGTCCAGGAGACAGAGGCACAGGAACACAGGGGAACTGGGAGGGCTGCTGTGAGACAGAGGGAGGACAGGCCAAGGGAACCAACTCTCCACGAGGCCCTATCCTCCATCATGGGAGCATACCACCACTCCCAGGAGACTATGGCAACGGTCCTGGACACGTTGCAGGAGACCCTGCGTCTGCAGGAGGAGCAGTATTTGGGGTTCAGGGAGGAGCTCAGGACCATCGCCTCCGCCCTGGGCACCATCGTAAGGGTGCTGACGGACATTCAAAAGACCTTGAGGGACACCGTGGCACTCCAAGGGGCCCCTGACACTAGCCAGGACGATGAAATGCCCACCACCTCCGCCGGCGCTAGTGGACAGGACGCCCCGCCAAAGGACCACCACACCAGCACCCCACCCCCTGCAGACGGACAACCACCACGAAAGCGGGCCCTGAGATCCAGGAACAGGACAGAGCAAGATGGCAAGACCTCCGCCAGGAAATAAGACTACCCTGATTGTCCCCCCACTGTCCCACTTTGTTACCCTGTCCAGATTGGAACTGCCCCAGCTCCACTTCCAATGCCCAGATGTGCAATGTACCTGTGAGACTAATAGACTGGACTCTGCCATGGACATTCTTCCACCATGACCTATCCCCATTTCACAACCCCCCTACATTTTTTATGCACTTCAATAAACACCCTTGAAACCTTTATAATATTGGAGTCAGTCAATGATTGTGAACTTTGTATTGTCAATTACAGTGTTAAAAAAGGTTACCCATTGGAAGGTCAACATACCAATGTCACACATCACAAGCCTTTCAAGGGTGCAAGCTGTTGACACGTAGGTTACCACATTTGTGAAACTGAAATAGAAGGGGACAACTCAGTTACCAAATAGGGAGTGAAATGTAGGTACAGGATAGAGGTAGACGTGTGAAATGTAATATAATGTGAAACATGAAATTGTACTCACCTGTGTCTCATTGAAAATATTGCTGTATGACTGACTCCCTGTTGTCGTTTTCATCTTCCTCAGCTTCCTCCTCATCACTGTCCACAGGCTCCACAGGCTCACCCGCTGCAACAACACCGTCATCTGGATCATCCTCCTGCAAAAAAGGCACCTGGCGTCGCAATGCCAAGTTATGGAGCATGGAGCAGGCGATGATGATGTCGCACACCTTCTTCGGTGAGTAGAATAGGGACCCACCTGTCATATGGAGGCACCTGAACCTGGCCTTCAGGAGGCCGAAGGTCCGCTCGATCACCCTCCTAGTCCGTCCATGGGCCTCATTGTAGCATTCCTCTGCCCTGGTCCTGGGATTCCTCACTGGGGTCAGTAGCCAGGACAGGTTGGGGTAACCAGAGTCCCCCAACAGCCATACACGGGGCCTCTGGAGTTCACCCATCATATCAGGGATGCTGCTATTCCGCAGGATGTAGGCGTCATGCACTGAGCCAGGGAACATTGCATTTACCTGCGAGATGTACTGGTCTGCCAAACAGACCATCTGGACATTCATGGAATGATAACTCTTCCTGTTCCTGTACACCTGTTCATTCCTGCGGGGGGGACCAGAGCTACATGCGTCCAATCAATGGCACCTATGACGTTGGGGATATGTCCAAGGGCATAGAAGTCACCTTTCACTGTAGGCAAATCCGCCACCTCTAGGAAAATGATGTATCTCCTTACGTGTTTCAGCAGGGCAGACAACACTCTGGACAAGACGTTGGAAAACATAGGCTGGGACATCCCTGATGCCATGGCCACTGTTGTCTGAAAAGACCCACTTGCAAAGAAATGGAGCACTGACAGCACCTGCACGTCAGGGGGTATTCCAGTCGGATGGCGGATTGGTGACATCAGGTCTGGCTCCAACTGGGTACATAGTTCCCGGATTGTGGCACGGTCAAACCGGTAGGTCACGATGACATGTCGCTCTTCCATTGTCAACAGGTCCACCAGGGGTCGGTACACCGGCGGATTCCGCCATCTTCCAATATGTCCCAACTGACGGTGCCTGAGAAGGACAACAGCGAAAAAACTGTCAGCATTCCTCCAGGTATGTACCCACAGTCACACACAAGACTACACCAGACAATTAACCCATCCAGGAAAGGTTTTGAGTGTAGGCCTCGGTATGTGTGACGCAGTAGTAATTGAAGCCATGTGGGCCCCTGAAATGGCGGCTGCCTGACCTCTAAACTGGGACAATGGAATTGTGGGGTAACTGCGCTGGCGCTGGACACCGTCGCGGAAGGCGGTGGTAGAGCGCGGCGCAATGCTGCATTGGTTAACATTGGACCCTATGGGTCCCAGGAGCCAATGAACAGGTGCGCTGGCGGTGATGATGCGCACCGCCGTGGACGTCACCGCCTCGGACGTCACCACCATTTTCTATCTCTTCAATCACTAGATACCTGACCTTCGACAGGAGAGGACCTACACTGCTAGTGCTGCTGTGACCTCAGTCTGGAAGCGACGATGGCTGCTGCGTCTGGGGAAAGGGCCCCTGCCTTCACTGCACAGGAGTTGGAGAAACTTGTGGATGGGGTCCTCCCCCAGTATACGCTACTCTACGGTCCTCCAGACCAACAGGTTAGTACACAGGGAGCACGTTGTATGGGCTAGGCCTGGGTGGAGAGGGCTGGGTGGATGAGGGAAGGGGTCAGAGTACATAGAACAGTCATTCATGGGGATGAATGGGCCACAGGGATAGAGTTGGGAGGGGGCCAATTACAATGACAGTGCAGTAGGTAATGACTGTTCCTCTTTCCTTGTGCATGTAATGTAGGTCAGCGCCCACCAGAAGAGGGACATTTGGCGTGCCATCGCCAAGGAAGTCCGGACCCTGGGGGCCCACCAGAGACGGGGCACCCACTGCCGGAAGAGATGGGAGGACATTCGCCGCTGCAGCAAGAAGACGGCGGAGGCTCAGCTGGGGATGGCCTCCCAACGTGGGAGGGGTGCCCGTCGCACCATGACCCCCCTGATGTTCCGGATCCTGGCGGTGGCCTATCCGGAGTTGGATGGGCGCTTAAGGACATCACAGCAGACACAAGGGGGTGAGTACAACCTCATCCTATGGACTTTGCGTGCTGTGGAGCTGTCTGGGTGGGGGAGATGGGCTGTGGGTGTCCCTAGGCCAGGGCGAGTTAGGTAGGCAAGGCCCCTCCGTTATGTAGGCCATGTGGCACTCTACCCCAGCAAAAAAAAAAGGCAAATTGATGTATAGTTGCCCCTTTGCCATCCATGTGGGCAGATTTCTACCATTGCCATGTAGGCCATATCCCAGAAATTGCATGTGCAGAGGGCAGGAGCACGGCGTAATGCAGGGGGCTGCTGCGTTTGTCTTGTCCGCCAACGGTAGCGGTATGCCATGCACTAAAACTCTCTTTCTTCTGTCTCCACCCTTTTTCTGCTCTCCCTGTCCTTCTGTACATCAGCATCAACAGGCGGAGGTACAGTGGCACCGGAGCATGAGGGAGCTGCATCCCACATGGCCATGGAGTGCCACACCACAGACTCTGAATTCACCAGTGGGACGGAGGGCGAGGGGAGCTTCACGTCGGCCACAGGATCACCAAACAGCGACACCGACTCGTCCGCCGATGGGAGCTCCCCTGTGGTGGCGGCACCATCTGTGCACCCCACTTCTACAGGTACAGCCGCCACCTCCCCTACCAGCACCGCCCTCCCAGCAGCCCCTCAGTGTTCGCCCCGTGCCCGCTCACCCAGGAGGGTGGGCATCACCTTCGGCCCAGGCACCTCAGGCCCTGCCCCAGTCACCCCTGCTGCCCTCAGTGAGGAGGCCATTGACCTCCTCAGCTCACTCACTGTTGGGCAGTCTACCATTGTGAATGCCATCCAGGGTGTAGAATGAGAGTTGAAACACGGTAATGCATTCCTGGAAGGCATTCATTCTGGTCAGGCTGTCCTTCAGCGAACCCTGCAATCTCTGGCCTCAGCACTGATGGCAGCCATTGTCCCTGTGTCCAGCCTCCCCCCTCCAACTTCCTCCACCCAGACCCAATCCCCTGTACCCCAGCCCATCCCAAGCACACCTACAGACCAGCATGCACACAAGTCAACACACACAAGTAGCTCAAGCAAACATAGGCACCACACACACCACAGGCACTCACACAAGCATCAGACCCATACAGACACAGCAACATCCACTGTCTCCACTGTGTCCCCCTCCTCCTCTTCTCCCTCCTCCCTCCCAGTCTCGTCTACACACACACCTGCATGCACCACATCTACAGGCACTAGGACTCGCACCAGGACACCCAGCACCACAAGCCGCTCACCTGCACTCACCACCTCCACTGCCATATACACGTCCCCTGTGTCCTCTCCCAGTGTGTCTGTGACGCCCCCTCCCAAAGTACACAAACGCCGGCAATCACTCACCCAACATCCATCCACCTCACGACAGCCTCCAGTACCTCCACCTGCACCCAAAACAGCTAAAGTGACACCTCCTACAACCACCTCCTCTTCCTCCACTCCCAGAGCCCCTCCAGCTACCCATCCCAGTGTACGTAAGAAACTGTCCCTATGTCAAATTGACCTTTTTGCCCCCACCCCTCCAATTCATCAGTCCCATTGTAGCGCCTCAGCCAAAAAGCCTCCAGTACCAGTGGTGCGTGTACCAGGTTTTTAGAGTGCCCCGTCCACCAGGGCAGGCAGTAGGACCCGGAGCCAAGGCACTGTCAGCCCACCCCCTGTAAAGGCTCCGAAATTGGAGAGTGGACGACGGGACCGGGTCAAGACTCCTGGTGGGACAAACAGTGAAATGGGATCCAAGGCGATTGGTGAGTCATCTGTAACTCAAAAGAAGGTAGGGGAGGTCCCGAGGAAGTCTTCCCAACCTGTTGTGAGTGTCACAGCGGAGAAGTGCGCCATGATTTCCGGCGGTCCAGACACAACCGTCAACACCGTCGTTACTGGTCAGGAGACCACCGCCAGAGTCAGAGCCCAGGAGGGCCCAAGTATTGTCACTGGTCCAGAGACCACCGCCAGAGTCATAGCCCAGGAGGGTCCAAGTATCGTCACTGGTCCAGAGACCACCGCCAGAGTCACAGCCCAAGAGGGCCCAAGTATCGTCACTGGTCCAGAGACCACCACCAGAGTCACAGCCCAGGAGGGCCCAAGTATCGTCACTGGTCCAGAGACCACCGCCAGAGTCACAGCCCAAGAGGGCCCAAGTATCGTCACTGGTCCAGAGACCACCGCCAGAGTCATAGCCCAGGAGGGCCCAAATATCGTTACTGGTCAGGAGGCCACTGCCGGAGTCACAGCCCAGGAGGGCTCAAGTATCGTTACTGGTCAGGAGTCCACCGCCAGAGTCATAGCCCAGGAGGGCCCAAGTATCGTTACTGGTCAGGAGACCACCGCCACTGCCGGAGTCACAGCCCAGGAGGGCTCAAGTATCGTTACTGGTCAGGAGACCACCGCCACCGCCGGAGTCACAGCCCAGGAGGGCTCAAGTATTGTTACTGCTCAGGAGACCACCGCCGGAATCACAGCCCAGGAGGGCTCAAGTATCGTTACTGGTCAGGAGACCACCGCCACCGCCGGAGTCACAGCCCAGGAGGGTCCAGAATCCCACAGCCCCGCTGGGCAATGATGGAACGTCAAGCCACACACCAATGTCCAGTGTGGAGTTCGTCATGCCACACACCAATGTCCAGTGTGGAGTTGTTCATGCCACACACCAATGTCCAGTGTAGAGTTCGTCATGCCACACACCAATGTCCGGTGTGGAGTTCGTCATGCCACACACCAATGTCCATTGTGGAGATCGTCATGCCACACACCAACGTCCAGTGTGGAGTTTGTCATGCCACACACTAATGTCCAGTGTGGAGTTCGTCATGCCACACACCAACGTCCAGTGTGGAGTTCGTCATGCCACACACCAATGTCCAGTGTGGAGATCGTCATGCCACACACCAATATCCGTACCAGAACCGCCATGGCAAAGCACCGCTGAACAAGGCCAAGACCGCCATGGTGAAGACCGCTGAACAGGGCAAAGACCGCCATGTCAAAGCACCGCTGAACAAGGCCAAGACCGCCATGGTGAAGACCGCTGAACAGGGCAAAGACCGCCATGGCAAAGCACCGCTGAACAGGCCAAAGACCTCCATGGCAAAGCACAGCTGAACAAGGCCAAGACCGCCATGGCAAAGCACCGCTGAACAGGCCAAAGACTGCCATGGCAAAGCACTGCTGAACAAGGCCAAGACCGCCATGGCGAAGACCGCTGAACAGGGCAAAGACCGCCATGGCAAAGCACAGCTGAACATGGCAAAGACTGCCATGGCAAAGCACCGCTGAACAAGGCCAAGACCGCCATGGTGAAGACCGCTGAACAGGGCAAAGACCACCATGGCAAAGCACCGCTGAACAAGGCCAAGACCGCCATGGTGAAGACCGCTGAACAGGGCAAAGACCGCCATGGCAAAGCACCGCTGAACAGGCCAAAGGCTGCCATGACAAAGCACCGCTGAACAAGGCCAAGACCGCCATGGCAAAGCACCGCTGAACAGGCCAAAGACTGCCATGGTGAAGACCGCTGAACAGGGCAAAGACAGCCATGGCAAAGCACCGCTGAACAAGGCCAAGACCGCCATGGTGAAGACCGCTGAACAGGGCAAAGACTGCCATGGTGAAGACCGCTGAACAAGGCCAAGACCGGCATGGTGAAGACCGCTGAACAGGGCAAGGACCGTGTGGGTATGAATAGTCCGGCACATCAGGCATCGTTCTCCCATGTGCAGCTGGGGCTGTGACAGGATATGTACTTTCATGGGGAGACTCATCCAGTCTGGGCACTAGTCCCACCCAGTACCAGTAGAAAACTGCATCTACTTGCGAAGATGTGTCTTTGCACTCCCCAGGATGGCACAGTGGGCAACCCACCCACTGTAGAGAGTTGAGAGACTGTGGCTTTGCACTCCCCAGGATGTAACAGGGGGCAAGCCACCCACTGTAGAGACTTGAAAGACTGTGGCTTTGCACTCCCCAGGATGTAACAGTGGGCAAGCCACTCACTGTAGAGACTTGAAAGACTGTGGCTTTGCACTCCCCAGGATGTAACAGTAGGCAAGCCACCCACTGTAGAGACTTGAGAGACTGTGGCTTTGCACTCCCCAGGATGTAACAGTGGGCAAGCCACCCACTGTAGAGACTTGAGAGACTGTGGCTTTGCACTCCCCACGATGTAACAGTGGGCAAGCCACCCACTGTAGAGACTTGAGAGACTGTGGCTTTGCACTCCACAGAATGGTACAGTGGGCAACACACCCACCGAAGTGACTTGAGAGACTGTGGCTTTGCACTCCCCAGGATACATCAATGGGCATGGAGCCCCGTCGTGGATCTGGCTTTGCATTCATCTGGCTGAGGTGCCCCCCCTTCCCTTCCCCCTGAGGTGCCTGTATTGTTTCTATCTGATGCCCCGGCAGTGTTCTCTCGGATTTTGGTCAGGTATCTATTATGGGCGTCGCCCATGCATTTTTGGACTGTTGGTGCACGGACATTATTGTGTACATATCTGCACTACTTCTTGTATTGTACATTTATTTTTGACAGATTTCGTGATATATATCCGTATATTTTTTAATGAGTAGTATATTGGCACAATACAAAGTTTGCCCGCTATTCGCATTGTCTTTCCATTCTTCCGGGGGGATTGTGGGTTGTTCATGTGATTTTTGTGAATGCATTGGTGTGTATGTTGTAATATGCGAGGGTGGGGGTGTTTGGTGGGTGTCCCTGTAACTTTTGCCTCCCCCGTGTCGTAGGTGCAGTACTCACCGGTATGTTCTGCGCCTACGTCGCTGTTGGTCGTAGATGAGCAGGAATGCAAGGGCAGGTAAGA
The DNA here is from genome assembly GCF_031143425.1 of Pleurodeles waltl. Lineage (NCBI taxonomy): Eukaryota > Metazoa > Chordata > Amphibia > Caudata > Salamandridae > Pleurodeles > Pleurodeles waltl. The sequence continues at coordinate 1,021,394,576 of NC_090442.1, forward strand.
TTTGTAGTCCCGGCTCCATGGTGTCCTTGTTCCTCGTGGGATGTGTTGAGGTGAGCGTTTTCCCATAGCAAAAGCTGTTTCCGCTGTGTTTTTATCCACGGTGAATCCGCCCCGGAAAAGGTGGCGGATTGGTGTGTTGTGATAGTGTGGGCAGTACATTGTCTTCCGCCTGTCTGTTGGCGGTGACCACCGCGCTGTTTGTCTGTACCGCCGTGGCGGGCGGTGTGTTAAAGTGGCTGTCTTAGTTGGCGGTTTCCGCCAGGGTCGTAATTCCCTTTTTTTGTCCACCGGCCTGTTTGCGGTATTACCGCAGCTTTAACACCGTCCGCCAGGGTTGTAATGACCACTCTAATGTTATGTGTACAGTAGTATGATTTTTCTTCGCTGATGGCTGTTTTGTATTCTATGTTGGCGGTCTTGTATAGGGTTTTTTCATCCTTTTCATAATGTTTCCGCCTGGAATCAAAAGGCCTGGCTTAATACTCTTAATTGTTCTGAAAACCATGGTGCTGTAGGCAGCTTCCTCAGGTTTCTAGTTACTTTGATGGGAGTGACTTTGTCTTCGGCCAAACTCAGCTAGGCTGAGAACTCTATGGCTCCTATGTCCACATCTTCATGGTCTGTGCAGTATTTGTCACTTAAGAGCACTGGTGAAAGACTCTGACGATACCCCCTTTCGATTAGAATTGTCATTATTCTGAGGATGAGGTAGGCAAAGAGAGAAGGCAAGTGCCTGGTGGTCGGACCAACTCAAAGGTTTCACTTCCTACACAGTCAGCCAGGAGTCATTAGAAAAAAATCCCTTCTAGTGTGTGTCCCGCTATGTGTGTCGGAGTCCTGACCAGCTGTGGGAGCCAGAGACAAGCCATAGTATCCTTGAGTGCTCTGAAATCTCTACTCCTATCATCCTCCAGATGGAAATTGAAGTCACCCATAAAAGTGATGTTATTTTTTGCTACGTACGGCTCAAAAAAATTTGCAAGTTCCATCGGAAATGTTGTTCTTGGCCCCAGGGGATCTATACACTAGGATTACACCAAACAAGTTAGCAGGCAATATTTTTATGGAAAAGTATGAAGCGTCACATGGACTGGTGCACTTAATAGTCCCAAAATTACAGTGATACTTTGTTTTAAATAAGATGGCAAGACCTCCTCCTAGTCTGCCTATCCTATCTTGTCTAGGGGCTGTACATCCTGATCGGATTGCATCTACCAGCGCGGGACTAAATAAGTCATTAGCCCATGTCTCAATAATAAAGACTCAATCAGGGTCATAAGCTAACGTAAATTCTGCAGACTCTGGGGGTCATTCTGACCCCGGCGGTCTAAGACCGCCGGGGCCAGGGTCGGCGGGAGCACCGCCGACAGGCCGGCGGTGCCCCGCAGGGCATTCTGACCGCGGCGGTTCGGCTGCGGTCAGAAGAGGCAAACCAGCGGTCTCCCGCCGGTTTACCGCTGCCCTTAGAATCCCCCATGGCGGCGCAGCTTGCTGCGCCGCCATAGGGGATTCTGACACCCCCTACCGCCATCCTGTTCCTGGCGGTTCGCCCGCCAGGAACAGGATGGCGGTAGGGGGTGCCACGGGGCCCCCGTAAGAGGGCCCCGAAAAGTATTTCAGTGTCTGCTAAGCAGACACTGAAATACGCGACGGGTGCAACTGCACCCGTCGCACGCCTGCAACTACGCCGGCTCAATTCTGAGCCGGCGTCCTCGTTGCAGGGGCATTTCCTCTGGGCCGGCGGGCGCTCCTTTGGAGAGCGCCCGCCGGCCCAGAGGAAATGTCTGAATGGCCGCCGCGGTCTTTTGACCGCGGTGCGGTCATTCAGCGGCGGTACCCTGACGGACGGCCTCCGCCGTCCGCCAGGGTCAGAATGAGGCCCTCTGTTTTTTTCTTGATCATGGACCTAGCATCACTTAGGAATCCCTTACATTTCCTTCCCACGGGGCTGTCTCCCCCCCTCCACCCCCATTTACCGGCCATGCCACCTGGGAGCTGTAAGAATTTTTGGATGTACTTATGATGGGCAGAGAATAAGGAACATTAAAACCATATGAGGAACACGTACAGTTTTTACCTTATTAAAGTGCCTCAAATTCATAAGGACAGCATAGTGTGGGCGTAGCCCAGTTTTGGAGACTCTGCAGTTTCTCTTTAGAGTAAACCACCCGACCAGGTGTACTGGCGCACGGCACAGTACAAGCGGACAGGCACAGACAGGCTTGCCCCTGGTGGGCATGAGGCGCACCAGGTGTGCGCATCAGTGCCCTCATGAGGTTTAAATAGCTGTGCCCGACGAGGAGAAAACAACTAGCCCGCTGTCTTTCAATCTGGTACCTCACCAGTGTCAAAAAGAATGTGGGTAGCCCTGAAAACTCCCTCCGCAACAATCGGCTACTAGCAGTAATGGCAGACCAAGGAGAAATAAGTGATTACCAGCCTGCAGAAAGTTAAAAAGCAGCTCAAATCAAAAAAAGAAAACCAACACAAGATTTTAAAAACAGAGTTTTGATCTCTAGATGTATCTCTTTCAAAAGGGCACCCCACTAGTCTCAACCAGGAAGTGGGCAGCTCTGAAAAACTCCATCCACAACAATCGGCTACTAACAGCTCTGGTAGACCAATGGAAAGTAAGTAATTACCAGCCTGGCTGTAGAAAGTTAAAAGTGACTCAAATCACTAAAAGAAAACCAACACAAGATTTTAAAAATAGTGTTATGAGCTTGAAATAAGTCTCTAAGCCTGGCAGAGACTCATCTGAGGGGAAAGGCAACCTGGATTTGCCGATCAATTAGGAGCAGCAAATAAGAATGACTATGAAGCCAACAAGTGCCAAGCAATGTGCAGGCTCCAAGCCCTTTTTAGTTAACATAATGTCTCCCAAGAGGCAACAGGTGCTGTTGCAGCCAAGACTTAAATACCGGGACAGGCTACTGATACAGAAGTAAGCCAGCTGGCTGATACTAGTGTCGGAATCACAAATGGAATAATTTGCATCCACCCACATAGAACAAAATAATAAAAAAAAACATTTGGGGTACATTTTTAAAATTTCAATTGTGCTTATTTCTGATTGAAACTTCAGAGAAAAACACTTTAAAAATAATGATTTCATTAATTGTCCCTACCAGATTCAGATAAAGATTGGTGAACGGCCAGCAAAGCTGGACCTTGCCTGTAGGCATCCCTATATGCTGAGTGACTGCTTCCTTCAAGAACGAATAAGCACAGCAGAGGAGGCAGTTTTAAAGCACCGAAGAGGCAGAGGTTTTAAAGCACTAACTCTATTTATAAGAGAAGACAGGTGGAAATATGGGAATATGTGTCACTATTTACTAATGTGCCTTCAAACAAAAGATCTTGTCAAAACCCACCATGTATTTATTTTGATTAACCGGTTCTGGGCCAGGGACGCAATGGTTACGTCCGCCGGCACAGTGCTCCTGTGCCGAGGACGTAACCATTACGTCCTGGCACCTGAGCTCGGAGGGAGCGCTCCCTCCGTGGGCTTCCCTCCCAACCCCATCAGGGCAGGGATGGAAGGGGAAGCCCTTCCACCCAGCCCCCCAGTGACGTCTGATGACATCAGCGCACGATCAATCGCCCGCTGACCTCATCAGAGGCCACCTCCCATCGGAAGAGAAATGCTTTGCATTTCTCTTCCGATCATGTGATGGGGCCTGAGAGGCTTCAAAGGGAAGGAAAGGAATTTCCTTCCCCTTGAAGTCTCTCAGAGCATTTCAGTAGCCAGATCGTGAAGGGATCTGGCTGCTGAAATGCCCACTAGACACCAGGGATTATTTTGAAAAACGAAATTGGCATAAGGGAAGTGACCCCCTGGGCAAGGGTCGCTCCCCAGGGGAGCAATTTTTTTCAAGGCCTTTTCTATCCCCCCACCCCCCCCCCACCCCTTAGGAAACGGTTGCCCCCCCTAGGAGGAAAATTATATTCAGGCCATTTATGCCCCCCCCTTGGGGGCAGATCGGCCTATCTTTATTATGCCAATCTGTCCCCAAGGGGGGCAGAAACCACTAGACACCAGGGAGTTTTTTTTGTTAAGGCGAATTTCACGTAAGGGGCGCAACCCCTTAGGCAAGGGTCACTCCCCGGGGCGGGGCAAATTTATTTTAGGCTATTTCTGCCCTCCTTGGGGGCAGATCGGCCTATTTTAATTAAACCATTAGGCACCAGGGATTTTTTTGTTTGTTTTTGTTTTACACATGGGAGCGACCCCTTAGGCAAGGGTGCTCCCCTGGGGGGCAAATTGTATTTAGGCCATTTCTGCCTTGGGGACAGATCAGCTGAAACCACTAGACACCAGGGATTGTTTTGATACTTTTGCATAAATGGAGCGGCCCCTTGGGCAGGGGCCGCTCCCCAGGGGGGCAAAATTATTTTTGGCCTTTTCTACCCCCCCCCCGTCCCGGGGCAGATCTGCCTATTATAATTAAGCCTATCTGCCCCCAGGGGGATGCAGAAACCCCTTAACACCAGGGATATATTTTTGTTTATGTTTACTTCTGTTTTTCATATATATGGAGCAACCCCTTAGGCAAGGGTCGCTCCCCTGGGGGCCAAATTATATTTAGACCATCTCTGCCCCCCTTGGGGGCAGATCGGCCTATTTGTATTAGGCCAATCTGCCTCCAAGGGGGGCAGAAACCACTAGACACCAGGGATCTTTATTTTTTTGCGTCAATTTCACGCAAGGGGAGCGACCCCTTAGCCAAGGGTCGTTCCACTGTGGAGGCAAATTTATTTTAGGCCATTTCTGCCCCCCTTGGGGGCAGATCGGCCTATTTTCATTAGGCCGATCTGCCCCCAAGGGAGCAGAAACGACTAGGCACCGGGGATTTTTTTTTTTGCGCCAATTTCACACAAGGGGAGCGAGCTCTTTGGCAAGGGTCGCTTCCCTGTCAGGGCAAATTTATTTTAGGCCATTTCTGCTTCCCTTGGGGGCAAATCAGCCTATTTCTATTAGGCCAATCTGCCCCCCGGGGGGCAGAATCCATTTAGGCACCAGGGATTGGTGTGTGTGTATGTGTGTGTTTTGTTTGGGGGGACAGCCCCTTGGGCAAGAGTCACTCCCCATGAGGGCACATTACAGTTGGCCACATCTGCACCCCTTGGGGGCAGATTGGCCTATTTTTGGAAGGCCCATCTGTCCCCAAGGGTGGTAGAAAGCCCACCAGAGACCAGGGAAGATTTTTGTTTTTCAAAATAAGTGGGTGGGTGTATGGCCATACCCTCACCCCAAATAAATGGGGCCAAAGTTGTTCTGCCCACCAGTGGTCAGATGGGGCAATTACCCCCGATACACACCCTGGGGGGGGCAGAAAGTCTACTAGATGCCAGGGAATTAAAAAATAAATTGTGGGGTAGTGGCTACCAACCAGTATGGGCTTGGTTATGCCCCCATGCCAACTGAAGTGGGTAACAGTCTTTCAGCTCTCCCGCTCGCACAACTTATCCACGGCAAGCAAGAGGACATTTGATTATTTTGGGTTTTGGTTTTACATTTGGGCCATGAGAGCTTGGCTAACTCTCAAAATCGTCCCACTTGGAATGGTGAGGGCTGCACTTTATGGACTCCACAAGACCTAGACCCATCTGAAAACTAAACATCTGGGTGATTCCAGGATGGTGTGCTTCACATGCACCCTGCACCATTTTCTTACCCACAATGCCCTGCAAACCTCCAACTTTGCAGGAAATCACACATTTTTCCCACATTTTTGTGATGGAACCTTTCGGGATCCACAGAATTCCTACCACCCAGCATTGTCTCATCTATACCGGTAAAAATTCAGCCTAAATTTTTTTTTTCAAACTGCCCTTTTGGACCCGCTTTGGTTCCCCTCAATTCTGACATGTTTTTTGCTCTGCCCTGTCACAAGCACTTGCCCCACCTACACAAGTGAGGTATCATTTTTACCGGGAGACTGAGGGGAACGTCGGGTGGTAGGAAATTTGTCCCAGGGCGTAGATCCCACACAGAAATGTGGGAAAATTAGATTTTTTTGTTTTAGCTAAATTTGAGGTTTGCTGAGGATTATGGGTAAGAAAACATTGGGGGATCCACTCAAGTCATAACTCCCTGGACTCCCTCGGGTGTATAGTTTTCAGAAATGTCTGGGTTTGGTAGGTTTATCTAGATGGCTGCTGAGCTCAGGACCAAAAACGCGGGTGAACCCCTCCGCCCCCTAGCAAAAACAGGTAGTTTTGAATTTGATCATTTTGATGTGTTCAGATAGTGTTTTGGGGCATTTCTTTTTGCGGGCAGAAGACCTACCCATGAAAGTGAGGTACCATTTTTATCGGGAGACTTGGGGGAACGCTGGGTGGAGGGAAATTTGTGGCTCCTCTCAGATTCCAGGACTTTCTGTCAATGAAATGTGAGGAAAAGGTGTTTTTTTTTTGCCAGATATTGATGTTTGCAAAGGATTCTGGGTAACAGAACCTGGTGGGACCCCCACATGTCACCCCATCTTGGATTTCTCTAGGTGTCTAGTTTTCAAAAATGTGCATGTTTGGTAGGTTTCCCTAGGTTCCAGCTGAGCTAGAGGCCAAAATATACAGCTAGGCACTTTGCAAGAAACACGTCATATTTCAATGTAAAAATGTGATGTGTCCATGTTGCATTACCTGTCGCAAGCATTAGGGCTACCCATGCAAGTGAGGTACCATTTTTATCGGGAGACTTGGGGGAACACAGAATAGCCAATCAAGTGTTATTGCCCCTTGTCTTTCTCTAAATGTTTTCCTTCCAAATGTAAGACAGTGTGTAAAAAAGACTTCTATCTGAGAACTGTCCTGTAATTCACATGCTAGTATGGGCACCAGGGAATTCAGAGATGTGCAAATAACCACTGCTTCTCAACACCTTATCTTGTGCCCATTGTGGAAATACAAAGGTTTTCTTGATACCTATTTCTCACTTTTTATATTTCACCAAATTAATTGCTGTATGCCCAGTATACAATGAAAACCCGTTGCAAGATGCAGCTGCTCATTGGCTTTGGGTACCTAGAGTTCTTGATGAACCTACAAGCCCTATATAGCCCCGCAACCAGAAGAGTCTTGCAGACGTAACAGTATATTGCTTTTGAAAATATGACATTGCAGGAAAAAGTAAAACGTGGAGAAAAATAGCAGTTTTTTTTACCTTAATTTCAATATTTTTTTATTTCAGCTGTTATTTTCTGTAGAAAACCCTTGTAGGATCTACACAAATTACCTGTTGCTGAATTCAGAATTTTGTCTACTTTTCAGAAATGTTTAGTGTTCTGGGATCCAGCATTGGTTTCACACTCATTTCTGTCACTAACTGAAAGGAGGCTCAAAGCACAAAAAATAGTGAATATGGGGTGTGTCCCAGTAAAATGCCAAAATTGTGTTAAAAAATGTGGTTTTCTGATACAAGTCTGCCTGTTCTTGCAAGCTGAGAAGATGGTGATTTTAGCACTGCAAACCCTTTGTTCATGCCCTTTTCAGGGAAAAAACCACAAGCCTTCTTCTGCAGCCCTTTTTCCCCATTGTTTTGAAAAACCCGAACTTTTTTGCTGTATTTTGGGTAATTTCTTTGTCTCCTTCAGGGGAACCCACAAACTCTGGGTACCCCTAGAATCCCTAGGATTTTGGAAAAAAAGGACAGAAATTTGGTGTGGATAGCTTATGTGGACAAAAAGGTATGAGGGCCTAAGCGCAAACTGCCCCAAATAGCCAAAAAAAGGCTTGGCACAGGAGGGGAAAAGGCCTGGCAGCGAAGGGGTTAAATCTGTTGGGGTGCTGGAACACACCATAAACAACCAGGAGCATTTAGTCAAATCCAGGACTTCTGGTCATTGTTGTGAATGTGTCCCTGGCTCTCAGCATGCAACCCCACATGCTGGCATGCACAGAATGGGGACACAGCATTGAAATAACGACACCAGACACCAGTTGCTTATTATGATCTGCAGGAGCTAGTTCCCCGGGTTCATTTATTTCTACCGTCTCCCACGCGACGGTCACAACCATAGTGGGGATTTGGAAGGGGGTCTGCTCTGAATCCCCTTCTCTGTGTCTGGTAGGGTAGGATGTCCCACCCCACAACACAACATCCATATCCACCTTATGAGAAAAAACAAAGAACAAAATAATAAAAAAATAAAGAAAAAAAAAAAACGAAGGTGCAGAAGAATCCATTCACATCTAATCTCTGATTGTGGTATTCAGTTTAAAACAAAATTATTTAGCCTTGTGGAAGTGGCTGGCCATTGCCTGAGGTGCTATCTCCAAACTGCCTTGCGTTGGCTGTGGGTGTTGTTTCTGAGGTGTATGTCTGCGGTATCAGGGGCGAGAGCTGGTTGACTCAAGGTTAGTGGTTGCTTTCCTAGTTCAGAAGCATTGTGTTCTCTTTGCAGACTTCTGGGCAAACTGAAGTCGGCTTGGGGTAGTTCCTCAGGATCACTCATGTCTTGCTCAGGAGCTCTCTTCACATGACGATGACAAGTTCTCCTTGGTATGATGATTTGAGTGTAGATAGCGTTTAAAGAAAACTACATTCCTGGTGGTCGACTCATCACCCCTGAAGGAGGTGATCATTGTCCCTGTGCTCTTGTGACTTTCAATGGATGAAGTTCAAAAGGTAGGCAAAACTTGCTTCCCAGGTGTCAATCTCTGACAAGAACTGCATCGCCTACTTGCAACTGTCTGTGATATGCTCTTCGCTTGAAGAACATCAGATCGTTCTGTCTCTTCCATGGAAGCAGGGTGTCAGACACTTCATTGCGGATAGCATAAGGCGCTTCCACATGAGGTATGGTATCCGCTAGCCTGCAGTTGACATACAGGTCACTGGGGGTTACCCTTGTGATGGTGTAAGGAGTAAGTGTGTACTCCCACAACAAAGCATACAAGGCACAATCTAAGTTTTTGCCATTGGCCAGTGTGATGCGGAATACCTTGTTGACAGTTCTCATGAAACGTTCCACCTCTGCGTTGGCTTGTGGCCATTGAGGTGTGATCTTCTGGTGGTGAACACCTCTGGATTTTAGGTATTCAGCAAACTTTTGGCTAGAGAAACAAGGTCCATTGTCAGTGTGAAGTTCATGCAGACGACCATGGGCAGACATGATCTTCTCCAATCGAGCAATGATCTGGTTAGCTCTCTTGGACGCTACAATTTCTACCTCTGGTTAGTTGGAGAAATCGTCAATTATGACCAGCATGTGTCAGCCATCTGAAAGGCTGGCGAAACCGGCACTGGGGTGATGCCACGGAATGGGGTGATGGGTGGCGTTATGATGGGAGCTGGTGGCTCAGCAGGGCCAGCTGCCTGGCACATAAATCATTGGTTTACAGTCTGTTCCACCATACTGTTGAGGCCAGGGAACCATATATTACACCTGAGCTTGGCTTTCGTCCTGACTGTGCCATGATGTGCTGAGTGCACCAGGTTTACTGCTCATCTTTGGAGTGATTTGGGGATTGCCAGACAAGGCCCTTGCAGCAAACATCCTTCTGGTGAGATGGCCAACTCATTTCGAACATGCTGCAGAGATAGCAGTGTATTCAGCCTCTGTAGTGTGAAAAGAAAGGCTCCTCATCATCTGGTCCCCATTGCTCGACGTCACAGCAGCCAGCGCCAGCTGGAGGCACCCATCAGCTGGTGGTAACCTGCTCAGAGGTCGACTTTTGGCGACAACCTGGAGTCACTTACTTTCACCACTAAGTCATCAACAGTCAGTGCCGGGTGTCTTTCTCCCCGTATTGCCATGTTAGGGAGACGCATGTCTACACAAATTTGGACCTCTCCTGGCTGCTTGGGCTTTCGTGCAGCCATTATCCAGGTCACCCAGGGCATCAGGCCATCAACCTTCTGAATGATGCCTGCCGCTTCTAGTTTTCTGAGCTCTTCTTTGACTTTCGGGCGAAGGTGGAAGGCCGCCTGGCGGTGACAGAGGGTGACAGGTTGAATGGATTCATCGATATGAAGACGAACCATGCAATTCTTTAGACATCCGATTCCTTCAATCAAGTTTGTGAACTCATCCACCATGGAGCCAATGGCTAACAGATGAGCGATGAATGAGAATGTGCAGCTTAATTGCATCTTAGAGCCCCCTCGAGTGACAAACACCTTTGTTCTCGTCACGTGATCTTCATGAGCGATGGCAGTTGTGAACACACCCTCTAGTGGCAGTGGTGTTGTCAAAGCAAATGCATATACCTGCACTGGTGTAGGACGTAACGCGGGTTGGCATGTTAGAGCCTCCAATAGGGGTTGCCATGATATTGATCGAATCACCTGTGTCAATTAGCGCCTGGACAGGGTGACCCGCAACAGTGACAGTTCATTTTGGGATGCAGTGTTTTTTTCGGGATGCAGCGCCTTTCATGTTTGGTTGCATGGCCTGTATGACGTACTGCACCTTCGACATCATCATCATCATCCATGTCTTCTTTCTCCTCATGGGCCTCCAGCTCTTCCATAGTTTTCACAGACTTTGGCCTCTGTGGTTTCTTGCTAGGCATAGACCAGAAAAGTTTTGCAAAATGAATAAGTTTGTTACATGATGTACAACCTTTGGCTTGTGCTGGACACGTGCCTTGGTGTGGGTAGGGGCCTCCACACCAGTGACAGGCTTTCATCATTGTTGTAGGCTTGGTGCGAGTTTTCTTCTTGTCTGTACTATGGGTAGCTATAGTGTTGACAGACTTAGGCCCTCATTACGAGTGTGGCGGTCTGAAGACTGCCACGCTCGCAATGACGGTCAGACCGCCGCAGACAGGGAGGTATAAGCGCCTTATTATGACCGTGACCGCCAGCACCGCCAGGTTGCCGTCTGTCGACAGCCTGGAGGTCTCAGTGGTCGCAATATGCCAGGGCACCGCTGCAAGCAGCTCTGCCCTGGGGATTACGAGTCCCCTTTCCCCCAGCTTTTGCATGGGAGTCTCACTTCATGCATTTCATGTCCGAATTACGGGCAGTGAAATGCGCGATGGGGGCTGTCACACCCAACACACCACAACATTGCCGCTGGCTCAATTACGAGCCAGTGTCAATGTTGTGGTGAATTTTCCAATGGGCCAGCAGGCAGAAATGCTGTTTTCGCCCGCTGGCCCAGCGAAAAACTCCTAATAGGGTGGGCAGCATACCACCAGCACTGGCGGTATGCTGGCTGCAGCAGCTTTGGCGGTCTTTTAAAAAGACCGTCGAGGTCATAATGAGGGCCTTAGTCTTTATTGGCCGTTCCAGAGCTGCCTCAATGTGCACAGCACAAGTCTTGGAGAGCTCTTTGGAACGGCCCAGTGTCAGTATGTTAGCTATAGACATCCCCGGTACCTGGAGTATGTTTTCCTTCGCAGATTAACATCCTTGGGTAAACTGTGCTCTGATTTCATCTTCAACATCAAGCAACATGCACATGCTGGACAGTTCCTTGAGATGGACATAAAAAGCGTTAACTGATTGTTCAGGTTGCTGTCTCGCTTGCCGTAATAGCAAATGCTCATAGTCCGGATTAGAAAGAGGTTCAAAATAGGTTGTCAGTGCATTCTTCAAGGTGTTGTATGTGAAGGGCGGTCCCACCTCTGACACTGATTTGGCAATTTTGTGAATGGCAGCACCTTCTAGATGAAGAAGCAAGGTATGTCTCCTGTCCTTGTCTAGGGCCACCACAGCAACATACGCCTCTGAATCGGTCCACTGAGTCTTTCCATTTTGCCCCTTGAGATTATAGCAGGACGTCACACACAAAAGGCTTGAGAGGGTATGGACGCCACCTATGTGCGTGGTCAGACATTGGACATTAGTCTTTGGGAGCTGTGAAAAAACTACAGTGAGTGACACTGTTTTTGTCGTGGGCAGGGAGATGAGGAGACCAAGGTGAAGAATCAGGTGAAGTATTGTAGAGTGTAGGATGATATACCTCTATCCCCCCAACCTTGTGGGCTGTCACAGTCTTCTTACCACATCTGGCAGCTGACTGAGGTGCAGACAAGCGGCAGGCATGCTTGGATGTCAGAGCTGGGAGGGCCGTAAGGCACGGTGCCAGCCGGATGAGAGCCAGACCTGCCCAGATAGCTGTAACAGTGGTGACAGGAATGCTGGGGCAGTGGCACAGCAAGAGGTTGTGTAGATGACACTTTCTTCACTTGGGAGCAGAGCCAGGCCTGCCCAGATAACTGCAACAGTTGGGGCAGGAACACAGGTGCATTGGCACAGCAGGAGAGTGAGCAGCTGAGACTTCCTTCACTTGGCAGCAGTAGAAGAGCCAGACCTGTCCTGATAATTGCAACAGTAGGACAGGTATGCTGGACCCGGTCAGATTGCGGTAGATGCCGCAGGTCCACAGACAAGCAGCACAGGCTTTCGGCGAGACACTGAAGGGCTGCAGAACGGCGTTGAAAGCAGCAGCAGGAAGTACACCACAGGAGTGGGCCATATTGGCTGTGCTGTAGTACGCACAGGGACTCAGAAGGAGAGCAAGACAGCAGCAAGGCTGAGCACTGGTAGTGGCCAATGAAACATGGGTATGCAGGTAGGCACTGGTGAGCCCTCGTCTCCAGCTGTTGGGAGTGTGCCTTGAGCTCTCACCATGCAGGTAGGTCACGCAGGTGCTGACATGCACAGAGTGGGGATGCAATGCTGAAATAACAACTCCGGACACTAGTTGCGTATTATGTCCTGCAGGAGGAAGTTCCCCGGGTCTGTTTATTTCTACCGTCACTCACTTGACAGTCACAACCATAGTGGAAACATGGAGAGGAGATCTGCTTTGAATTGCCTTCTCTGTGTCTGTTAGCGTGGAATGTTCCACCCCACAACCCAACATCCATCATATTGCCAGGACCTCTGGAATTATGTATTTGTGTGCCTGCAGTGTTTTTTTTTTGCATAACTGTGGAGTTGCAGCATATACTACATATTCTATCGTCTGCTGCTTAATTGGCAGATGTTGACAAAAAATATTTTGGTTTGTAGCTCTAATAAAGGAAGTTATTGAAACGCGGTGACACATTTTGTTGAGCAGTGGAAAGTTCTTTGAAAATAACTTGACACTTATCTGTTGCCTAGTGCTGTACATAAGTGTTAAATGGTTACTAATAGGGTGGTATCTTGGTCCAGACACTGTTAATATGTATAAAAATGGCAAAATAATACCACAAAATGTGCCACATTATGCTGCATCTTTTGTCTTTTTGTGCAGTATAATTCATTCCACTCCATTGCATAACTTGGTCCTCCCCTGCCGCATAACTCCAGTGGCCCTGGCTTTTGCATAAGCAGCACCTTGCTTAACCCCTGCGACCGCTGTCCTACGGGCTGGCAAAAGCAATGTCAAGAACAAAGGGTAAACAATGCATTATTTACCTTCTGCAGGTACCACTGGGACATTACTGTTTCTGTTTGGTAAAGGAAATGTGTTCAGAAATGCAGCACCCTAAAGAATTCATCATAAAAGAAACAAGTGAAAAAATTAAATTTTTGGGTCGAGCACGCAAGCACTCTGACGTGTTGTAATCTATCTGTGGGCTTTTAACCACACCCACTGCAAGCCCATCACTATCACTCGTTCATGGGCTTACATTTCAAAAATTATTTGTTATCATTGGTAAATGATTTATGTTTGTCCCACCTTGGGGCAGTTTTGTTACCTCCTTGGCCATCGACCCTATTACATGGATAATTATAAGTTTGCCAATACGTTTGATTGTGAGCGAACCTATTTTCCCTTTTGTGCCTCTCCTTCATGCTCATGCTGGCCATGGCGTTTTGAATTGGCTTGCTTATGTCAGCTTTTCATTTTCAATTTATGTGGCAAGAAAAGTCCAGGTAGGAATTTACAGAGCTAATAGCTCTACCTCAGGCAAACGCAAGACCCATTGCATTACAAATGCTTGTTTTTAAACATTGCCTCTCGTCATTTTAGTGAATACAAGAAAAATAAGCACTGGCAAAGCAAATATGTCTAGCATTTGCAAGCTGGTGAGATGTTTGAATATATTTTTGATTGCAAGGATACGCCATAAAAAATAAAATAATGCTGCCTAAAAGTGCTTGCACAGATAATTGTAAATTTTTTAAAATGCATACCATTTTTAATTGAACGGTATAGATCGTGATTCTTATTAGCTCAAGGAAAAAGGTGTGAATGGCTTTGAATTACTGTAACCGAAAACAGATTTTATATACACACTACGCTGACTAAAAAACTTAAAAGAATTATAAAGAATGAAAAGGAAATATGCATTGGAAAAATAAAGTGATTGGCCACCTCCCCTGACCCCCGCAACGCCCCCAACTCTATTTCTGGCACGAAGTGAACTTCTTTGTAAGCATTTATGTATATCTGATCAGGCAAAAATACTGCTCTTACAGCGCAAGGCAGTGGATGTGGGCTGACCCATTGCAGTGGGTAAAAGTAAAATGTGAGTGACTGTTGAACATACCAATTGATAATTATGGCTGACACAAAGCACCTAAGAATGTGTATATTTGTGTTTTATTTATGTTTTCTCCCCATTTCTTGAGGGTTGTGAAATCTATTTCTAGGCTACACATTATGAACAAAACAGTCACCCTTGTGCTTCAGGGCGTGAATGTTCCTTTCAAGTGATCATAAATCAAAACTTTTTAACAATGATCAAGAGTAAATCAAGCCCTTTACATAGTTCATATTCAATATATGGTCCATATGGGTTAACACTGGTGGCCATGATCACTATTGTTTTTTTCTTTTAAATCTCTGTGTGTCATAACAAAGATTTTTCACTTGAGTTACACACTAGGTTCTCAGTGACATCAATTGTTGTGATTTAATCAGGGTCAAGGTCACATGGCAATACTTTCTGTGATGTAGGGCCAACGTTTGATATCTCTTACTTTGATGTTATTGAGGCCCAAAGATGTGTTATGTCTCTTTCGCTTCCTTTGGCATTTTGGTCTTTGCATGATATTACTCAAGAGGGCAGTGATTCATAAGTGAATGTTTGAGTCAACGAGGAATGGATAAACTGTGCAGTTCGGTTTTGAAGTGTTAGGTGGCAATTATAAGGAGAGGTGAGCAGGCACAAGCAGCTTTCAGAAAGGTTGATGGAACAGAAAGCCGGACAAAGGAGCACTATGATGAGGGAAGGTTTGAGGAAGAGGAGCTTAGTAGAAGAAGCAGGAGTTTCAATAGAAGAGTAGGTTTAAGGAACATGAATTAGTCAGCCAGCAAGAAGATGCAGCAAATGACCAGGAAGAGGACTGAATCCAAAGAGAATCTGGGTCAGAAAGGCAAAGAAAGGGAAAGCGGAGCATGGTCACAGACAAGATTGCCACTTCATTTTAGACCTATGTAGACCACGAAACAATGGGGTATCTTGCACAATGGGCAAAACAGATTCCAAGTCGCTTTTAAATGTACCTGCAACCTAAGAACAGTTGGGGGTGGAGGGGGGTTTCTCAAAACTCAGCAGCCACCAATCCTTTGCTACGTCCCAGCCTCTCACATGTCTGCAGACTCGCAGAATGACACCACCTCTCCCACATCTATAAGAAGAAAATCTATTCTACAGAGGATCACATGGAGTTTATGCAGAAGGTACTGTGTAGGATGCAGATGAAGGCTAAATGTTGACAAGTTGGCAGAGTAACCCCAGTGAGCTTTGACGAAGGTGGAGCCTAAGTAAGACCACTCCAGATGGAATTCTAGAGGATGGAAGGGGTGCGGTAGGGAAAAAAGGGGCATACAAAAGAAGACAAACCCATCTTTATTGGCCTACGTGGGGTTCTGATCCGCTCACATCCATGTTCAAAATACTACAGAGATTATATTCAGACACTAAGCTGCGATACATGAGAAGGCACCAAGAACAGCTGTCTTAATTTGTAACAACTGTATTATATGAAAGATTGCTTATGTAAACATTGGATGGAGCTGCAATGGGTCAATGCATCAGTTATTACCCTGCACACAGCATTGTATCAGGAAAAAGTTTGGGGTTTAAATAGTGGTATGTTCTCTCATGATCTGCTACTTGTGGTAAGGCCTCAGTATACAGCAACTGAACACTAAAGACTGGGTGAGGTTGGGCTACACTGCACAGGCTACTCTCCTGCAACTGCACATTTATCTTTATTCCAGACATACCAGGTTCGCAGTCAAGGACTGATTAATTCTTTGCAACCACTTCATAGCCTTTTTGGATCTCTAGGTGTGAGTTCCTGAAAGGCACTACTTCGAACCATGCTCCATTATTACTGAACCTGGAATATGGACTCAAGGTTGGTACCTTTGACCATAAACATCTCCTTGTATGAACTACTGACTGAAAAGAAAAGGCTCAATGATACCATTAGTACTTACATAGCTGACAACAAGGGTTTAATGTTGTAGAATAAGACACTATGGGCTGCCAGAAAGGCGAGATTAAAGGGCCGCATGATGAGGGATTCAGGCATTCCCACCAACAAAATAAACTGAAACAAACGTAACTGAAACCTTCTATCAGTGTCAGGAACAGGTAATATGTTCTGCACTTTACTGACACCACCATAAGCTTTTAGAAAAAGCAAATTTGGCACTCATCTCCCTATTAAACCTCAAAAGTAGCATATGTACTTTCTCACCTTTGTCTTCGCTGTGAATATGGAGAGGAAGTCAGTTTACTACCGGCAGCCCACCTTAGACCTGGAGAAGCATTTGTAAGGTATTGGGGATAGCCCAAATACCTCACAAATTCCTTTGCCTCAATCTACAAGGATCTGTACAGTTCAGATGCAAGAGATGCCAGGAGCAATGGAGAATACTGTTTTGTCAGCCTTAGTCTACCCATTTTATCATCAGAAGGAATGAGTCTCCTGTATTGCGAGAGATTAACAGAGGCAATTACCATTCCCATTACAGACCTCTCATTTAACAAATGGAGAGGAGACCATCCCTGGAAAGGTTTTGTGTGGAACAAAGCCCAACTTGGAAATTTGCTGTACGAAATATATATTGGAGCCTTTACATTGGGATATCTAACAATAATCTCCAACATTGCTCTGATTTCAATTATTCCTAAATCTGGGAAGGTTCCTTCACATTATGACAGTAATCACCTGATGTCCTTGATCAATGTAGACCTGAAACATCTAGCACAAGTCTTAGCTATCAGACTTAAAAGCACAGTTCAAGACTCTCAAAAGGGCAGGCCAGGAGAATTAATTCTTTAATAAAGTGTGTATACCACATAGAACTTCTACAGCATAGGTGTTTGTCTTTTTACCCATAATCTGACACATTTCCAGTATATGGGGGTTCGAGGCAGGAGTACCCACTTCCCCCATTACTATTCATGCTAAGTCTAGACCCCATGCTTTCAGCTGTCCACAAGAATAAAATAATTAACGGAATCCTCATTAAAATGAGGGATTTTAAGGGATTATTATACTTCCACGATATTCTACCCACATTCTCAGAGCAATATCCTCTCTTACCAGAGCTAATGTACACAATTATTCACTATTTGGACTTTCCTGGGTACAGGATAAACAGGGAGAAGAGTGAGCCCTGCCCATATCTAGGTTTACCACTGCAGTTTGCATAGACGACTTTAATATCCCATGGAAACAAGACCAGCTGAAATATTTAGTCATCCTCAAAACAGAGACCTAGAACAGGTGGTGGAAGATAACCTGAATTCCCTGATTTAATAAACTAGGAAAGGCTTTGCCTGTTGGTTCCAAGTACAGTTGCCCCTATGGGGTTGAAGCCAGATTGATAAAATTATGGTTGCCTGTTACTTCCTCTATGTCCTCAGTATTAAAACATCTGCAGTATAGATTGAGAAATCTGATTTTTTATTTGGGGCATCCGGATACCAAGTTTGAAAGATGGAGACCAACGTAAAGAAGTAGTTTATGGATTGTACAAATCAATAATCACCCACCTTTTGTGTAAGCCCTTAGAAAACTTGCACCAAGAGACTTGGCAATAGATTTTGAAGCATGACTATACTAATGTGGAATGATTCCCACTATCAGAGAGTCATGACGCAGACCACATAGAAGCACAACTTAAAATCAGTTACTTTAAAATTCTACAACATTAGTAAAGAACGCTGCACAGACTACAGATTGCCAAACTCTTATGAGACTCCCTATGTTAGAGGTGTCAACAACTCAATTGTGATGTATACCATATGTTGTCAACAGGTACTACCTTGGATCCGTACTGGAAATTGATATTGTAAATACACTTTAAGACCAGTGGTTTCTTCATAATACCCTTGCACAGGCTAGCCCTTCTATATGACACTTCCTGGGTGGCTATGAAGGGCTCTTTTCTTTTCTCCATACTACTGACAGACTCTGGTGTTCTCTCATTTTACTGACAAGAGGGAAAAAATTAAAGAAAATGTGCTGGATGGCCTTTTGCGAACGAATACTATATAGATCAGTTTAATGCTTTTCTCTGACATATGGCACCCTTTTTAGGTATACTGTACGTAGGGTCCTGAGTTCAGGGGTCATTGACAGGCATGAAAGTGTCCTTGACATAACTGCATTCGCTTCATTACACTAACAAACGACAATTGGTCTCACGGAAAAAAGAAAAATGAAACACCTAAGTATACATATTAAATTAGCATACCTTGATCCTATTCAATAGTCTATTCAACAATCATATAACAAAGGAGAGAGAAACAAAGAAATACAACAGAAAAGGCTAACTTATGCACAACAATTCTAATCGTATTCAAAATCAGTGATACATATACATGACTTTAAATGCAATGGTTGCTCGATTATGTGTAGACAAAGTGCTCAAATGAGTGCTCCTGTGAAAGTGACGAAGAGTTAAGAAGAGGCTAAACAACAGACAAGTTAAAATTTAATCAGAAGGGCTCACAAGCAACTGCATATGACCTGTCTGGAACAAGCAATAACTCATCAAACTATTGTCCATGAAGTTGGGGGTGGCTGTTTGATTCAATCTGCTTCATTCACCCTTTGGGGATATGAAATCCAGTACAGACTGAGGAAAATGCGGTCAACGTTTCAACCCAAACAAAAAGGTGCCAATTCAAATCTTATAGGCGGGTCTTCATTAGGACAAAGCGAAACTAATAAAAGGACAACATATGATGAAGGGGAAAGAAAACCAAATTGTAAAAATGTGGTGTAGGTTGTTTCCTACACAGTAGAAAAATTCTCCATGCATCCAGATATTCGTACTGACACTTCGTGGCGTTTGAATCTTTTACTTTGGGATCACCGACCTTGTTACAAACGCAAGATATACATTGTTACATTGTTGTATGAGCAGTAAGCAATGCGCCTTGACCACCTGGCTCGTCTTTATGTGAATTCACCTGTCTGGCCCCCTTTTTAATTTCACTTGTATTCTCGCAACACCTTTTTTTATTCTTTTTATATGTATAACATACGTGCACTCTGGCGCAACGCTGCGTTTGAATTATTTTTCTTGGGATCTCTGTCTTTGTTACGATCTCAAGGGAAGTGGAGATGTATTGTTGCATGAGCTATAAGCAACACACCTTGTCCACCCATGTCTTCTTTGTATGAATCTCCAGTTCAGCCCTTTTTAGTAACACTTGAATCCTGGCAAATCTTTTTACAGTTGGTCCCTGAGTTACCCAGGCAGGGCTCTCCCACTTTTGAGTACACCGATAGTCACCTATATTGGTGAGTACTTTGTTGCCTTTTTTATGTCTTTTTTGGTATACTTTCGTTTAAAGAGGCACTAAAAATGTACATTTCTGTATTTTTCAGCCCAGGAAATTCTATTTTGAGGCCAGATACTGGGAATTCACTGCCTCGTCCTACAAGTGAGTGAATCTCCTGGATAAGCACTCACCTAAAGTATACAGATTAAATTAGCATACCTTGATCCTATTCAATATTCTATTCAACAATCACATCACAAAGGAGAGTGAAACAAAGAAATACAACAAAAAAGGCAAACTTATGCCTTTTCAGTTTGCTTTTATGTTGTTGTTATTTTTTTTCTCTCTCCTTTGTTATATGATTGTTGAATAGACTATTAAATAGGATGCTAATTTAATTTGTATATAATTTGTATACTTTACGTGTTCTGTTTTTATTTTTGTTTGTGGGACCAATTGTCATTTGCATTGCATTATACCCAGG
Organism: Pleurodeles waltl; assembly: GCF_031143425.1. Lineage (NCBI taxonomy): Eukaryota > Metazoa > Chordata > Amphibia > Caudata > Salamandridae > Pleurodeles > Pleurodeles waltl. The sequence continues at coordinate 1,021,414,707 of NC_090442.1, forward strand.
TCCTTTCACTTTTTGGGTTACCCCCTTGTTCTGTAATGATTCATTACACTAACAGCACACTACATCCTAAAATCGAACAATCTAGTGAAAAATGGGAAGGATGACAGAATGATAACTCCTGTGTGTAACTCCTTATAGAATTATCAGGCTCCACCCCATCAGACCTGAAGAGCCCCACCCCCATGATATAATTTTCATCATGTCATTTGAATGCAACTACTTTGAGTTGAAATATTGTTTTGATTATTTAACATGTGCAAGATGAATCTCTTCTTTAACACTGTACAAAACACATAGAGCCTGATTACGACCTTGGCGGAGGGGATGGATATCCTGTCTGCCGCATTAAAAGTTCAATTATATCCTAAGGAACATGTGAAATGGCGGACAGGGTATCCGTCACATTTGTGACGGAGTAGTTCCCTCCACCAAGGTCGTAATCAGGTCCTTAGGCACCAGTGGGTAAAGTTATAGCATGAACGGGTAACCTGAACCTCAGCTACTTGTTTTGCAAAACAAAAATAAAGGATTTGTTAGAAACTGCAGTCTGTAGTTGGCAGAGGTATGCACCCTGTCCAAGTAGGGACCACAATTCTAATCAGGGCAGGTCACAACACAAACTTAATTACCTGTGCTCGCCCTCGGGTAGCTTTGCACAGAGCAGGCAGGCCTAACTTAGAAGGCAATGTGTAAAGTATTTGTGCATTAGTTAGACAGCGGCTCAGTGAAACACTACAAAAATTACTCCACACCAAGATAGAAAATTAGAAGTAATTTATCTGAAGAAATCAAGACCACAACAATATAGAGCCACTAAGCGTACAACAAGATATCCTTCTGAAAATGCTTTACAAATCAGTGCACTTCTTTTAGCAATGTTATCGTAGAAGATAGTTACAGGCCCAGAGGCTAGAAATGGGCACTGTGGAGAGGGCCATTGACAGAGCACGCGGGCCTTGGGTAAATCAATACCTGTGCAGGAAATGCAGCCAAACTCAGCTCTCAGCTCCGGATGCGATTGGTGAGCAAACGCACTCAACCTGAGATGCTCGTCACAGTGCACTAGGCGGGGCCCCAGCTGCAGACTGGATTAAAGGGTGTGGGTGGCACCGCGCTCTTGAGATGGGACTCTGGGACAGTAGGCACCACAGCTGAAGAGCAGCGCGGGGGCGACGATGAACGATCACGCTCAATAGCAGGATTCCACAACAGTAGACAAAACTCTTGGGTGACCGGCTCACAGGATATGGAGAGACCTGCACTTAATAGGCCAGGCTGCCGGGCAGTACGCACAGCTTCAGCAGAGCGGCGTGGGGTGGCAGAGAGGCTCCGCACTCGTTAGCAATTATCTGTGACAAAGGTTTGCCTGGTCAGAGCAGCGCCGGAACTGATGAAGCAACGTTCACAAGGTCTTTAATGTCCCTGAGACCTCAGGGAAAAACAGGGAGCAAGTCAGCAAGCCCTTGGAGATCACTTCTGGTAACAGAAAGGCAGAGTCCTTCTTGCAGGGTCAGAAAGCAGCAGGACAACAAACAGCACAGCAGACTTTTCAGGAAAACTGTCCCATTGAGTTCTTTGGGCTGCCCAGCAGTTCTTCATAGCGGGTCTTAGTTTGTGGTCCAGTAGGGTCTGATTTGAGGGGTCAGAGCCACAGTACTTATACCCAAATGTGCATTTGAAGTAGGGGAGACCTCAAAGAGTGGTTCTGTAGTGCATTAGTTCCTCTTTAATCCCAGTCCTGTCTGCCAGGAGATCTGTGGGGGGTTATCGGTCCTTCAGGCAACTTCCCTTAGCAGTGTGAGAACCCCTCCACCCTTCCTGCCCAGGAAGGCCCATCAGTTTGGAGATGACTGCAGATGCAGCTGAGTGTCCTGTGTTTATGGATGTCTGGATGGACTGTACATTGGGAGCTGTCATCCAGCACAGACCAGACGTGGATTGGAGATGGGCTGTGAGAGCAGTAAGAGCACAGAAATGCCTAATTTCTAAAATTGGTATTTCTAAAATAGTCATGTTAAATACAAATTTACCAGTAAGCAGGATGTCTCACTACCATTCCAAATATACCAAACATGACAATGCTACTTTTTCAGGTCAGAAATTGCCACTTAAACTATACAAGGGAATTTCTAATGCTGGCCTGCGAGAGGAGCAGGCTTCACAATAGTGAAAAATAATTTGGGGTGTTTTTCACTACCAGGACATGTAAAACTTAGAAGTACATGTCCTGCATTTTGCTTACATAGCACCCTGCCCTATGGGCTACCTATGGCCTACCTTAGGGGAGAGAGATATGTAATAAAAGAAGAGTTTAAGACTTGCCAAGTAGTTTTAAATGCCAAATCGAAGAGACAGTGAAACTGCACACACAGGATCTGCAGTGGCACGCCTGAGACATGGTTAAGGGGCTACCTATGTAGATGGCACAATCAGTGCTGTAGATCCACTAGCAGCTTTTAATTTACAGGCCCTGAACACATATAGCGCACTTTGAGGGACTTGTAGGTAAATTAAATATACCATATGGGTAGAGGACAATGTTACCATGTTTAGAGCAGAGAGCACCAGCACTTTACCACTGGTCAGCAGTGGTAAAGTGAGCAGAGTCCTAAAACCAGCATAAACAAGATAAAAAAAATGGAGGGGGCATGCAAAAAGTTGGGGAATGACCACCCTAAGACTGTCAGGGCTACCAGGATTCAATTAAGAAATGCATAGAATGAGGTACGGATAGTACAGAACGGCAGCCTTGGATATGGGAAGGGAGGAAAGGAAGGGCCACATCGACACAAAGGGAATGATACATGGAAAAAGCAACAGATAGAGGGACACCCGTACAGGTGACCACCAATGAAGGACTGCATAGGCAGCTCCAGCCAAAAGCCTATCAAGAGTAATCTGTAGAAAGACACAATGTGCACAACTATTTTTCTTTAGGATCACAGTCATGAAATCCTGTCGGCAAAACATTCACATAAGCCTAGAAATTACAACAGCTACACTTTTTAATTGCAGGAGATCGAAAATCCTTAATTGTTTCAAGTAATTAATCCTCCAGTTTGAGTCCCTGACGAGTAACCCTCAGTCCTAACTTTTCTGCCTCTCTGACCTGAAATTAGCATTTCTACAATCGAAGAGTATTTCCTTGGTCTTGAAGAAGCCCTAAACTGTTCCTAAACTGTTCCTAAAATATCACTCTGGTCTTCCTGGGTGCTGACAAAACTCTTAGAAAGCTGTCACTCCCTCTTTGTGCTCACACAGGCTATCCTTAACAAGAAACAGCATGTACAATGCAGTCTTATCCACATCATTTGCATAAAGTCTTTACAACGCATGTGCCTTAGCCACGCATATACATTTACCACACATATACATTTACCACGCATCCCTTTACAATGCATAGGTAAGTAGTGATAATTATGTTAAGTGGTTTATAAAGTAGAATTAAAATAGTTAAACTTTTTTATAAGATAACATTTAAATAACATATTTGTATATAAGTAATATGTAAAAATGTTAATATAGAAATGTAAAAGTTACTTACCTTCGGTAACTAAATATCTGGTAGAGACATATTCTAGTTGCAGATTACTTACCTTAGAATTTTCCCCCAGGAGTCAGACTGGATCCGGAGATTTTTCTTCAAGCAATACCCTTGCGCGTCGGTAGGTGGCATAGGTCGACTCCGCAGGCGTCGCATGTGTCATGGTCGCCGTGATGACTTCGGGAGTAGTACAGAGACGCCGCCCTCGCGCAGTGACGTCAGTTTCTTTTAACGACTTTCCACGCCAGAGCACAGAACCGCTAAGAACATTGAGATTGGTGCGCCAGAGCTAAGGACCTGAAAGAGGGAATCCCTGTCCCTAGCAATCAGTTCGCAAGCGGGTAGGATGGGTGGGCGGTAAGGAATCTGCAACTAGAATATGTCTCTACCAGATATGTCGTTGCCGAAGTTAAGTAACTTGTACATCTGACAGAGACTTCTAGTTGCAGATTCCTTAACTTAGAATAGATACCCAAGCAATGCCATCCTCAGTGGTGGGCTGCGAACCAAGATCATACTAGAAAGTCCTTCAGGACCGAACGACCAAAGTAGATGTCTTGACCGACCTGACTATCCAGGCAGTAATGCATAGCAAACGTGTGCAGGGATGCCCACATAGCTGCCTGACGGATTTCCAGGACAGGAACTCCGCGTGCTAACACAGTGGATGCAGCAGTTGCTCTGGTAGAATGAGCCTGCAAGCCTTCAGGAGGTTGCTTTTTAGCCAAAGCGTAGCACATTTTGATGCAAAGAAGCACCCATCGAGAGATGGTATGCTTTTGCACCGCCTTCCCTTTCTTCGCACCCATATAGCCAACAAAGACTTGATCGTCCATCCGGAAATCTTTAGTACGATTGAGGTAGAACGCCAACACTCTTTTTGGGTCCAGATGGTGGAGTCTCTCCTCAGGGGAAGGATGTGGGGGTGCGTAGAAGGTAGGCAAAGTGATGGACTGGCCTACATGAAAGGTAGGAAGGAAGCTCTAGTGCGTAACACCACTTTGTCAGGGTGTACAGACAAGTATGGAGGCTATGAAGAAAGGGCCTGAAGCTCACTCACCCGGCGAGCAGAGGTGATAGCGATGAGAAAGACAGTTTTGAATGTGAGGAGCCGCAAGGGACAATTATGCATTGGCTCAAAGGGGGTACAATTCAAGTAAGTAAGTACAAGATTAAGATCCCACTGAGGCATGATGAAGGGAGTGGGAGGAAATAAGTGGGTGAGCCCTTTTAAGAACCTACTCACAATAGGATATTTAAAGAGTGAGGGCTGATCAGGAAGCCTAAGAAAAGCGGAAATGGCAGACAAATACCCTTTAAGGGTGCCCAAGGCCGAGCCCTGCTGGCCAAAAGCAAGAATCAACAGAAGAATCTCTGAAAGAAGGACAGAAAGGGGGTCAACAGATTTGTTGCTACACCATGCCACAAATTTATTCCAACGACAGACGTATACAGTTTTAGTCAATGGACGCCTGGCTGCCAAGATAACATTACAGGCTTCGGGGGGAAAGGCAAATCTTTTGCTGCTCAATCTCCACGCATGAAGGCGGAGGTTGGACAGGTTTGGGTGGAGAACCATCCCCTGCTGCTGCGACAGAAGATCCGCCCGAAGAGGCAGTCTGAGTGGAGGATCAATGGACATGCTCAATAGCCCTGGATACCACACTCTTCGAGCCCAGTCCGGAGCCACCAAGATAACTTGGGCCCGGTCGTACTTGATTTTCTTGAGAACTCTGGGCAGAAGAGGGATAGGCGGGAAGGCGTAAAGGAGGCCGGAGCTCCACTTGAGACGAAAAGCATCTCTGAGCGAGTGCCGCCTTGGAAACTCCAACGCGCAAAATAACTGACATTGAGCGTTCTCTGCGGAGGTGAACAGATCTAACCAAGTTTAAGGAAATGCCTCCTTTGGCATATTTACCCCATAACTTTTTTGCCTTTGCTGACCAGGCCCCAGCACCAGTGTTCTTTCCCTAAACTGTACCTTTGCTTCCATAATTGGCACAGCCCTGGCACTCAGATAAGTCCCTTGTAACTGGTACCCCTGGTACCAAGGGCCCAGATGCCAGGGAAGGTCTCTAAGGGCTGCGGCATGTCTTATGCCTCCCTGGGGACCCCTCACTCAGCACATGCACACTGCCTCACAGCTTGTGTGTGCTGGTGAGGAGAAAAAGACTAAGGGGGTCATTCTGACCCTGGCGGTCTTGGACCGCCAGGGTCACGAATGACGGAAGCACCGCCAACAGGCTGGCGGTGCTTCAAATGGCATTCTGACCGCAGCGGTAAAGCCGCGGTCGTCCTGCTGGGGCCGGCGGTATTCCGCCGTTTTTGCCCCGGCTGGGAGAATCCGCCAGGGCAGCGCTGCAAGCAGCGTTGCCCTGGGGATTCTGACCCCGTACCGCCAGCCTGTTTCTGGCGGTTTTCACCGCCAGGAAGAGGCTGGCGGTAAGGGGTGTCCTGGGGCCCGGTGGCATGGGCAGTGCAGGGGCCCCCTAACAGGGCCCCGGCCCGCTTTTCACTGTCTGCCTAGCAGACAGTGAAAAGAGCGACGGGTGCAACTGCACCCGTCGCGCCGCCGCAACACCGCCGGCTCCATTCGGAGTCGGCTCCTGTGTTGCGGCCTCATTCCCGCCGGCCCAGCGGGAATGTTGGAATGGGGACCGCGAAAATTTGGCCGCATGGGGGCCAAATGGCGGTTTCCGCCTGGCGGGCGGCGGTAGCCGCCCGCCAGAGTTGGAATCACCCCCTAAGTTAATCAATCAATCAATCAATCACAATATTTATAGAGAGCACTACGTACCCGTTAGGGTTTCACGGCGCTGAGGGGGGAGGGGGGATGCTGCTACTGGTCGAAGAGCCAGGTGTTGAGGAGTCTCCTGAAGGTGAGAAGGTCCTGGGTCTGCCGCAGGGGGGGTCGGGAGGGTGTTCCAGGTCTTGGCGGCGAGGTAGGAGAAGGATCTGCCGCCAGAGGTCTTGCGTTGGAAGCGGGGAACGATGGCGAGGGCGAGGTTGGCGGAGCGGAGTTGGCGGGAGAGGACGTAGAAGTTGAGTCTGTTGTTCAGGTAGGCTGGTCCGGCATTGTAGAGTGCCTTGTGAGCGTGGGTGAGGAGCTTGAAGGTGATCCTCTTGTCCACGGGGAGCCAGTGGAGGTCTTTCAGGTGGTGGGAGGTGTGGCATCGGCGGGGTACGTCGAGGACCAGCCGGGCAGAGGCGTTTTGGATGCGTTGGAGGCATCGGATGTCTTTTGCTGGGATGCCTGTGTAGAGTGCGTTGCCGTAGTCTAGTCTACTGCTGATGAGGGCCTGGGTCACAGTTTTTCTGGTTTCCGTCGGGATCCATTTGTAGATTCTACGGAGCATGCAGAGGGTGTTGTAGCAGGAGGAGGAAACTGCGTTGACCTGCTTGGACATGGTGAGGGCGGAGTCGTCCCAGGCCGAGGTGGTGCGTCCGAGGATGAGGACCTCCATCTTGTCGGAGTTCAACTTCAGGTGGCTATTTCTCATCCACTCGGCGATGGACTTCATTCCCTCGTGGAGGTTGGCTTTGGCGGTGTGTTGGTCTTTGGTGAGGGAGAGGATGAGCTGGGTGTCGTCGGCATAGGAGAGAATGTTGAGGTTGTGCTGACGGGCCAGTTGTGCGAGGGGGGCCATGTAGACATTGAACAGCGTTGGGCTTAGAGAGGAGCCTTGGGGTACACCGCAGATGATGTTGGTGGCTTCGGAGCGGAAGGGTGGGAGTCGGACTCTCTGGGTTCTGCCGGAGAGAAAAGAGGAGATCCAGTTGAGGGCTTTTTCTTGTATTCCGGCTTCGTGGAGGCGTGTTAGTAGGGTGCGGTGGCAAACCGTTTCGAAGGCTGCGGAAAGGTCCAGGAGGATGAGGGCTGATATTTCGCTGTTGTCCATTAGCTGTCTGTTGTCATCTGTGGCGGCGAGGAGAGCGGTCTCGGTGCTGTGGTTGCGTCTGAAACCGGACTGGGAGGGGTCCAGGATGGAGTTGTCCTCGAGGTGGTGGGTGAGCTGAGCGTTGACGATCTTCTTGATGACCTTCGCCGGGAAGGGGAGGAGGGAGATCGGGCGGAAGTTTTTGAGGTCGTTGGGGTCTGCCTTGGGTTTCTTGAGGAGGGTGTGGATTTTGGCGTGCTTCCAGCTGTCCGGGAAAGTCGCGGTTTCGAAGGATAAGTTGATGACCTTTCGAAGTTGGGGGGCGATGGTAGAGTCGGCTTTGTTGTAGACGTGGTGGGGGCATGGGTCTGAAGGGGATCCTGAGTGGATGGAGTTCATGATCTTGCAAGTTTCAGCGTCGTCTACGTGGGTCCAGGCGGTAAGGCGGTTGGCGCAGGTGGAGTTGTCGGGGGTGGGGTCTGAAGGCAGCGTGGTGTTGAGGCTGTCGTGGATGTCGGCGATCTTCTGATAGAAGAAGGTGGACAGGGCGTTGCAGAGTTCTTGGAATGGTGGGATGTCGTTGATGTTGGCGCTGGGGTTGTAGAGCTCTTTAACGATGCAGAAGAGTTCTTTGCTGTTGTATGCGTTGTTGTTCAGGCGTTCTGTGAAGTGGGAACGTTTGGCGAGTCGCATTAGCTGGTGGTGCTTGCGGGTGGCCTCCTTGTCTGGTGTGTGTTCGAGGAGCCATTTCTTCTTTAGTTTCCGGCAGGTGCGTTTGGAGGTGAGGAGTTCGTCAGTGAACCAGGCGACTTTTTTCTTTTCTTGGTTGTCAGTGGACCTATTGAGTGGTGCGAGGGTGTTGGCGCAGTCGTTGATCCACTGTCGTAGGTTGAGAGCGGCGGTGTCTGGGTTGGTGGAGTCGGTGGGCGGGTTCTGGGCGAGGGTGCTGGTCAGTTGGTCTTTGGTGACTTTGCTCCAGCGGCGGTGTGGTGGTAGTTGGGTGCGGTGGTGTTCGATGTGCTTCTTGAATGTGAAGTGGATGCAGTGTTGGTCGGTCCAGTGGAGTTCGGTGGTGTGGCTAAAGGTGACGTGGTTGCTTGCAGAGAAGATCCGATCAAGTGTGTGGCCGGCGATGTGGGTGGGTGTGTTGACTAGTTGTCTGAGGCCGAGGTTGGAGAGGTTGTCGATCAGGGATGTGGTGTTGGCGTCGTTGTTGTTCTCCAAGTGGAAATTGAGGTCTCCAAGGAGCATGTAGTCCATTGAGGTGAGCGCGTGGGTGCTTGTAAGGTCGGCGATGGAGTCGCTGAAGGGTGCTCGTGGTCCTGGGGGTCGGTAGATGAGTGTTCCCCTGAGGGTGGTGTTGGGGTCAGTGTGGATCCGGAAGTGTAGGTGTTCGGCGGTCTTGAGAGTGTCGTCCGTGTGGGTGTGGATTTTGAGGGTGGATTTGTGGGCGATGCCTATTCCTCCTCCAATTCCGTTGGGGCGATCTCTTCTGGTGATCTTGTAGCCGTCCAGGATGGCTATGGCGATGTCAGGTGCTGAGGAGTCGTTCCACCAGGTTTCGGTCAGGAAGGCTACGTCTGGGGCGGTGGTGTCGAGCAGGTCCCAGAGCTCGATGGCGTGCTTGCGTGCGGAGCGTGTGTTGAGGAGCATGCAGTGGAGGTGGTTTGTTGCGGTTGTGGCAGGTTTCCTTGTTCTGTCGCAGGTGAAGTTGCAGGCGAGGCAGGAGAAGGGTCCCTTGGTGTTCTTTGGAGATGACTGGAAACATGTTGTGGAGTGGGCGGGGTTGAGGGCGCTGAGTTGGTTGGCCGAGTAGCGACGTCTAGCGGTGCGGGGGTGGCGCTGGGCGCGGTCCAGGCGCAGATGGGCGCAGACAGGCTTGCCCGTGGCGCGCCTCTGGCGCGCCAGCGTCACGCCCGCTGCGCAGACGCGAGGCGCCAGCCATTAAGAAGGGAGGGGGAGGGAGGAGCAGCTGGGAGGCGGGAGGGAGCGGCGAATGGGGGCGCAAGGGGGGTGGGCCGCAGGGAGGCAGCGGCAGGGGAAAGTGGCAAGGGGGAGCGCACAAGGGGCAAAAAAGCGGTTACAACAGAAGAGGAACAAATGGAAGCAAAATGGAGAAAAAGGCACAAAAAAGCAAGGCACAGAATACAGTCACAAATACAGTGAAAACGGCACAATGCACAAGAGAACAGCGACTCAAATGGGGCAAAAAGGCAGAATAAAGCAAGGCGCAGAATACAGTCACAAATACAGTGAGAACGGCAAATGGGGCAAAAAGGCAGAATAAAGCAAGGCGCAGAATACAGTCACGAATACAGTGAAAAACGGCACAATGCACATGAGTACAGCAAAGCTTACCAGAAGCCCACTAGATGGGCCTCAAACACGCTAGCAGCAGCGTGGGTGGGGGTCGGGACATGGGCACAGCAAGGTGGTGCTGCGGACGTGGGGGAGCGAGCTCTTGACCGAAATCAGGTCAGAGGTCGCTTCACCCTCGACTCGCAGCGCCAGCCATTAAGAAGGGAGGGGGGAAGGAGGAGGGAGGAGCAGCTGGGAGGCGGGAGGGAGCGGCGAATGGGGGCGCGAGGGGGGTGGGGCCGCAGGGAGGCATCGGCAGGGGAAAGCGGCAAGGGGGAGCGCACAAGGGGCGAAAAAGCGTTTACAACAGTAGAAGAGGCACAAAAGGAAGCAAAATGGAGCAAAAGGCACAAAAAAGCAAGGCACAGAATAGTCACAAATACAGTGAAAACGGCACAATGCACAAGAGTACAGCGACGCAAATGGGGCAAAAAGGCAGAATAAAGCAAGGCGCATAATACAGTCACAAATACAGTGAGAACGGCAAATGGGGCAAAAAGGCAGAATAGAGCAAGGCGCAGAATACAGTCACAAATACAGTGAAAAACGGCACAATGCACACGAGTACAGCGAAGCTAGTACAGCTAAGCTTACCAGAAGCCCACTAGACGGGCCTCGAACACGCTAGCAGCAGCGTGGGCGGGGGTCGGGACACGGGCACAGCAAGGTGGTGCTGCGGACGTGGGGGAGCGAGCTCTTGACCGAAATCAGGTCGACATGGCACTCCCCTCAGAGTGTCATGCCAACCTCACACTGCCTGTGGCATAGGTAGGTAACCCCTCTAGCAGGCTTTACAGCCCTAAGGCAGGGTGCAGTATACCACAGGTGAGGGCATATGTGCATGAGCACTATGCCCCTACATTGTATAAGCAAAACCTTAGACATTGTAAGTGCAGGGTAGCCATAAGAGTATATGGTCTGGGAGTTTGTCATACACAAACTCTGCAGTTCCATAATGGCTACACTGAAATCTGGGAAGATTGGTATCAAACTTCTCAGCAAAATAAATGCACACTGATGCCAGTGTGCAATTTATTGTAACATGCACCCAGAGGGCATCTTAGAGATGTCCCCTGAATACCAATCCGACTTCTAGTGTAGGCTGACCAGTTTCAGCCAGCCTGCCACACACCAGACATGTTGCTGGCCACATGGGGAGAGTGCCTTTGTCACTCTGTAGCAAGGAACAAAGCCTGTACGGGGTGGAGGTGCTTCACACCTCCCCCTGCAGGAACTGTAACACCTGTGGTGAGCCTCAAAGGCTCACCCCTTTTGTTACAGCGCCCCAGGGCATCCCAGCTAGTGGAGATGCCCTCCCCTTCAGCCACTGCCCCCACTTTTGGCGACAAGGCTGGAGGAGATAATGAGAAAAACAAGGAGGAGTCACCCACCAGTCAGGACAGCCCCTAAGGTATCCTGAGCTGAGGTGACCCCTGCCTTTAGAAATCCTCCATCTTAGTTTTGGAGGATTCCCCCAATAGGATTAGGGATGTGCCCCCCTCCCCTCAGGGAGGAGGCACAAAGAGGGTGTAGCCACCCTCAAGGACAGTAGCCATTGGCTACTGCCCTCCAAGACCTAAACACCCCCCTAAATATGGTATTTAGGGGCACCCCAGAACCTAGGAAACTAGATTCCTGCAACCTGAAGAAACAAGAAGGACTGCTGACCTACAAACCTGCAGAGAAGACGGACGACGACAACTGCTTTGGCCCCAGCCATACCGGCCTGTCTCCAACTTCATAAACCTGCAACCAGCAACGCATCCGACAGGGACCAGCGACCTCTGAAGCCTCAAAGAACTGTCCTGGACTAAAGGACCAAGAAACTCCCGTGAGCAGCGGCTCTGCTCAAAACCAGCAACTTCTTTGCTACAAAGAAGCAACTTTCCAAGACTTCACGTTTCCCCCCGGAAGCGTGAGACTTCACACTCTGCACCCGATGCCCCTGGCTCGAGATCCAGAGAACAAACACCACAGGGAGGACTCTACGGTGACTGCGAGCCCGTGAGTAGCCAGAGACGACCCCCCTGAACCCCTACAGCGACGCCTGCAGAGAGAATCCAGACGCTCCCCCTGACCGCGACTGCCTGTAACAAGGAACCCGACACCTGGAACCAGCACTGCACCCACAGCCCCCAGGACCTGAAGGAACAGAACCTCGGCGCAGGAGTGACCCCCAGGCGACCCTCTGCCTAGCCCAGGTGGTGGCTGTCCCGAGAAGCCCCCCCTGTGCCTGCCTGCAGCGCTAGAGTGACCCCCGGATCCCTCCATTGATTCCTACCTGAAACCCGATGCCTGCTTTGCACACTACACCCGGCCGCCCCTGTGCCGCTGAGGGTGTGTTTTGTGTGCCTACTTGGGTCCCCCCGTGCTCTACAAACCCCCCTGGTCTGCCCCCGAGGACACGGGTACTTACCTGCTGCCAGACTGAAACCGGAGCACCCCTGTTCTCCATAGGTGCTTATGTGTTTTGGGCACCTCTTTGACCTCTGGACCTGACCGGATCTGAGCTGGTGGTGTGGTAACTCTGGTGTTGCCTTGAACCCCCAAAGGTGGGCTGCCTATGCCCAGGAACTGAGACTTGTAAGTGTTTTACTTACCTCACAATCTAACCACTACTTACCTCTCCCAGGAACTGTTGATTTTTGCAGTGTCCACTTTGAAAATAGCTTATTGCCATTTTAACAAAGACTGCATATGATATTGCTTTTATTCAATGTTCCTAACTTACCTGTGTGAAATACCTTGCATTTTATGTGTTTACTTCAAATCTTGAACCTGAGGTTCTTAAAATAAACTAAGAAAATATATTTTTCTATATAAAAACCTATTGGCCTGGAGTAAGTCTTTGAGTGTGTGTTCCTCGTTTATTGCCTGTGTGTGTACAACAAATGCTTAACACTACCCTCTGATAAGCCTACTGCTCGACCACACTACCGCAAAAATAGAGCATTAGAATTATCTAATTTTGCCACTATCTTACCTCTAAGGAGAACCCTTGAACCACCTCCGGACCTACCCCACCTTGTTTGTTGGAGTACCACATGGAGGTAGTGTTGTCCGTGAGCACATGCACCACTTTCCCTTTGAGAGAGGGAAGGAATGCTTTCAACGCAAGCCTGATCGCCCAGAGCTCCAGCATATTTATGTGGATATTTATGTGGAGTCCCGAGGCCTCTGATCTCCGCCTCTCCCATGTGGCCACCCCACCCCAGAAGTGACGCATCTGTCACTACAGAGAGATCTGGTTGGGGAAGAAAGAGGGATCTGCCATTGACCCGATCGGGATTCGAAAGCCACCACTGCAGGTCTTTCGCAGTCCCCTCCGAGATCTGGAAAATGTCGGAGAGATTTCCCTGATGCAGGTCCTACTGCAGAGCCCGCATATGCCACCTGGCATGTGTTAATAGCAGGATGCAGGAGGCCATGAGGCCCAGCAGCCTCAGAGTCAGTCTCACCGAAACCCAAGACCAAGGCTGAAAGATCGGAATCATAGCCTGAATGTCTTGGACTAACTTTTCGGGAGGATAAGCCCGAAACTGCACTGTGTCCAGAACAGCTCTGATGAAAGGGAGCATCTGAAAGGGAGTCAGGTGTGACTTCGGCACGTTTATAGTGAACCCTTGCTGGTACAGGAGGTTCGCCGTAGTCTGAAGGTGGGAGACAACTGTCAGGGGCGAAGGTGCCTTCAACAGCCAGTCGTCTAAGTAGGGGAAGAGTGAGATCCCTAACCTGCGCAGATGAGCTGCAACCACCGCCATCACTTTCGTTAACACCCGAGGGGCACTGGTAAGGCCAAAAGGGAGCACGGTAAACTGAAAGTGCTCGTGACCTACCACGAATCATAGGTAATGTCTGTGGGCAGCCGGATGGGGATGTGGAAATAAGCGTCCTGCAAGTCCAACGCTACTATCCAGTCTCCTGGGTCCAAGGCAGACAGAACCTGAGCCAAGGCAGCATTTTGAATTTCTCCTTCTTGAGGAAGTAGTTCAGGTCCCGAAGATCTAGGATAGGACATAAGCCCTTGTCCTTCTTTGGTATCAGAAAGTAGCAGGAATAACAACCACAAACTACTTCTGGCACAGGGACCCTTTTTTATAGCTCCCTTGGCCAAGAGAGCTGTAACTCCCTTGCGGAGAAGCACCAAATGATCCTCCGGAAGATGATGGAAGGATGGTGGCATGTGTGGTGGTGCATATTCGAAAGGGAGGGAGTAGCCCTTCCGAATGAACTGCAAAACCCACCCGTCCGTGGTGGTATGTTCCCAGTGGGGCAGGTGATGGTGGATCCTGCCACCAACGGTGGGCGGGAGTGAGGAGATGAACTAGGAGGGTTTGGAGGCTGCAGCAGGGGCAGAGGCGGACTGGTTCCCTGTCCCACAGCCACGTGGGATTCCGCGTCCACGGCCATGCATAGGCTGTCCAGTGTGCATGGCACGGTGGCTGGGTTGAGGATGCGACAAGCGCCCCTTCCGTGTCCACGAACGGGACAAAAAGTGGACTGTGGTGGGCGTGTGGCAGAGGAAAGACCAAGGGACCGAGACGTAGCAGGAACGTTGGGTCGTTCGGCGTGGGCCGATAGTCCTGTTCACAGGAGCCCCTGTGTTGGGTTTGAACCACGTACCCAAAAGGACATCAGTGAGGGCCTCATTGAATGGGAGAAGGGGTTCCGAAGTAGAAGCCCCAGGCTGAAGCACCTCCGTCAGGAGATTAGACCTGACTTCCACAGTAGGTAGCTCAAGGCCAAGGACCTCAGCCGCCCAACTAACCACCATAATATAAGTAGCTCCCTCCGCTGTAGCCACGGTAGGAGGAGACGGCATGCCAGCGTCAGGAGAAATATCCAGACCACTGGCTTCGCCTAAGTCCTGTGCCCAGTCCAGAGTAGGGTCATTCTGGTATTCTTAAAGGTCCAGGGACCACTCCAATTCCTCCCCGTATTCGTAACCATAGGAAAATGGGTCTGAATCCGACCTCGGGCAAATAGGGCCCAGCGAAGCCGATGGCGGCGGCGGCAGATGCCGCTCTGACTCCGAGTTGTTGGGGATAAGAATTGGGTCGACGTCGATAGTGGGCACTACCGACGTCGGGAGCGTTGATAATCGACCCGGCGCCGGGGAAGGTCTCGATGGTGCGACCGGCGTCGTTGCGGATCCGCGCACGGATCCGGAGGCGACCTCGGTGGTTGGGGCCGAAGCCGTCGGCGCGGAACCCGAAGGCCCCTCAGCCGAACCCCTTGGGCCCGAAGGCGCCTTATCGGGGTCGGCCTGCCCAAAGATGAGGCGCATGGCCTCTTAAAATTCTTTAAGTTGGGCGGGGGTCGCGCCAGCTCCGGGAAACTGGGGGAAGCGTGGAGTCGACCCAGACGTAGGCCACGAGGATGGCGGTCTAGTGCGTGGACGCTCGTCCCGCGGCGCGTCAGCCGAGCGACACGGTGAAGTTGGAGAGCGATGGGACTTCTTCAATTTCTTCTTCTTACCTTGACTCGAGGACTTCAAAGTCCGTGACCGATCTCGAGACCTTCCTCAAGAGTGAGACTGGGACCTACGCAGAGTCAAGTGCCGGGCCGCCATTAGCTTTAGGGACCGCTCCCTCAAAGCTTTCGGGTGCATGGGCCGACACTCGGAGCACTTCTTCGGGTCGTGGTCGCGCTCGAGGCACCACAGACAAGCGCGATGAGGATCTGTCACTGTAAACTGTAAAGTTCTGAAGCGAATGTGTTACCCTTCCTGTAGTAAACCAGCAGATTTGTGTTGTTGTTAGAGGTGCTCGCAGTAATTTTGCATTCGTTTTTCGTAAATCCAGTGAGGGGCGGACGAGCCGCAAGACTTTGTCAGCTTCAGTGTGTGAGTGTGATGTCAGTGGTGCCGCGCTGAGATAGGTCAGTCGTCGAGAGGGGTCGCGCACGGATTAGCTGCCGTCCGTGAGAGGCAATAGCTCGAGAAAGGTGGGTGAAGAGTGCCCTGGGAATTAAAGTCACTTTCTGATTAAATACAAATAAGAGAAAACCGCAGAGATGAATTTTGTCAAGGCATTTAAGAGTGCTCTGAAAGGAGATGTATACATTATGGCGAGTGAAGGGGAGCCTAATCCGCCTGAGGGTACTCCAGCTTACATAGTTATGGAGGAAAAAGGTGTCGCGCCTTGCTCATGGATGAAATAGTGGCGCAAATTAACAGAGAAAGAGGGAAGTTTAGCGTTCCCAGAACATGGGACATTCAACCCGAAGGTGCTAGAGAATTTAAGGTGGATGTTAAGTATACAAAAACCACCTCCGAGGCCAGCTCAGTATGAGGCTTTAGCGATTTGTGATTTAATGGCCCTTAAACATAGACAAGAAAGATTCCAAAGAATACTAAAAAGGGCAGAAAAGTCTTATGCAGAAGCTAGGTGGGATAATGAGAACAAAATGTGGAGACAGGGAATAGTTAACGGATTGAAATTGTTCCCAGCAATTACACAGGGAGAAGAGACGCAGGGAAAGAAAGCCGCTTGTAAAACAGACAAAGATTCTAGCAAGCCTACGGAAACTAAGAGACCTTGGGAAGAGGAAGACGATTCAGAAGATGAAGAATTCATGGATCGGATATTACATGATCGCCCACCACCTTATGCGGCAAGCAATAATGTCCTGAGCACTAGTACAGGTCCTGGGAACCAGACGCAGGAGAAGGGAGTTATTGATACGGTACAGACTAGTAATACGGGTTCGATAAAGAATGGTGTCAGTGTAGCCACTGCGCCAGACATGCAGATACAGTTGCAACCTCCACCGCAGATACAGAGAATCTATCCAGCCGTCCCGGTACTCAAGACTACTACAAATCTGATAGTGCCGCCAGACCCGATATATACAAAATCAAGGTTAGTGCAGATTGAGTTAACTCCGCAATTGCTTCCCCAGCCGCAGCCACAACTGATACAAGGATATAACCCAGTAGCAGGTCCTCCATTAATACCTGCCCCGGCTTCACTAGAACAGACCTTTAGAGTCGCTGCTCCACGAAGTTTAGGACCAGGTCAGAAACCTGCTGCAATATCGTTACCAATTACTGTTGGTCCACCGGTGCCGTTGTATGCACAAGGTAAATCTGGCGTTTGTGATCAGGGAGTAATGACCCAAGATGCAATAAGAGGAGGGTCCATAGAAACTCCCCAGTTAATGGCCCGAGGAGAACAAGCAGTTGAGAAACCAAGGTCTTTGATAGACCTTAGCCCAGTTGAAACGCCAGTGGAGGCAATGCGACAGGCAGGGCTAGGCCTGCTAACCCCACAGACAATAAGTACGAATGCTTCACAATCGCCAATGACGCATGCAGGGAACATTTCACTGCAAGGTTTTACAGTGCAACAGTTGAACGAGTGGTTAGAAAAGACCCATGCTTCACAGAAGACCACAGTGACTGCAGTAGAACCGGAAAGGATAGAGAAAGATGAGTACCTGAACTTTGTAAGATTGGGGGTGGAAGCTGCTGAACTAGTGGACGGAACAATGGGGGTAAACAGATTAGAGTCATACACAGAAGAAGAACTGAGATATCTGTGCCCTAAGATTACTAAAGAAATAGGCAAGGTACATCAGAGATTAGCGAACCTAGCAGACAAGTACAACATTGATATTGAGAACACTAAACATTTGAAAAGAAGTTACAGGTTAGACTTTGACGCAAAAGACTTTGAGCACAAGAGGTCTGCCGGAATGAAAGCGCATTTAAAAGAAATACTGCAAAGTGCGCAAATTTGGGGTGCGTTAGAAAAATGGGAAGGCAGATGGGCAGAGAAAAGAGATAAGGAGACAGTCCGGGGTCAAGTCAGGCTAAAGCTTCACCCGATACGGAATCGGTAAAAATACTACCTATGAGAGAAACAGCTGGTGGAGCTTTAATTCATGTGCCGTGGTCCAGAGGAGACATCCTATCTTTTACAAATGATTATCCCAGATTAAGGGAGAAACCGATCGAGTGGTATCAACAAACAGATACGTTTGTGAAGCTTGCAAAGTGTCTCTGGGAAGACTTGAATACTTTGTTTGAGATCATTGTTCCTCCTGATTTGTGGCTCGAGTGCAAGAGAGAGGTAGACTGGCCGACGAAGGAGCCGGCAAGGGATAAGGTGACCGGAGCTCCCTCTGAGGAGGTGATGAAGTACTATCATAAAGTGATTGAATTTTTGAAGCAGAAAGTGTCGCCAAAGGTGACTGATTGGCAGAAAATCGACCGGACCTCACAGGAGGTTAAGGAATCAATTCATGCTTACTATGAAAGGTTGTTAAAGGCATTCAAACATTACAGTGGTACTGAGACCATTGAGCCGAAAGACATGAACCATCTTGTGTTCAGATTTGTTGAAGGGCTGAGACCAGAGGTTAGCCAGATGATTAAGAATCATTTGATTTGTTGGCAAGCGAAGCCGATTGATGAGGTGTTGCAGTATGCGAAATACTGTAGTGACGAAATTGAGCTGAAGCAGAAAAAGTTAAAGGAGAAAGTGATGGTGATGCAGATAAGGGCTGCACAGGCGGGATACAGGGAAATGGAGTTCAACAGATGATACAGCAACAACCGCAAGTAAATGGTTTGTTTCAGGCGCAACCGAGAGGTCGAGGTTTTGTGAATCGCGGTCCAGACTTGAATACTGTTGTGGTTCAAAATGACGTGCAGGGAATGAAAAAGATGTCACCATGTCACGAGTGCGGGGGTGTGGGGCATTGGAAGCGGGAATGCCCAAATGTGGTGCAGGATGGTGTCGTTCAACAAAGCACTAATGTCGGTACATTGCAAAATATAAAATGTCCAAAACTGAGAAATAAAAAACCCGAACTTCCAAAATAATATAGTACGGATGCAGGGGTTACAGCCTGTGTAGCAAATGCAAATGCCGCGTGTTCAGCCAGCACAAATGCAGCAAGTACAACAGCAGGTTACCATGGTACCTAGACAGCAAATGCAATTACCAATGGCTCCGATGGGACAGCAACAGGTGATGCTTCCTCAGCAGGTCACAGGTCAAGTGATGAGTCAAAATAATACAGTACAACAATTCCCATTGCGTGGTGAGGATGGAATGAATGAGGAGTGGTTGGATGACAGCTCAGATAGCGAAGAGTGCAGGCTTGCAGCGTCCCTAGAGGTAGATCAGAGGGGACCCTATGTAGAAGGAAAGGTAATGGGTCACAAGGTGTCAATCTTGGTTGATACCGGAGCTACACGCTCTACAGTCAGAAGTGCAGAGGTACCGAAATGACCACTTTCGGGGCACACCATAAGGGTGGTCGGAGTAGCAAACCAGTACCTGACAAATCCGATTACAGATCCCGTGCAAGTTGAGATCAGCAACTTCCAGGGACTGCATAAGTTTGTAGTCTGCGATTTGAGTACGGTATCCCTACTGGGAAGAGACTTACTGTGCAAGACAAAATGTTTGATTACCTGTTCCAATGACGGAATCGAAGTGCAGATAAACAGTGATGATGAAGGGGATGATGGTCAGTTCTCAGAGTTAGAGACAGGAACTACAAGTGAAGATTACCCTTTGATTACATTGTTCCCGAAGCTTACAGTGATCGACCTACCTGCCGAGTTACAGGGAACGGTGACAGAGAAAGTGTGGGATTTGACAGGAAAGGAAGTGGGACTTATAAAAGGAGTAGAACAAGTTAAAGTACAAGTGAAACCTAATGCAGTGTTTCCCCAGGTGCCTCAATATCATATGGCACAAGATGTTCTTATTCAAGTGTCGCAAATAATTGCAGACTTTGTGAAACAGGGAGTCCTGAAGGAAGTGTTGAGCAGTCCATGTAATTCACCAATAATGGGTCTGAAAAAGCCCTGTGGGAAGGTTCGAATTGTGCAGGATTTGAGGAAAATAAACAAGATTGTGGTAAAATGTTGCCCCATAGTGCCCAATCCAGCAGTGATTATGTTTCAGGTCCAGTGTGATGCTGAATGGTTTACCGTTGTAGACCTATCACAAGACTTCTTTTCGATACCTCTTCATGAGGATAGCCAGTTTTTGTTCAGTTTCAAATTCCTGGATAAGGTGTACAGTTGGTGCAGAATTCCGCAAGGGTTTTCTGAGTCACCGTCCATCTTCAATCAGATATTGAAAAAGGACTTAGAATCCTTAGTACTGCCTTTTAACTCAACTCTAGTGAAGTACATTGACGATTTGTTGATTGCATCCAAGACAAGGGATAACTGTAAGTACAACACAATTGCCTTACTGAATCATTTGGGAAAAAATGGACATAAAGTGTAACCCAAGAAGTTGCAGTACTGCCAGAAAGAAGTGAAATACTTAGGACACTTAATTGAAAGAGGGTCCAGGAGAATATCAAAAGAAAGAATAACAGCCATTTTGCAGATGAACCCCCCAACAACAAAGAGAGATGTCAGGATGTTTTTAGGAATGGTGGGCTACTGCCGCCAGTGGATACCCAACTTCTCAATTATCTCAAAGCCTTTGAGAAAACTGACAGGTAAAGAGATCAAGGATGAGTCGTATACCATAGCTTTGTCCAAGGAAGAGCTTGAGTCATTCATGGAATTGAGAGAGTGCATGTGCAGGGCACCAGCTTTGGGTATGCCTGATTACACAAAGCCTTTTCTACTGTTTTGTCATGAACGTGATGCTTGTTCTTTGTCTGTCTTGACACAGGTCCATGGAGGTGCAAATCGCCCTGTAGCATATTTTTCAGCTACCTTGGACCCCATCGCAGAAGCCTTACCGGGTTGTTTGCGTGCAGTTGCAGCAGTTGGTCAGAGCCTTAAGCAGTGTGAAGGCATAGTAATGGGATACCCCCTAACAGTAATGGTTCCGCATTCAGTTCAAATTTTGTTGACTCGAACCAAAACTCAGCACATGACAAACGCTCGTCTTACCAAATATGAGACAATTATACTGGGGTCACCTAATGTCTCACTGAAACGATGTACTGTGTTGAACCCGGCAACTCTACTTCCTGCTGAGAATACTGAAGTTAATAATGAGGAGGAAGTTGAGCACAACTGTCTTGAGGTAACAGAACTATGTACCAAGCCACGACCTGATATTCAAGTTACACAGTTAAAAGAAAATGACTGTATTATGTTTGTTGATGAGTCCTGTTTGAGAGATTCAGTCGGAACACTGAGAGCTGGTTACGCTGTATGTACCATAGCTGGTATCATCGAAGCTTCCTGGCTCGAGAGAGTGTATTCCGCACAAGTGGCAGAGCTAATTGCCCTTACTAAGGCATGCCACGCAGCTGAAAATCTGAGAGTCACTATCTATACTGACAGCAGGTACGGATTTGGAATAGTACATGATTTTGGGCAATTGTGGTCGCAGAGAGGTTTCATGACCTCTTCTGGTTCTCCTGTGAAAAATGGTGAACAAATTAAGGATTTGTTACATGCGATTCAGTTACCTCTTGAGATTGCCGAGGTGAAATGCAATGCTCACGTTAAGTCACAAGACTTTGTGTCCATGGGAAACGGCTATGCAGATCAAGTTGCAAGGTTTTGCGCATTGAACTGTATATTGTTCAAGGACCAGTGGGAATTGTTACCGCAAATTGAAAATAACACATGCTTGAACCTTGCATTAAGGGTGGTTGATACCCTAGATGAGCTAAAAACACTATAAGGTTGTGCTAGCAAAGAGGAAAAACGTTCCTGGCAAAGAATGCAATGTGTACAAAGGGCTGACGACTTGTGGGTCTCAGAGGAGGGGAAATTAGTTTTGCCAAACAGTCTTCTGTCACAATTCGCTAGGCTCTACCATGGACAGGCTCACCTCGGGAGAGATGCGATGATCAGGTCATTCAAAATCGATTGGTTTAATCCAAAGTTCAGACATGCCGCAGAGGTTACCTGTCACAGGTGCATCATCTGTCAATAGATGAATGCCGGAAAAGGGACTGTGGTAACTTTGAGCCACATAGGGAGAGCTGGCGGTCCATTTAGCAAGTTGCAAATGGATTTTATTGAAATGCCTATTTGCGGAGGATTGAAGTACGTGTTGGTGATTGTGTGTGTTTTCAGTCACTGGAATGAAGCTTACCCCACACGTAGAAATGACAGTCTCACAGTTTCAAAGCTGCTACTTAGGGAATTAATACCCAGGTTCTGGTTTCCGGTCTCTATACAATCAGATAGGGGCAAACACTTCGACAATGAGGTGATTAAACTCTTGTGTGCCGCATTAGACATCAAACAGAAGCTGCACTGTAGTTACCGTCCTGAAGCATCAGGATTAGTAGAGCAAATGAATGGTACCTTGAAATCAAGAATGGCAAAGATGTGCGCAGCTACCAATATGAAATGGCCAGACGCATTGCCCTTAGTGCTGATGTCAATGAGGAACACCCCTGATAAGAAGACAGGACTATCACCACACGAGATCTTGATGGGTAGAGCTATGAGGTTACCCGCAGTACCTGCAAATGCTCTAGTGAATATCACGGATGATATGGTGTTGGACTACTGCAAAGGCTTGGCTGATGTGATTCGCTCTTTCTCTCACCAGGTAGAAGCTAACACATTGCCACCGATCGGTGATCCAGGTCACACCCTACAAGCAGGTGACTGGGTGGTTGTCAAGAAGCACGTGAGAAAGTCGTGTTTGGAGCCACGCTGGAAGGGGCCATATCAAGTAATCTTGACAACAACCACTGCTGTGAAATGTGCAGGCGTTCCAAACTGGATACATGCCAGTCACACAAAGAAGGTAACATGTCCAACTGATGAGGAACTTGAAGTTTTAGGCACAACAATTCCAGAGAGGGAAGTCTCTGGGCCAGGAAACAGCCAAGAGGGAACTGAGACTGCAGGAGAGCCCACTGAGAACAGCCTAGTCCCTAAAACAGTGAATGAGCTCGAGAGAGGTGACAATGTGCCTATCTCAGTAGAGGCAGCTGGAGAACTAAATCAAGGAGAGGTTCTCCCAGAAATAGACGGATACGGGTTAGAACTTGAACCCATTACAGATCAAGAAGAAGAGGAAGAAGAAGGCGAAATAGTAGAAAGAGATCAAAGTACACTGGCATCCCCATAGCCTGTTGCAGGTCCATCAAGAGAAAACACCATACTACAAGAGGAGGGTGCTGTTCAGCGTCCTAAAAGGTCAAGCAGGAAAAAGGCGCATAAGGGAGATAATTGGCCAGAGAAACAGGCTGCAAAAGCAAGGAGCGTACCAGGTGAAACAATAACAGAATAGACTGATACATCCCGAGTAGAGGAGCTGAGTGAAGGAGAATTACAAGGTGAACGCAGATTGAAAAGAAAGAGAACCGCAAACAGAAGGTATGCAGGTCCTGAGTGGGCATATGCAACAACATCTGAATGGCAACAAGAATTCTTAGCGTTCTGTTTTGATCGAGAAGTACCAGGCCAATACTACGGTACCTGAAGTGACTTAAAGAAAAGACTTTGCTAAAAATCGAAACCTGAAAAACAAAAGAAAGAGACTTATAAATTGCCGGATGAGACACTGATAACCTGATTTGACTCTGAGAAACCTGATTATGACAAGCTGCTAACCTGATTTGACAAAGGGGTCCTGGAGTGAATGAAAACGCTGTAAATACGCGCAGAGAGAGAAAGAAGAAAAAGTTTTATATCGTCCTCAAGTTGATTGTTGTTCTGCTGTTTGATTCTATACAGACATAGCTTATAATAGAGGTAGTAACAAGAAGGGTAAGGTGTGTGGTTGGTTGAGTCTTATAATAGGTATTGTGTGTGCAATAATAATTGTGGGAGTGATTGTAGGAATGCCGTGGTTGGATAAGAAAGTGACTAACAATGCTTCAAAACCTGAGACTACAACATTAACACCGTGGGAGAAGTTTGAACAGGATGCAAGACACTTGCATGAGGGAACTAATTCAAAGGGGGAACTTTCTACTAATGTCTTCTATCGCTTGCTGAATGAGCATGTTGAGACTAAGGATGCGAAAAATTGTTATGGGTGTACAAAGATTCCTTCGTCAGTGCAAGAAGGGGTCACCTACCATAGCTTACCGCTAACTTACAGGATAAGTTGTAGCTTGCTATTAACAAGATTCTATAATCAATAGCATGTGCAATACTTTTATTCAAATCTGGATGTTGTGTTTTCTTTTGTGCCTGTGATTGAGTTTCTGAACAAACTAGCTAAAGAGCATAGTATAAAAATAGTTAGAGGCTTCTTTGAACCAACGCTTACATTTGGGACAGCTTATGCACACCGCAACAATCTGACCTGTTTATTGACACCTGTAGAAAAAAGCTTCTTAGATCACACTGATGATGGACGGAAAGCATTAAAGGAAAGATTAAAAAAGGGGCTAGAAAAACTTACATATGCAAATGATTATGCTTACACCGCAATTAAAACGCAAAATTACATGTAGGGAGGCTTTGTATATATAGGCCAAAATCTGAGCAAGACACTTTATTTGTGGAAACGAGTGAATGCAGGCATGTGTTTTTGTTCCAGAGTAAATGGACATTTATGTTAAATGGACAGGATCCAGCGATCCCTGGGATCTATTACATCTGAGGACTTAATGCTTATTACCGTCTCCCTAAGGGATGGTATGGGACATGTTATTTGGGAATAGTTTTCCCAAAGATTTACCAGATTGATGACTTAAAGCAAATACCTAAAACGTCTGAATTACAACATGCTAGAAAAAAACGAGAGACAGCGGCTGCTGTCATTGGAGATATTTTTGGAGCCATAATTCCTTCGGTAGGGGTTATTTTAAACTCCATGAAGATTCAAAGGTTGTCTACTATAGTGGATAACATGCTGACAAATTTTACAGGGGCTATACTCCTGATGGATACTGAACTTGCTGCGGAAAGAGCTATGATTCTTCAAAATCGGCTTGCTTTAGACATTCTTTTAGCAAAGAGTGGAGGGGTCTGCAAGATGCTCAACGAGCGTCATTGTTGCTCATTTATACCTGACAATAGTAAAAAGATTAGAGGTATGCTTACTAACCTAACCAAAGATAGCACAGATTTGAAGGATTTGAAGGAACCTGGAGTGTGGGAGAAATTTGGAAAAGGAATTGCCAGAGTGGGAAGCTGGTTTAGCAACATTTGGAATGGTGTACTTGCAAAAATATTAGGGGGTCTATTAATTGTTCTGGCCTATCTATTAGGATTATGGGGAGCATGCAAAATTAATGATAAAATTAAAAGAAATTGGACAAAAAGAA
This sequence comes from Pleurodeles waltl, assembly GCF_031143425.1. Lineage (NCBI taxonomy): Eukaryota > Metazoa > Chordata > Amphibia > Caudata > Salamandridae > Pleurodeles > Pleurodeles waltl. The sequence continues at coordinate 1,021,439,673 of NC_090442.1, forward strand.
CCAGGAGGAATGAAGAAAGTGAAAGGGAGAAAATGTTCAACGAAATTTGGGAAAGTTCACAGAAGGGACAAGATGTTGAAATGCGCATTATGCGTAAAGTGAAAAAATAAGTGAAAGGTCAAAGGGAAAGGTTTATGTGATGACGAACGTCATCAGAGGAGGGACTGAGAGAGCGTAGCTTATATAATCTATATTAACATGAAATGTTTATGAACTAATGTGTGATGATGCTGCATAGAAACTATAATAATAGCGACTTTGCTTAAACGTGCACTTGAATAGTGACCACAGTGAGTGGCCACCAATGTATAGCGAACTAATAATGATGATCAAAATGTTTATGTTACGTTCAAATAAGCTTATACTAACATTTGCGTTATTGAAACTGTGCTGAAAATCCTCATAGGCCTTAAGTTAGCATGAGCCGGAGTTTAGCTGCCTGGCTCTCGTATTAAATGCATTTTTCAATTTTTCAGTGTGCTGACTCACAATGGGCCATGACCCTGCAATGTTCTTTTTCTTCAAACTTGGAAGATGAATGTAACCATGATAAATCCGTTCTCAGGCGCATTTTCTATACCATGGAATAAATGTTATAAATGAAGTGAAACAGTGTAGATTAATGTAATGTACAAGGTCATTCAACCGGTGAATACAATGGAACTGCTGACCAAAAGATGTGCAAAGAATTATCAAGAAATGAAGTCACACCGGACGTGTCACCTCTGAAGACGTCAATTACGAGGACCAATCAAAGACTTGTAAACCAATATGGGGTGAAGATTAGGATTACCTAATGTCTAATTTGATAGGTTGAAGATAGTGGGGTATAGAAGATGTCCAATAGAATTTTGGGGGAATGTGCTACGAAAAAAAGGGATAAAAACCCATGTCACAGAGAGGTCTTTTAGGTGGGTTAGGGAATGCTATTGATTTTATCCAGAAACTCTGTCACTCTGTTTGGTGACTTGAGATTATTGAAAAACCATCCTTGCCCTTAGTTTGTCCATTTACACTTTTCCTCCTTATCAGGGAAGTGCCCTTTTTGCCCTTTAGCTGAGTCCTGACTAATGGCGATCTGACTGATGTCCTGAAGACGAAGACTGAACCTGTGCCCTGACCTAATCCTTGGAGGGTAATTATGACAATGCATTTGTAATTTGTCTGTTTGCTTTTACTTTCTAGGTACCAACTGCTTGCTTTTGACAGAGACCATAGCTAGATGTTTTCCAAATTAGTGTTCAAAATTGTTTTGCATGAAGCCCAACATGCTAGTGCTAATTAGTGGTTAGGACAGGTGTTCACCAAAACTGACGCAAATAGACAAACGACTGACATTATGCTATGTTGAATTGACACAATATTGACTCTCTGCTAAACTTGATCTATGTTCACGCCGTGTTATATTCTAATGTTTGTGATTCTAGCCTTAATGAAATCTTATCAAAGTTGCCATATTGTGACTATGCTGTTATGTTTCTTGGTTTTGAGGTTAACGCTTCTAATCTTAGATTGTAACTAATAGGGAATAAAATTAATAAAATTCTATTAAACTGGTGTGGTTATTCATGGCTGAAAGGTCATGGTAGCGTCTTCAATTGATTAATGACTTTGACTAAGGTGAAATGTATTGTTGTGATAAATATTGATGACGTTATTGATGTATTGATTGATATATTGATTAGCTATCTCGTCCTACGGTGTCTCTCAACTGGGTCAAAAGATGCATTGGCCTAAAACGAGTCCTGATGTGAAATAAATTATCATAAAGGGACGCGTTAACATCTGTGTTGTCAAGAGAACCTGGTTCCATGTACGTGTAGAACTAGAATTTGCGTCATTTAATGGTTCTTTGAGGTTTTCAGGAAGCTTAAGTCATCAATGGCACACCACTCTGATGATGTGCCAGGTGGTGCTTGGCATTACAAAGCATTCCTGAAATCATAAAGTGATGGAAGGAATGCTTGAAATAATCTCAAGCACATGCTTAGGCCGCATTCCAGTCCATCAATTTCACTCACTGTGCTACGCTAGAAAGAAATGCAAATTAGCCTGCATCCTTGAGAACCAACCCACTCTACAGAGTCCCGTCTAGACTGGAACATAAACAACTTCTAACCAGTTTTGGCCAATAAGCCTCATCCATGAGGTATAGCTTGAGTACTGTGGCACAGCGACCATGGGACCCACATTTGGGCATACCTATCACATTTAGGTTATCTACTGCAACAAATAACAAATAACAGAAATTGAGTGAGTGCTTGAATTTATCTTAGCCAATCATGATTGCTGAGCTGCATTTCATTTAATCATTTTTCATCCACTGTGCGACCTGTGGCAGCTAAATTTATATTATCCTTGGTATTTCTCCAAAAGGAGCAGCCCAGCCTCTGAACTGCCAGACTTCATTGTGTCCCCATTGAGCCAGGACCTGGCCCGTCAGTTCGGGCTGGACTGTTATACTGGAGCAGGACCATGTCTGAATTACATAAGGCTGGCCCTCTCTGAAGTGCTACAGAGAGTGGCAGATACATCCGTAAATGTTCCAGTCAGCACCCTTGTGTGGTGCTAGGCATCTTGTATTAGTAGTCTGCTTCTCCTAAAGGTCTATAATAGTGTGATCAACATTGCAATCTGGGTGTCAAGACCTAACCAGCAGGGTCAGACTGGGACTGTATATTCGCCCGGGCAGCAAAATAAAAGTGGTCCCATTAGTGAATTTGATCGCAAAAAAAGTGGCCCATTTGCAATGTTTGCAAATTGGGGCAGTTATGAACTTGTAATGACACACAGTATAAGTGTTTTGTAAGGTATGGAAGACAGAATGGATTTGTGCTTTCTGCAGGCAATGTTTGTTTCGTTCCCAAAAATGTTTTGAGTGTTTTTGAAAGGGGAAGAACATACATACATCAAGCGTACAATGAGGTCATCTCGTACCGGTTATGTTAGCTGTCTTTATGATAGTCATGATAGAGGCATTATTGATGACTATTTGAAGGAGGGTCGAAATGCGGGAAAAGGAGAAGAAAAGGAGAGAGAGAGAGTGAGTGAGCCAAACTGTAGCAGGTTGTAGGAAATTGAGGGAGTTGTAATGTACCTCTTATAGGATCACCAAGATCAGACGATGTTTAGTTTAGTATCAGAGAAACCAACGTCAAAAACCGGCCCAGGAGACTATAAGATAGGCCCACAAATTGCCAAAAAACAGCTCACCCACTGACCGCAGAGCAGCCTATCTGGCACCGCCTGATTGCCCTACAAGCCAGCCTAACCCTGCTAACCAGTGATGCCAGCAGCCTTTAAGGGCCCCGGGTGATAGCCACAGCGGATCCAGCGACTGAGGCGGGCATCTTTTGCCAGACAAAGCAGCTGCAATGGTCTCCTACATGCGTAAAATCTCAGGTGGAAAGAACGGACTTTCTGCTGATTGAGAAAAACTGGATTCCTATCTAAAAAAATGTGTTTCGTGTGGACGAAATGTAAAATTACTTGCTCTTGCAGTCTGTCCGACCACAAGTGGTAAAAGCAGCTGGTTGGAGTGCGTTGCAATATTCAGTTAAGCACCAGAGGATATCCAGAGAAAGAACACACAGGTAATCTTACTTGCTCTGTGGAACATGAGTCAACCGTCATCTCTCTCTTGACATTGGTCCCTATTAGTCTGAACTGCTTCCATTGTTCCCCCAGTTTGCTTTTTGCTAACAATTATCAATATTCGCACACAGTGTATAGATAAACAGGGAGGTAGAGAAGAAAGAGGCCAGCGTGCTGTCATAATATGGGTATGGAACAGGGCGAGGAAGCAAGAGTGCAGGTCTGCGTGGTCATGGTGCATTACAAGCCATATTCGTTATATCTTAGGCTTCACAATGAATAAACTGCACCATAGTAATGGTTTCTTTTTCAAAGTCCATAATTAATTAGTCAAATGTACTTTTCAACATAAAGAGAAATGGGAGTTCTTTATTCATCGCGATTACAGATTTTAACTTTTGTACTTTATCCATATTTATTGTACAAATCTTTAAAAGAAACGATCGCAGATTGCACACTATAAAATACAACATAATATAAAAAAAATTATAATAGATTTGAACTATTGAGGCTTCTGTATCATTATTCTGTTACAGTGTATCTATGTGTGAAAGAAGCTTGGATTTTCTACCGAAGGGTCAGGGTATACAGTCCTTGAGACTGTCTGTTTTTAATGAGAGTGGACCCAGTGGCATTACAAAGGCTCCCGCAGCCCCTACAATGCTGGGGCCGAGGTCCAGGGGGCACCCTAAGCACAGTACATTGTGCACGAACGGCAGGCCTCTGATTGGATCCAGGTGGGTGGGTGCCCCCCTCCAGGTGCTTTGCAGGGGGGCCCCCTCAACTTTCGTTACACTCGTGAGTGGGCCTCAACACGGGAAGGGAAGATTTAACTCAAAGGTAACAGCAGAGGTTTTCTAGTGAAGAGAGGCAAGCAATTCAAGTGACCACAACTTAGATGGAGCACAGGGTGGCTTGGAAATATTTCCATGTTTGCAGAGTACGGCATTCATGTTGGAACCTAGTAGGGGCGCCTATGTGAGATATGATCAAGGGGTGTGGCAGACTGACTTGAAAACGTACAATCAAAAAGATGAATGAAATTGGTGATTCTTAAAGGTTCACTGTATAAAGAATCAGGATTTTATTAAAGGCAAGGAGGCTAGCATTATGCATTAACCTTTTATTCTCTTCTTCTGAGCAGCAAACCCATTAAAAGTATCCAATAAGCTCTGTGAACTCTCTTGAATGCCTGATATATTCCAAACTAGAAGGTTTAGAGAACCCGACACTGCTAAGGGATGTTCTCTGTCTGCACCTGACAACATTAAAATTGGATGTTCCACTGCCATCTCCATCACCATTGGAAACCAGAGCTGAGTTGTCCAAAAATGAGTCACCAGGGCTAACTGACACTGCTGACGTCTCACCTGCAACAACATTCTCTGAATCATCGAAAATGGTGGGAAAGCATAACCCCTCATTCTGCCCCATCCTGCAAAAATGCATCCGCTGCATAAGCACCCGGATCGGCTCTCAAAGTGACATATTTTGGCAATTGAAAGGTTATTCTGGAAGCAAACAGATCTACCTTCAAAGGACCCATAACCTGATTTATTTCCTTGAAAAAATCCTCCCTTAATTTCCAATCAATGAAGTCCTTCATCTGACGAAAATTCCAATCTGCTATAACATTTTGTACACCTGGCCAAAACTCCACCTTTAAAGTTATTTTGTGTTCCAAACAGAAACCCCACAACTCTTTCGCCAATTCCGCCAAATTCCTGGAACGTGCTCCTCACAATTTGTGACATTGTCCATTTTCAAAAGTACAGATCTCCCCTCCAGAACCTCCTTGCAACTCTGCAAAGCAAACCTTACCACCTGTAATTCTAAACAATTGATGTGTTTCTCTTTCTCTAAAAATATCCACATTCCACATGTTTCTAATACTAGACGAACACCCCCATCCAATTTTGCTTGCATCCGTTTCTATTATGAAATCAGGTTTTGTTACAAAAATCGCTCGACCATTCCATGCATCCAGATTCTCTTTCCACCAAATTAACTCCTCTCATGCCTCCTGAGATATGGACACCCAATCTCCGTACCAGAAAGCTTTCCTTAAACCAGACATCTTCAGACACTGTAACGTAACTGACCTGGAAAAATAGCCTGAATAGACAAAGACAGAAGCCCAATCATGCATGCCAAATCTCTCAAAGTCGCTTGTTGCTTCTTCATCAAAGACTGTACTTCTTGTTTTATCTTCTTCACTTACCTTACCTGTAGCTGTAACTGACATAACTCTGTATTCACTATAAAAACCCAAAATTCCATTCTCTTCATATGAATCAACACAGATTTCTCCAGGTTTATAATGAAACCTACATTTTCCAATAAATCCCTTACAAGACTCAAATACTCCTTCAAGTCTCCTAAATCTTGATTTAAAATCAATATATCATCCAAAAAAATGATCATTCTCACACCTCTCGCTGAGAAAACCAACCACTGGTCTCAATACCTTTGTGAAACACCAAGGTGCTGAGGCCAGACCAAAGGGCAAACTTTGAAACTGAAATAACTGGTTCTTCCACATGAACTGCAAAATCCTCTGACTACATTGCGCTATTGGAATTGTAAAGTAAGCATCTTTGAGATCCAACTTCACCATCCAATCTTGCTCTTGTAAAAGATCTCGTAAAAGATGAATTCCCTCAATTTTGAAATGATTGGAAGACCAAACTGATTCAAATTCCTCAGATTTATCACCGGTCTCCAACCTTTGTCTTTCTTTTCCACTAAAAACAAAGGGCCAGATGTAGCAAATTCCCAAACTGCGACTTGCAATTTGCGAGTCCCTGCGACTCACAAATTGCAAGTCGCAATTTGGGATGCAGAAAGGTGTCTCAGACACCTTCTGCGAGTCGCTATGGGGTCGCAAAGACCCACCTCATTAATATTAATGAGGTGGGTCGCAATTTGCGACCCCATAGCGATTCAGGGCACTCACGGGGATGGAGGCCTGCTGTAGTCAGCAGACCTCCATGTTCGTGACTGCTTTTAAATAAAGCTGTTTTTTTTTTTTTTTTCAAAGTGCAACCCGTTTTCCTTAAAGGAAAACGAGCTGCACTTTGAAAAATAAACCGAAACCTTTTGTTTCGGTATTTTTCAGGGCAGGCAGTGGTCCATTGGACCACTGCCTGCTCTGAAAAATAATTTTTTATGCCAGTCACAAAGGGGAAGGGGTCCCATGGGGACCCCTTCCCGTTTGCGACTGGGTTACCATCCACTTCAAGTGGATGGTATGCGGTCGCAAATGGAATTACATCGCATTGCGACTCGCAAATAGGAAGGGAACACCCCTTCCTAATTGCGACTCAGAAATGCATTTTGCGAGTCGGTTCCGACTTGCAAAATGCATTTCTACATCTCAAAGTATCTTTAGCGACTCGCAAACGACGATTTTCGCCGTTTGCGACTCACTAAAGCTTTCCTACATCTGGCCCAAAGTGCTTACAAAACCTTCCTCCTGTTCCTCCAACTTCACAATCACATTCTTTGACAACCTCTGAGTTATTTCCACATGAACAATCTTTTCCAACTCCCTGTGAAACTTCAATTCTCTTGGTTCTATTTCCTGCACTGGTTCTCGATCGAACTCTATTACATAACCCTGTATCGTTTGCAAAACCCACACATTCTGAGTGATTATTACCCAATTTTCTTTGAAATACTTCAATCTTCCTCCTACACCTATAGGGATAGAAGTAGAAATAATCTTCATACTCACCCTGACTTTGTACATGTCCAAGGTTACTACCTCTTGCTCTTGTAAGAGGACCACATCCTCTCCCTCTCTGGGGATAGAATTGCAAACTTCATTGGTTCTCTCCGAAGAAACCTGATGCTTGATTTTGATAATGGGCTCTAAAATTCGCTTTGCTGGTAAGGTGCCCTATCCTACCAGCCCTCCCAAATAAATTACTGTTTGCTAAAACTCTTTTCATAGAGAAATGCGCTGTATCCAGACAAGTAAACGTACGTACATATTTTGACAATGCCTTGACCATTCCATCACCAAACAAAATACCACGAGCCTCCTCAGAAGACGCTTTATTAGCCAAATCTGATAATTTTGGATTTATAAGCATTAGGACTGTTTTCCTTATCTCTGCCAAAGTCTTGCATTTGCATTTCCAACATAGCAAATCGCTCTCTGACACCAACCTCGCAAAAGATGCACATCCAAACCCTTCCCGTACAAGTACACATCCTCTACTGTGTCAACTATCCTAACCCAAGGACCCAGCACATCAAGCAATTTATCCTGAACCTGTTTCAAAGACGTTTCCAAAACCTTTCTTGGATCTTTACCCAACTTAAATAAATAAGTTATCATCTCCGGGTCCAAATTTGGTATTAAACACACCTTCTCATCAATGACGGGCCTGGTTCCGCCCTCATTATGTTTCTTTAATCTCTCTCCAGAGGCTTACATAATCTTGCTTTGCTATAACTGGCAACATGGTCCAAAGGCCACCATTCTTTCCCTCGTGGATGTCTAATATCCTTTGGCTCAAAAAACTTCTCACCCAACAGATCTATTAATTCCTCGCTACTCTTAGTTTTAATTTTACTACCCAACTCGTCCTCAAGACCATCTTTATATTCCAGATCTAAAATATATTCATCTACATCATTATCATTATCATATTCCTCATTTAAATAATCATTTTCAGCGTCAAGTTGACTCTCCATTGTCCCACTCAGCGTACCTCTCTTTTTCGAGCCGCTTTGTCTGCATCTCCACTAAATGTTTTCTATTAATTAAACATTTACCTCCTGGACCTCTAAAACGGTCCTCATCCTCAGACAAAGAGTACAATTCTTCCTCTTCAATACCTATTCTTTTTTCCAAAGCCTGCTTAACTGACTCCTGAACTACTGCTTTTAATTCCTCAGAAACAATTTTTCTAATGAAATCCTCCTGAGTACCTTCTTTCTCCTTTTGACTTCAGACATCCTTTCCAAAATTACTAAAAATATATTTATTTCTCTCAGAAATAATGTAATAATGCTTGCATCACCTAAAATAACTCTTGGTGTGTAACGTTAAAAACCTTTCCTTGTAACGGACCACCAACCGTGATCCGTTACCTTGGATACATACAACTACAGCAATCTCCTTAAAAAATAAGCTGAATTGCTCATAACGTGCCCAACCTCCTTCCGAAACATAGATAAACCATTTCTTTATTTCACTTCCGACGCACTGACACGTCAGCACCTCCTAGTGCAGCGGAAAAGAATGTCTAAACATTCATTCCTCTATTCCCTCAGAACATCCGTAGGCGTCTGTTCAGAAAGGCCTCACGCTCACAAAAAACACAATGAAGACCTTGCCTCGCGCTCTAAGTGCGCTACGAGAAAAACGGATAAAAGTAAGACTGCCATTTATCTTTTGAGTTTAAATCACAACGTTAAACTGCATAAAACATAAAAAACCGAACTCATAAAGAAATAAGTTCTAAATAAACTACGACTAAATGTTGCAAAACTACTTTTTTATATTATTCTTAAAACCTGAAAATAGCTTATCAAAACTAATTCTAATCATAAATTGGGTATAAACATACACAAAATATAATCACATATACCAACCAATAAGAGAATGTAACTATTAGTTACATATACTTAGGCTGAATCCTGTCAATACAACCGAGACTGTTCTCAGACAGACCTATTCTTGATTCATTTGTTCAATTAGGTTGGACTGTATACCAACATACCTCAACATTGCTGAATCATGGTTAACATGGGTTGCATTATGAAATGGATATAATTATGTTGATTAAATAAGATTTACTTATACTTGCCACATACTAGTTGTATTATTTGTTTAACTTTTGTTCTTGTTTGTACTTGGATATTTTATTGTACTTTCAGATATCATTGTCAATGTCTACAGATTACTGAATCCATTATATTGGACAGCTAGGAATTTGTATATATGTGTGCTCTACAAGTTGCTTTTTGGGTAGTTACATATACTTATCTGCTCAGAAGCAGCAAACAAAAGAGGAACAAAATGGAGGACACACAGTTTATATGGAGTTGAACATTCTGTTTTTCTATTATGATGTTGTTAAGGTTCTATTGGATACTTTTAATTGGTTTGCTGCTCAAAAGAAATGAATAAGAGGTTAATGCATAATGCTAGCCTCCTGTCTTGACAAAACATTATAGCCTGCTTCACCTGATTTTCTTTCAGGTGACCAATAAGAACAGAATAAAAACTTATGAATACCATTTAAATATTAAATACTATATTAAAAGTGTACGGTAGAGGATGGATATAATTGCATTCCTTGGCATAGCTGCTTTATTTTTGCGTGATACCTATAAAAGTGTTTCCTCTGGGTGCTGTTTTACAGACATAACTCATTCTTTAAAATACAGGAATCGTTATGTTCACAGTTCTATTTCAATACTTGTCCCTTGTTGGTGTCATTTTAGGTTGTATTTTTCTTGTTTTATTTTTCAGGCTGTTTTCTTAAAATGGACTTTCACCACTTTGTACATCTATTTCATGTTTGGCTATCTTTGGATGATGTGGATTGAGGTGGGATTTGATGTTTTTTATTGCTCCTCTTAACTCCTTCTACTTATTTTATTGTTTTCCCTTCCGCAGATGAAGTCTATTTGCTCTTGACTGTCTTTTAACTTTGCATGACATAAAGCAATTTTTTTCTAACAATGGCAATTCTTCCCACGTTATTCATCTCTAATAACCATATATTTTTTTCTGAAATAGATGTTTATGAGGCTTCCTTTTTTGTCCTTTAATTGTTAGCATTTAATTTTGAGATGGCTGTATGCAAAGCGATTTATCTTTCAAGCAATATTTACTTTTTGGTCTGCTCATTGTAATATTGTTAACTGTTAAGGGATTGAGTATTCCCATCAAAACAAGGAGTTTTTTCTCATTTATGTAAACATAAAGCTAATGTTGCATTAAAACAGGAATTATATTTATCCAGCGATGAAACCATAAAATTAAAAACAGTGGATGGGTCAAGCTTTTACTTCAGAATCTACAAATGAAAAGCATGCAGTTATTATACTGTCATAATTCATTACACATTTGAGTACAGAAAAGGGATTCTGGGGTCAGAATAATTATATAGGATGGTTTGGATGATGCATTCTTTTCTGTATTTGTAATATTTATGGTCAACAAATGTTTGTATCTTTCTGAAAATATTAATAGTCTTTGAAATGATTTTTCATTGGATAAATTGATTGCAGGCGATAATAACTACATCTTAGTTCACGTTCTACATAGAAAATTTAAATTGAGAATAACAGACATTTAAGGAGTTGTTCCACAGAGGCCTTATGGATACATGGAGGGTACCACTTCTCATTTGCGAATGGCTTACTGCTTCCTTTGAGGAATGTGGTAGCAAAACATTAATACATACTATTTCTACTCAGTATCTGGAGGGGACCCCCTAAACATGCACCTACCAAATCGGTATTTGGTCGCAAGCCTAAAACATGACTCAGTAACATATAACCAGATCACAACTTCGTTGTGTGTATAAGAAAAGTCTTCTTACAGCCCAATTCTGTGAATCAGACCCTTTGCTACCACAAAAAGATTTTGTACAACTAGCGCTACATGATTTAGATCTGGCAATATAGATTTAAATCCTCACCAAATGAGGATGACATTCTTATATTTATATTCTTTAGAATTACCGTTAATGTTTATATTTTGCTATGGAATAACAGCAAAATTATATATTTAGGAGTCTGGTGCTCTCATTCCATTAACAAATTGTCAAATTTAATTGGATTTTGTCAAATTCAGATTCGAGGCAATGACGTCAAATTAGTCTCCCTTGTAACCTTCATGATGGGTTAAATGAAACACATTTAAGGCAATGATGACAACAGTTATTTTTTTTACTTGCTATCCATGTTGTCTCTTAGGGGGTCATTACAACCTTGGCGGGCGGCTACCGCCGCCCGGCAGGCGGTAACCGCCCGGCCACCATTATGACATTCCCGCTGGGCCGGCGGGCGCAAACCAAGTTTACGCCTGCCGGCCCAGCGGGAATGAGGCCGCAACATAGGAGGCAGCTCCTAATGGAGCCGGCGGTGTTGCGGCCGTGCGATGGGTACAGTTGCACCCGTCGCGCTTTTCACTGCCTGCTATGCAGACAGTGAAAAGCTGGCCGGGGCCCCCAGGGGCCCCAGAACACCCCTTACCGCCAGCCTCTTCCTGGCGGTGCATACCGCCAGAAACAGGCTGGCGGTAGGGGGGTCGTAATCCCCAGGGCAGCGCTGCAAGCAGCGCTGCCCTAGTGGATTACATCCGCCGGGGCCATTGTGGCAGTAAACCGCCGGCCCCGGCGGTGCGACCGCGGCACTACCGTCACGGTCAAAATACGCCGGGAGGCACCGCCAGCCTGTTGGCGGTGCTCCCGTCGTTTTGGCCCTGCGGTTATAATACTGCCAGGGTCATAATGACCACCTTAGTGTTTCAAGATATTTTTTTCAAAACAATGGACTGTTCTCCATCCAAAACTCTTATGGAAACCAAAAAAGGCAAGAATATCAATTTCAATGGTGAACTGTTTGATATACTAGGGGGATTAACGTTTCCTGACTTTTCACCATACTAACTGCTTTTATTCTTAGATAATCTTGGTTTTGGATAAAATACACATCAAATAAACTCCTCTTCTCCCTTGGCCATAGCCTTGCACAAGACGGTCATCTAGCCTTGTGGAAGGCTGTGCTACCCTCAAGTTCCAAACTGTCCTGACCATTCCCCTAGAGCGACTCCTCCATATACTCCAAAAGAGAACAAAGGCCTAGAAAATAATTTAAACAAGAAACCAAGTTTTAAGGTTTTGTTTTAGTGTTAATAAATGATGTTGAATTTCTTTACTTTTGATACATTTTTGCTTTTGTGGTGTAATTAATAGTGGACCTTTGTGCGGTGATTTTCATTGTATTTCATTGTACTGTAAGTAAGATTCATATGGTGCTTTCCTACTTGTTGAGGCACCAAAACGGTTTCCGGTAGATAGAATAAGTAGCTAATTCATTAGCTGCGCATGGTCAGAGATGCTTTCTGTTGAAGTGTTACTATGTGTAGTGTGTTTTGGTGATGTGGGAGAGCTGCTGCAGAAACAGTTGTTTTGCAATAGCTTTGCCAGATGCGTGAACGTTGGTTGATTAATTTTGAAAGCAACCAGGTACTTCTCAGATCATATATTATGGCTGATTGCATAATGCTCATTCCTTTTGGTTAAGGCCTTGACTGGCTCCATAATTGCCGTTGTAACTGAGTGCTTACTGCCCTACTTGGGATACAATAAATGATGACCTACATTCAAAAGGTACCGTGCTTGACCATTTTGTATGCTATGTACACAATATAGTTTAAATTGTTTGGTACAGACCACCCCAAAGATGTTATATATTCTTCAGCATGAATTGTCTTTTTCATCACACTCTTCTTCAGCATACATGCCTAGAGGCGGCCATTAGTACCCCTGGATTTATTAAAGTAAATTTTGCCTAAGGAAAAACAACTCTGACACTTTCTCTATTGCATCATATACTGTATTTTGCATTTGTTCAAGCAAAGTATATTATCCCTTATGTGCATTGTAGTTTTATCATAGTCATGCTTTATTAAGGAGGTGATCAAGAATTGGGATAGGTCACTGCTAGCGGCATCCTCTAACGGACCCAACACATGGTTGTTCTTGGCTTCCTCCTTGGTGGGGGAATGGCTATGGAGGACCCTGCAATAGCGTTAAGGGCGTCACTCCCCAGCAGTGGAGTGCTGTGACAGATTGCAAGGATGCTTTGCGAGGTCTTTGAGGATGGCTTGGCCTAGAATTTCAGGAACTTGGGAAGAGGGTTAGAGGTGATGTCGGAAAGGCACAATGGTGGGGTCGACCTGGTTCTTATGCTGTGTGAAAGTCACCTAATTTCTTCCACTCATAATAATGACAGGGGGAGCCATACCAAAAATAAAAAAAATGTATGCATCAGATGTCAATTAAATAGATCAGGAAAGGCTACATCCTGCCAAACTGGAGAGTATTCTAATTGCCATTAATGGCACAACAGGGACACTAAAAACTAGATCAACAGAGTGGCTCTGGATTTAGGGGTGCTTAGGGTGGATCAAAATAAATCGGTAAACATAGCAACCTCAAATGAAGGTATAGTAGAAAAGCTATGTCCAGATATTGAAGTTTTGCAAGTGTATATTGCTGATTTACTGAGAATGTTCAATTTCTAGGGATTTTAAAGACTGAAGGTGCAGAATGGTGTTTGAGAAGGTAGAATGTAAGATGGGGAGGACTACCTGAAAAGATAGGCTAGCAGATGGAAATATTTCAGGAGGACTGTTTCAGCAAGAAATGCTCTTAATGCATGCTGGAGCAATTATGTCATCTGTTTTCCTGCCCACTTGACATAGATGACCATCCCAGGAGCCCTTATCGTCCATGTGAGTGGGGTCACCTGTCTCCCTCCCGATACTATATATTAAAATATGCCCTTGGGACCTGGGCCACCTGGGGCCTGAAATACTAACAAGTGCAGGAGACTGTGCTTGTTTTTTTAAATTAATTTTTGCAGGGATTAATGGATTCAAGGGAAGGGAGAGAGGGCCCTCCTAAACCTATCACCCAAAGGGGACAGGGCACCATGATACAGTGAAGAAAAGAAATTCCCCAATGGGATCAAATAAACTCAACCACACACAATACACCGTCTCAACCACTCAATACCTCCAATGATCAATCTAAATAAAGGAATCAATAATAAAAAATATAATTTTAATTAGTACAATCCCATAAAATTATGAAATAAAACCACCCTTTACAAACCAGAAACAATGATAAAACTATCACATGTAAAAATCAGACATAAGGGAGACAAAACAAAAGACATCCACTCTAGTCTGTTATATATGAGCGGTCCCAATCTTGGTATATGTAGGCCTATCGATTTCTGTCCACAATCCTGTTAAATTTTAGGCCCATTCCAATGGGTCCAGCAATCCAATTTGGTAAATCCTCCAGGATTCTACCTGCAAAAATTAAAAAACAAAAAGGCTTTTCAGCCCAGGCAGGAACTCTAGGGGAACCCCAGCATCAGCCCTAGGGGGTCAAAGTATTCCTACCTGGCCCCCTTTCTATTTTTTAAACTTTTTCTTGGGACCCTGCTGAGTCAGAGCCCCAAATGGCAGCCAACACTTTCTGGTTGAATAATTGGCATCCAGTCAGATTTCAGCTTGAGATCTGTCAGATCCGTGGAGGATCCGCATCTTTGCATATCTATATTTTTTAACTTTAAATACCTCAGAAACTACTGAACGGATTTACACAAAATAAAAAAACGAAATCTTTCTCGACTAAGAGCTTCCATTTCGCCAAATTTGGTGTAAAATTCTGTTGAGTGGTTCGGGGTGTAAGCACGTTCGAAATGCCTATGGGAAATTGCATTGGGAAAATGTGTTTTGGAACCCCCCTTTTTCTCAGGCCACCCACTTGACAGATCACGCAAAAACCTTAAAGACAGCAGCTCAACAACTTAGCGGATGAGGGTTAAAGGTTCATCAAACAGCGCCAAAGTTATTGGCAAAACAAAAACACACTTCATCTATGGGAATTAGGTCCTAACTTCAACTACCTATTGTAGACTGCCAGTAGGATATATATATATATATATATATATATATATATATATATATATATATATATATATATATATATATATATATATATGCATTTATATTACTTAGTGGTGGTTGCCACTAGGTAGTTATAGTTAGGATCATGTTTCCATTTAATCAAACAGAAACAGGGGGACCCATCTGGCCTCTCCGCTGCCCTGGGGATCGCCACCTCCCCGGGGCTTTATGAAATTAATAGGGGGGTGCCTGCCCCCCCAGCCCGGGGACTGCCATCTCCTCGGAGCTTCACTGCTATTCAGTGTGGGGGGGGCGCGGACCACCACCTCCCCAGGACAAAGATGAAAAACAGTGAAGGGGTCAATTTTAGACCCCACTTAAGCCATGGGGATCACAACCTCCCTGTGGCTACTACTGTAGGAGGGGGCCACATGGCCCCACTCAAGGAGCCAATGATGGCCCTGGGCTGGCACCTGTTAAGTCCTGGGGTGCCTACCCCCAGGGGACATAGCTGTTTGCTGTGGCTTAGATGCAGCTTGGAAGCTGCTGTCAAGCCACAGCAAACACTCTGCTTTGTGACAGCGGGACCTGTCCAACAGGTCCCGCTGTCACAAAGTGGAGTTTTCATCTCTGTTTCCTGCATGTAGGTATGCAAGCAGGGAACAGAGATGAAACCTTTGCTTCAGCAACCACGGAGGTACCCCCTGCTGTCCCACATAGCCGGTATAGTGCATATATCAAAATAAATACATTTTAAAAATAGTCAGGGACTGCGGGGGAGGCCTTGAGCCCCCACCCGAGGTCCCAGATAGCCAATAATGGGCTAGAAACAAAAAATAATAGGTCAAGCGTGAAGGTTCCAGCCAGACTTGTTTTCCTCTTTTTTTCCATCTACAAATCTTTAAGGCTCATACTGAAGGGAACTCACTGTTTTTCATTGAAAATACATTTTTTCAATTACGTTATAGTTAGGCTAACATTTTAAACATACGAAACCATAGAAATTCACCAGTTATAGTTAGAGTTACTATAGCTCACACCCTAAGGTAACTACAACTCGCACTGCCGCCATGCACTGCTAATTACCCCACAAATTATGGCACTCGTGACATCTTTGATAACATCATTGATACTATCAATGTAATATTTGCAGTAAAATTTGACGAAAAAACTGTGCATGGCAGGGTTTTGAGTTATAGTTACCTCAGGGCACAAGTTTTATATATATATATATATATATATATATATATATATATATATATATATATATATATATATATATATATATACACACAAACACACACACAAACACTACTCTGTAGTTATTGTTAAGATTCCAAGAGATAGAAATTCCTCAGATTTTTGGTTGGTATTAACATTGTCACCATTTGACGAATCTCCACAAAAACTTTGCTGGCATTCCTTTTTCTACATTGGGTAATGATGTAAAGTTTCGTGGTGATTAGTTAAGTGGCTGCAAAGAAAAAAGTGGTGGTGCTGATACACTTTTTTTTTTATCAGTTTAGACTTTTTAGAAGCAGCAAAATTGCTGAACGGATTTTTATTAATTTTGTCAGGAATATAGATTATTGTGTGGAAATGGTCCTTTTTGCTATTTGTTCTAAATTGATTCAGTAGTATTTAAGAAATAAGGGACAAAAATTTGTGATCTATTGGGCACTGGTATACAACGGTACCTGGCGATGACAAAACATAATAGGATTGGTTAATAAAAGTGCTTGCGAAGTGAAAAGGCATCTATATTGTTTAGGCCACACTTTTTATTTTTTTGGTGCTTTTACATAAAATATAGCTTTGTGTTGTTTGTGCGATGCACAAGAAAAAAGAGGTACTTTAGGAAAGTCCTTAGAGGTGGGAAAAAATATTTTTATTGATTTATATATTTTTTTTAAAGTTTAATGGAGTGCCATGTTACTTTTGCAAAAATATCTAGAAACTGCTGAGGTAAATAAATAAGTATAATAACAAGACTCTACATCATGCCACTCCACTTATCGGCTACTATGACACTCTATGCCATGACACTCTATGCCACAATACTCTATGGGCCAGATGTAGGAAGCGTTTTGCATGGCGCAAACTGTGAAAATCGCAGTTTGCGCCATGCAAAACACGCATCGCGATGCACATTCCCATTTTGCAGTACCGACTAGCAAAATGGGAATGCGACTTGCAAATAGGAAGGGGTGTTCCCTTCCTATTTGCGACTCGCACTGAGATGCAGAATTGCTTTGTGACCGTGAACGTGGTCGCAAAGCAATTTGCAGTTACCACCAGGGGACCCCTTCCCCTTTGTGAATGTCGCTAGTAATGTTTTTTTCAGAGCAGGCAGAGGTCCAGTGGACCACTGCCTACTCTGAAAAAACGAAACCAAATGGTTTCCTTATTTTTTTGTATTGCAACTCGTTTTCCTTTAAGGAAAACGGGCTGCAATAAAAAAAAAAAAGCTGCTTTATTTAAAAAGCAGTCACAGACATGGAGGTCTGCTGTCTCCAGCAGGTCACCATCCCTGTGAGTGCAGGGAATCTCAATGGGGACGAAAAATGCGACCCACCTTATTAATATTAATGAGGTGGGTCTTTGCGACCCCATTGAGATTCGCAGACGGTGTCTCCACCGTTCTGCATCCGATTCACAAATTGCGTTTTTACTACATCTGGCCCTATGTCCCTTCACTCTGAGACACTGTCATTAGGCCATTCTATGACATTCCACTCCACTACTCAGACACACTACTCCACTCTATGCCACTCCACTATATGACACACCACTCCACTCTACTGTACGTCATGCCACTCCACCCTACAACACTCTACTCTATTCTGCTCCACTCTAAGCCACTAAAGCACAATTCGCTAATCCACTGCACTCTGCATGGCACTCCACTCTGACACGCTACTCCCCTCTGACATGTCACTCCACTCCACCTCACTCTACGACATGCCCTTCAACACTGATATGCCACTACACTTTATACCACTGCACTTCAATCTAAGACACTCTATGAAATGCAGCTGAATGATGACCCACTACACTCTACAACAATCCACTCTGTGCCACTCCACTCTACACCATGACTCTCTATGCCACAACACTCTACAATACAACATTGTACCTAACTCCACTCTATGCCACTGCCCTATACACCACTTGACTCTATGCCACTCTACTCAATGCCAATG
The DNA here is from genome assembly GCF_031143425.1 of Pleurodeles waltl. Classification (NCBI taxonomy): domain Eukaryota; kingdom Metazoa; phylum Chordata; class Amphibia; order Caudata; family Salamandridae; genus Pleurodeles; species Pleurodeles waltl. Next base: position 1,021,458,147 of record NC_090442.1, read on the forward strand.
TACTATGCACCAGTCTACACCACTACACTGTATTCCACTGCAGTATACACCACTATACTCTATGCCCCTGCCCACCACTCTACTCTGCACCATGCTACTCCACTGCACTGTACCCCATTGCACTAAATGGTGCTCCATTGAACTCTGCACCACTTTATGCCACTGCACTCTACACCACTGCATTCTACACCATTGCATCCTGAGTCACTCTACTATGCACCACTGTAATCTACACCACTGCACTGTATTTTGCACCACTTTGCCACTGCATTCTACTCCTGTGTACTTTACTCTACTGTGCGCCACTCCACTATAGTCTGTGCAACTCCTCACCACTCTACATCACTGTAAGCCTCTGCATTCTATGCCATCTCACTGTACTCCACTCTACTGTACGCCACTCCACTCCTCACAGTGCCACTCTGTTCCACTCTACTTTGCGCCACTCTACTCTACGCCACTTCATTCTACACCACTGTACTGAAGAAATTCAGAAGTTATAGTTATAACTTAGTTGTAATTTGTGCCCCACCCCAAACTTAATATAACTCACAGACGTCCATACACAGTTTTGTGAGCGCGCTAGCCAGACTATATTAACTAAAACTCTCGCCTTCACAATGCACAGTTTATACCGTATCATATTACATCACTTGTAGCATGTTTAATCATAGCATTCATAAGAACACTCATGACATCTGAAATTACATCATTTATGTGAAGTTTGTGCATGGTAGCGGGGCGAGTTATACTTAATGTTTGTGATTACGTAGCTTTTGCACAGAAATGAATTACATTTTCCTAACAATAGCTCATCTTCAACCCTTGTTTTTTTCATTGTGTGTGTGTGTGTGTATATATATATATCTATCTATCTATCTATCTAAATATATATATATATATATATATATATATATATATATATATATATATATATATATACACACATTTTCTATACATTCACACTATCTTCATGAGCCATGTGAGAATAAAGTCTGATAATCTGAGTAAAGCATTTACTTCCAACAGTAGCAGCAACATATGATTTGATTCCTCAGTGTTTTAAAGCAGCTTCCCAATGTTCTTATGAGCAACTAGAGTGTTAACATTCTGTATATGTGACAAGTGACGAACAGCACGCCATCTTGATGGACTCAAAGCATTTCCTTAAGAAATGAACAAAATGGGGGGGTTATTTTTTTCTCATAGAAATTCTGGTTAGTGCTCTAGAAAGCTAAAATGAGGATACATTTTTTAAGAGTTCTAAAATATCTTTCTCATTACTGTCAATAAAACATTTTGACATGCAGACTTTGATTCTGTACTTCTTTAAAATCCCTTAGCTCTTATGTGTGCGGTCCTAATGCTGTCTTATACTTCAGTATTATAAGGCAATCCTTAGACCATATCTTACATCTGCCATTAATAAATTAGTAAACGGCATGCTGCTACTGCTACGTATTGCCATAGACGTGCTCCTTCACAGGCCAACTTAAGCCATATATTTTTATTTTTAGCTAGCACTTTCAACATTGTGGGGTAAAATTATAAATTTTCTATCTGATATAATGAAAACTAGTTCTCTTACCACAATTAGTTTTATTTGGCTTCCATCCTACACTTCAAGAACATCTTCAAATGGTTTCTATTTATTGCTATGGTAATTGCATATTTATATTAACCAAAGCATGGAAAGATCCAAATCCCCTCTCAGTTTCCAAACTAGCTACCACACAGAAAAAACATAATGTTAGGGCTCACAGAAGGTTGGAGCGTGTTATTTATGAATCCCTCAGATATTTTTACTAATGCTACCTAATTTACTTGAAACCAGAATAGATTGAAGAAATATCATGATGCTGAGCTCATAGGCTAGGCTGCTACTTACTGTGTTGTGAGCTTAGTAAGACAAAATATGCAGATCTTAAATTTTTTCTGAACTGTCTCCTACATTGTTTTTCTCTCTACCTGGCCTGTTTTGTTCTGCTCTGTCACTACTCAGCTTCTTGAGTATTAGAGTAAAGGAAAGGGGGGGTTAATACTAAGCGGCATAGGATGGTGGAGTTCCTTTTAACATTTTAAATATTATTTGTTACTTGGGGCCATTAATTAGTAATCTGCACAGAAAGTAAATTTCCCCTAACACTGTTAAATGCATTGTGCTGAAAGGCAAGTATGGGCCAGTGTCTGTATAGATGGCAATCTAAAGGTGAAAAAAAACCAAAGCTTTAGCATGATTTTGCATTCAATAAAAAATTGGAAATGAGACACTTTGAAGTGTATTATATGGGTGTTCATTTAGTGGTAATGAGAGAGGCATTGGAAATGGGAGGAGGCTGGAGGGGTTCTGTTATTATTACTATTTTGTATGTATTCCTATAATTTGTTACATAAAGCAATATGTAAAATGTTGAAGTTTAGTGCTAGGTATTTTATAATTCTCATATGTTTCACTTGACTTGCAAATCTCTTTATATTTTATACTGACTATATTTCTATGAGATGTTTTGTTGGAAATACATATTATTTTACCTTTACCAAAACCCAGTGCATGAAATATAACTTATGTTAAATATGGGGTATACATCTAAAGAAGCTTAAAGAGGGTTTTGAGAAGGATTGCCTTTAGAGAGGCAAACGATCGTGTAGAGGAGATGTGAAAGTAGGGTGTTGTTTCATTTGTATGAAATTACTAAAACCTAGACCATCAATCAGATATGTTCGGAGTGTTGGGAAGGGGACACTGCTAGAAGTGGTTGAAGTCTCTGAAACAGAGTTGGTAGCAGTCTTGGGGCAGTTGACGAATATGGGCATTTAGAGTCCATTTTGGGTCAGGTTGTGGTCCAGAGAAGTAGAAGGCGCAAGAGTTGCGCAAAGTAAGGCCCCACCACTCTGAGTCCATCTTGGAGGAATCCCTTGAATACAAATCACGACATGGATTTTGCCTAATTCATTTACTTAGCTACTGCCTGTTTTACTGACTGGCAGTTAGGGCAGCATAGTAGGACCTTCACTTCTGACTGTCTTGGGCAATTTTCTGTACGGTGACGCAGCTGTGTTCAGGGCCCTCATCTATGTTTCCAGAGTTAACCGCTAGGTGTTTTTTGTGATGGAGTCTTTTTCTTTTGTGATTGTGTGTCCTATCCATTTTCATTTCTTTTCTCATAATGATGGTGTCCATGTTCTCTTGCTTGCATCTGGTGAGCTGTTCCTGGTTGGAAATGGTTTGAGGCAAGAAAATGTGCAAGATTCTTCTCAGGTTACTGGTGTGGAAGGCTGGCAGTTTAGTGATGGCTATACCTGTCATACCTAGACCATCAAAAACAAAGTGATGAATGGTATGCTTGAATTAATCTGAGCCATTGTCAATTGCTGAGGCTGCATCTCAAGTCATTCTTTTCACCAATTATCCCACCACATTATGGACCCAGCTTTGTACAAACCAGTCTTGACCCTGCTGCAAAGGGAACAGTCCAGTCCGAACTGCCTGACTGATTGAGATTAATCCAAGCATTCCATCTCTGACTTTTTTGTATACTTTAATATGTCGCACTAAGTAGGCTGGGTATGCCAAGACATGGATCTCATGCTTACTATCAGTGGAACCAAGCTCTACCCGGCTAATCAAATCAAATCAAATCATTAACATTTATAAAGCACGCTACTCACCCGTGCGGGTCTCAAGGCGCTAGGGGGAAGGGGTTACTGCTGCTCGAAGAGCTAGGTCTTGAGGAGTCTCTGGAATACGGAGTGGTCCTGGGTGGTCCTGAGGATGGTGGGGAGGGTGTTTCAAGTCTTGGCCGCCAGGTAGGAGAAAGACCTCCCACCCGCCGTGGAGCGGCGGATGCGAGGGACGGCGGCGAGAGCGAGGCTAGTGGAGCGGAGAAGACGGGTGGGAGCGTAGAAGCTGATGAGCTCTAACTATGCAAAAGTGGTCCTGGGTTGCTTGCATTCTGGTTAAGGGAAGACCTGTCCTCGCAGATCAGTCTAGACTATTCTCATTGGAGCAGGTTCGAAACTAATTTGCATATGGCTGGGTCCAAACCGAGGTGGCATGCTGTGCAAAATAACAATGGACTTGGATGTGACCTGAGTAATAGACTGAGATTAATTACATTTTTGTATACATTATCACCATTACTTTTTTGTATACATTGTGACTGACTATGTCTGATAAAGCAAGGAGGTCTAAAGGTACCAACGGACATGTCTTGTTATCATCCAGAAAAGAAAAGTAGTCATCCAGCACCTGTGAGGTTGCTGAATCTGTACTATTTGAGGTCTGAAGGAGGACATACAAGGGCAATATTGTTCAATCCCTTTACATTGGAAAGGATATTCCATCAGAGATTTAAGATACTGGTAATTAAAGGGGTTTAAAGTGTGTTTTAATAGAGTGCATTTTGAATCCCTTCGTAGTAGAAGGTAAATATTTTTTTTAAACAAACGTTTATTATTTTAATGAGGATGTGACTGGCTTATGCTGCACAGACTTTGAAATAATTTAAGATAAAATCTTTTCATACGTCAAGGATTTTGAAGTGGGTAGGATTTTGCTCAAGGGAACTAGAATGGTTGTTATGGATGTGCCTGACTTTTTTACAGCAATGATCAGAAATGTATTACATAGTTTTTATGATGATGGTTGTGTGCCTTTTAATTGCCTAATTTCTTTCTATCCTTGTGAGTTTAGAGATTATCTTTTCAGACTTTTTTTTTATAATCGATGTTTGTAAGAGTAATTCATGGAATGGACTTCATTCTTAGCAGGTTTAGGTTACGAGCCAGTGCATTGTCTCTGAGGTTCTGATGTTGTAAGGATTTGAGATCTCCCAAAATTTTGAAATCTTGACTTGGTAGAGTGGAATAAAAGATTTCATAGGTTCTTTACACAGAAGGGAAAGATGCAAAGATTCCCAGGTCATGGGATAGAACACCAACAATATTCAACCGTTTGGGTCATGTTTCAGCGTTCTTACTAATAGAAGACATAGTGTAACAAACAGAAAAAAAGTGTTAACTCAATATGCTTAAAATATCACACAGTTTACATTAAAGGTCTAAAGGACCATTCTATAGACTTGAGTTATTAATGTAAAAATACATACCATTCACATTATGCAGATTCAATATGTCATAGATTATTTTCTTGACTCTAAATTCCACCTTTAGAAGATTTCATATATGTGTGGGGTCCCCGTTTTATTTCAAAACCTGGATCCTTTATGGTTCAGGTCAGTCCGGCCCCGTAATCGACACCTGACAAAATAATATAATCCCTAAATAAGTGGACTGAACGAGAACTGTACAACAATAGTAAAAAGAGGAAACGACAATGAATATATACATGAGGAAGAAAAAGATGAAGATGGGAGAGAGAAACAAAATAGGCAGGAAATGCATAGGCTCACCAATATCCAGGCTGTGCACAATCAGCCAATCTTTAGACAGCAAAATGGGTTTCACCTGAATGATGTGTCCACAAATTTCTATTAAACTTGCGGTGCTCATGTATATCCTACGGAGCTGTCTCCGTACCTAAGCACCAATGCACAGGAAGACATCTAACCTGGTATGTGTATCATGTATTGGGGAAAAAGAACAAGAACTTGCTGTAATTTAGATGACCTAATCACCACGCATCATGAAGTAGTCTATGTGCCATCCAGTCTGAGGAAGTAGTGTCACCCAACCGCATGTGGTGTTGTGTTCCTGGGAAACAGTGGGGTTGCAGATCATGTCAGGCATGCAATTAAAGTCACCCCCCCCCCCATATGGCCTGGATATGTGGATATCGCAAGAACGCATCTGTGACGGTGTCAAGAAAGGAGGTTTAGTTAGTGTTGGGTGCATAGATACCTACAAGAGTGAGCAGAGTCCCATCAAGGTGCCCCTCTACTATTACATATCACAACTATGTATCAAGCCTTGAGTGTCCACCACAAATGGGACCCCTGCTCAGTCCATATCAGGACTCAGCAGTCGTAAGCTGACAAAGAGCTGCCATACACTTGGCCCCTCCATTTTGCTTGCATCTTGTGAACTTCCTGCAATGTTATGTGTCTCCTGTAGCAGGACAATGTGTGTGTAGCGGCTCTTAAGGTAAGCATACATGCAGTAGACTTTTGCAGTGGTGGCCATGCTTCCCGCATTTCATGTCACTGAGTTGTATCATGGGGTGGAGCTGTGAGGGCATCTGACCTTATTGGTTTCTATATGTTAGTTGATAAGGGGACGCGTTCAAGAGTCGATGGACCTTTTGACTCGTTTAAGATGTTCACACCTTAAGTCCGTACTTTTCCTAAATATCATCAAACAAACAATAAAAAAATCTTTGGAGTCAGTAACTTTCACGCATCATGACCCATTAGATAATGAATAACCACACCTTTAGTATCAGTTAGAAAATTTATTTCCCTAGATTAACAATACTAATAGCACGTAAATTAGTCTCAAAATCAATTAATAAGTATATATCAAAACACCACTTGACCGAATCTTCTATAGAATCTCAACTTAACTAAAACATTAATAAATAATCCCTCTAAAGGCAAAGTACAAATCAACAATAAAAGTTGAATTCAGCAATTAAGTAACACCAAATAGCGATTTAGTTGAGTGGAGGAGATCCCTCTAACATCAGGTTAGCATCAGCATGTTTGGGCTTCATGCAAAAAGATTTAGTCAACATAAATTTGGAAAAAACATCTAACTATGGCTCTACCAAAAAGCAGCCGTAAGTATCTAGAAACATAAGAAAAATCAACAATAAAGACATTAGCAATTTGATATACCTTTCATTATGAATCAGAAAGCTGTGATAATCTTCGTCAGGTGGACTTCAGTACAAGCAGCATCAGCAATGGAACATGAAAGGGGTAATGGTTCAGAATCGGGGACTCTAAGCTCTCTGAACCAATAGAAAGAAGTGTCTAGGGTAGGCAGCATTTAGCATCAGAAGTCTAAGCAAATTAAAGGTAAAGATCAGAATCCCCTAAGTAAAAGAATTATCAAAGGTGCAAGGAGCTCTGAGCATTGATCACAAAGGTGAGCACCAGCATTACGCATGGAGCACAAAAAGAAGTGAGAGTGTGAAAGTGTTAGAACTCTCAGTGCAGTGCAGTGAATTAAAATTGTCCACATTGTCATTGGTCAAAGAATCATGCGATTGCCATTAGTGCAATAAAATGATTTCAAATTTAAGATATAGATAAACAGTCTTTCACACGTTGATGATTGGCTCCTCTTCTTCTGCGCACATCGTTCGACTCGTCAAGAATCAACTTTAACATCCTTGCTTTAGTACATCCACTGTTAGTTCCTGGGAACATTGCTTTCTCACACACTTTGAGATAATATTTGTAACAGGTTAGAACATTCATGTTTTTACACACATTTCCTCAAGAGAAAACAATTTGCTACTACTATGGGTTGGTCAACCTTCAGCTAGTACAATACATCTTCATTATTCAGCAAGAATGAGATCATATTTTATTCTGACATTACATTTTTGATATGAGGACTAGACCTCGCTAACTTGAGGCCTACAGTTAATTTAAGCAAATACTCAGCATTTAATCGTAAGTATAACATACTGCTGTAAATTTCACATTCATATCAAGTCTGAATTAACATTAATACACTTTTAATAAAACATTACATAGTAGGTAACGGCCATTAAAGAGAGTGGGCACATTTTCGAGTTGCACAATATTTTCTATGTTAATTCATTTTCTATGCAGATTCAAAATACAGAATACATCAAATATGTATTAGTAATAATTTCAGCACTCACAATCCCTCCTCTGATGACTAAATATTTCATCACACTTACATTTCCCCCCAAAAAATGTTTTTCTTTTCAAAGTTTGGTCTCTTTTATAATTTCATTTATTCTTTTCTTTTTTGAATTTTCCATAAACAATTTTTCTATTCTAATTTCTTCCCTCCTATGATCCATTTTCAATCTTTTCATTTTAATCACATTAAACAATTTACGTATTCCCCCATACTCCAATTAGGCAAATCAGAATAATCAGAATCACTTGTATTATCTTCATTAATATCCATTTTCCCAAGTTGCCAAGCCAATTCCCCCACAGAAGCAATTCCTTTGCCAACATTTTCCCATACACTTGATTCACTTAGGGCCAGATGTAGCAAGCAGTTTTGCCCATTCTGTGTCTATGGGAAAATGTGTTCGTACATATGGCCCTTAGTTCTTTTAAGTCAGCTTTATCTTTGGTTAGATTGTTAATAAGGCCTCTAATTTTTCTACTATTATCGGGTATATAGGAGCAACAATGTTGCGGACTCAGTAATTTACAAACTCTGCCCTCTTTTGCTAAAAGGATGTCTAAATCAAGGCGGTTCTTGATTGAGTCATAGCTCTTAACGTAGCCATCTCTGTATGCACTAGGATAATGGCTTCTGAAAAATCTGCCAGCACGTTATCCACACTAGTAGACTTTAGAATTTTAATAGAATTCAAAACAACTCACACTGAAGGAATCAATTGCTCCAAATATGTCTCCAGCTATGCCAGAGACAGATTCCAGCTTTTGTCTTTCATTATGCAATTCTTTAATTACAGATTCTCGCTTTTGTCTTTCATTATGTAATTCAGTAACTTTAGGTAATTTGTTCAAGTTTGTACATTTTTGGGAAAACTATCCCCAAGTAAATTGTGACATACCATCTTCTAGGAAGATGGTAATATGCATTTGGCTCACAGAGGTAATAAACTCCTGGAACTGACGGATCCTGTCCATTCAACATAAATGTCCATTTATAATGAAACAGAAACACATACGTGCATTCACTCGTTCCCACAAACAACTTGTCAACTCTAGATTTAGGCCTATATACACAAAGCTTTCCTACATGTTGCGCATCTAAAGCTAATTTCCCTTGTGGGTTTATGTCACTAAATGCATGATCATTTCTTGGTGTCCTTATCACTAGCCCTTTGTCTAGCTTCACTTTTAATGCCCTTCTTCTATCCTCTGCGTGATCTAAGAAGCTCTTTTCTACTGGTGTTAAGAAGCAGGTGATGTTGTTACGATGTACAAAAACAGTTCTATAGGCTAACGTAGGTTCAAAGAAATCACTCACTATTACTATGTTATTGTCCTTAGCTATTTTATTCAGATCTGTAATTATGGGGAAAAACAAAATCACAATGTTATCATTTGAATAGAAATATTGGTTATACTCCTGGTTATAAAATCTTGTTAGTAAAAGACTACAACGTATGCCATAAGTAAGGGGCAAACTCTGATAGGTAACTCCTTCCTCAACTGATGTAGGAATATGTGTGCAAACATAACACTCTTTCGCTTCCATTGTGTCAACATACTCACACAATAAGTGATAGAAAACATTAGAAGAAAGTTCTCCTTGTGTGTCATCTACATGCAGATATTTCTCATCTGACCTAAACTTATCTATGTCTGAGAGCATAGTAGTTGTCTCTACAGCTGAAGTATGGTTGGCCTCATTCTTGTTAACAACAGTCACACCTGCAATCAATACCAGGCACACTATCATGCATACAATCGCCAAACCAATACCCATATATTTACAACACCTATCCTTTCTACCCTGCTGGCTATGGTTACTCATAAACTGTAAAGAATTAGAAGGAAAAATTATAGTTATGCAGCAAAAATCAAAAACAAAATCTTCAGTCTTGGGCAATTATTTACAGCTTTCAGTCTTTCTTCCTGGACCCTTGTCAAAAATAGGTAATTTTGTCAAAATCAGTTTTGCAGCTTGTCAAATCAGGTTATCACAAGGTCTCTTTCGGCAAATTTCAACAGTCTCTTTTTCTCTTTACTCAGAATTACAGGTTTACAACATTTCAGTTCATCAGTTCCTTCACGTGCCAAAATATTGCTCTGGGATATCTTGATCAAAACAAAAAGACAAAATTGCCTGGATGACTTCATGTGACGTCGCGTGAAGTCGGGCGATTGTGACGTCATCGTCGACGTGCAGAGCTAGAAGAAATTTCCGTCGAGGGCTGGCGCGAGGGGAGAATTCTTTAGGTGAGGAATCCACAGGTAGGTGTATCCATCAGAAAAATCATTTTGGCTTTGATCCGCCTAAACTCCTTCCCCGCTGGTGTCTGTCGTTTGTTCTGCTTGTCTTTCAAGACTGTCTGCTTTTCGGAGAGCCGTCCTCTAATCAGACTCTCCTGCTACCTCAGTTGAGGTTGGTTCATTGTCATTCTCCTGTATCTCTTCCACTTTGTTTCTCACAGGAGGGTATTTGTTGGATGTGGTCTGCTCAGGTACAGTCTCTAATTCGCTTTATAGGTCTCTCCAATTCTGGAGTGTGTCTGGACGTTGTTGGTATTCTCAACAACACTTCTTCCTCATCCAAAGGATTTGGTTCTCTCCGAGTGTGGCTGGCGTGGATCTAGTTCAGAAGTTCAGCGCACTTTACAGCTTTTGTTCTGATCAACACTATTTGGTAGGGGCCTTTCCACTGAGGCTCCAAGCACGACTTCCACACGTGCTTTTTGATCACCACCCAGTCACCTGCTGTCAGGTTGTGTCCTTGGTCTTGAGATGGTAGCAGTGTGGTGGCTTCCACCTGATGAGAGAAAGAGCGAAGTACATCAGCCAGGCCTTTGAAGTAGTCCAACACCATAGACATAGCGAGGGTGGGATATTAATGGATTAATTAGGTTGTTTTCTTTGTAAATGTAATTTTATTTTTGTTATCTTGCATGTTTGTCACACACGGTCCTGATTTTCATTTGCCTCTACCATCTAATCAAGGCTTGTCAACTAAGACACTCTGCTAACTTGAGCATACTCTCTTTGAAATGTAACTAATCAAGTATTTCATGTAACAATTTATATCTGACTGATATTAAACAAAACCTTAACACTCTGATCACTGTCACTAACCCCTTGGACAGCCTTAGGGGCCCCACTCACACACATACTAGTCAAGAGTTGGCTCTTTCCTTCATAACCACCATATTCAAACAACTATGGACTGCATATGCCTACGTTGATAAATATTTTTTCTGATTATGTGTCTATTTCTAGTTATGTATATTTCTTTTGAAAATATGTATCGCTACTATGTCATAACAATAAAATACACACACACTCTTTAAACCTGTTTGACTAAGTATATTTACCCATGGTTCTAATTATGTATTGTATGTACATAAATGTGTGCATGTGTGTGTGTATTCATGTGTGTATGTGTATATATGTATCTATATATATATATATATATATATATATATATATATATATATGTGTATGTATGTGTGTATGTTGTTCTGTGCTTGGCATGTTCGTGGGTCATTGCATGGCTCCTGGGTGGGTTGTTATACTAGTTATCTATGAATCCCTGCTCTCATCTTATCACACTTATCTACCCATCATCATATGTCATGTCTCTATCAATCTATCCTCTATTCCCACTCTGACTCATCCCAAATCCATTCTACTACTTTCATCTCCTAAGTAGCTCTGCCTAAGCTCTTCCCTCCGCTTCAACATCTAACTCACCAAACCTCACTCTACTACCGTGACCTCCCAAACAACCCTACTAAATTCTCCCTCATTTATCTCACCCTGTTACTATGATCTCCCTAACCCTTCCCTCCTCCATCCCCCTTTCAGGGGTGTGGAATTTATTGAAATATCTACTTGTCCACAGGACAGGTTGCTTCTCAAATCTACTTGTCCTGTAAAAAGATCTACTTGTCCCTTTGGTGCCATGTAGTGTGGTGCCAAATTATGGCAGCAATCTCATTATGTAAGAGCTCTGATAATAGCCTCTCTGATTATGGCAGGGCTACTACCATAGTAGGGCTTGAATAGTTGCAGTTTCAATCCCTACTGTAGCAATTTCCTTATTTTTCCACCTTTCTGCAGATCTGCATACTGGGGCTGGAGGAAGCAGTAAGCAATAGTTCCAGGGCTGGAATGCCTTTGAGTATGCAAACCTACTAACCTGCATGTTTTAAAGATTTTCACCAGCTTCTCTCTAATATTTTCCCATAATAAGAAAGGTTGGACATTTACTCCTGACAATGGCAGAATTAGAACTTCTTCCAGGGTTGGGAAGAAAGTGGCTGGAGGGAAAATTAACTTGCAAATGCTCAATAGATTTTCACATGAGCAAATCTACACATGCGTATTTACCCATGCTAAAATACAGTTCACAAATAGTTTATAGGGGTACGACATATACCATGGGTGCACTTTTGTGACTTTCTTTAAGAATTTGGGGCCACATGTAGGTAGGTTCAGATTTGCGACCGGCAAATTGGGAGTTGCAAATCCGAATGTAGGATGGTGTCCCTGACACCATCTGTGATTCACAAGGGCTTCGCAAATGCACACCTCATGAATAATCATGAAGTGGGTCGCAATTTGCGACCCCCTTGCGAATGGCGGCCTCACAGGGATGGTGGCCTGCTGGAGACAGCAGACCACCATGTCTGTGACTGCTTTTCAATAAAGCAGTTTTTTGTTTTTTTTTTGTAATGCACCGCGTTTTCCTTAAAGGAAAACGAGATGCATTACAAAAACAAAAAATGAAACGTTTTCGTTTCCTTTTTTCAGAGCAGGCAGTGGTCCTCAGGACCACTGCCTGCTCTGAAAAATGATTACAGTGACATTCACAATAGGGAAGGGGTCCCAGGGGGACCCCTTACCTTTTGTGAAAGTGTTAGCACCCATTTGAAATGGGTGCAAACTGCGATTGGTTGGTGCCTGCGTTAGCAAAACAATCCTACATTGCACTGTGAGTCGCAATTAGGAAGGGAACACCCCTTCCTAAGTGCGAGTCGCAAACCCGTTTTGCGATTCGGTAACCAGGTTACCGAATCGCAAAACTGGGTTTGTGCATCGCAATGTGCTTTTTGCACGTCGCAAACAGCGAATGTTGCTGTTTGCGACATGCAAAAAGCTACCTACATGTGAGTCTTGGTCCCTAATTAGGTCTGGTGTTAACAAAGACATTTTGTTTTTATTAAACTTTCTCTCTCTTTTGGCTGGCTTTACTGTGAGTGATCGCATTCTTCTCTTCCACAAGGAGCATATTGGCACACAAAGTAGTTTTGTTCAGTGTCAGGAACTACAGTGGCAATCAGTGACGTAACGAAACTGGAGGATGCCCCTTTGCAAAGAACATGGAGGAGCCCCCTCTCCAGACTCACTCAGGGCAGGTGCTGTGCTGAAGGGGCCCCCAGGAGGGCGGCTGCGGGGCCTTTGTTATGCCACTGGTGGCAATGTGTGCTTTTAGAGTTTCAAAAAGTTTTGGGGGTTTTTTGCCAGTGTTTGTTACAATGTTGAGGGCCTGGTAGCTCCCACAACAATAAAGTGTGACAAAAGCGATGTCAAAACAAGACACGCATTGATGAAATTAAAAGACTTATAAAAATATGTCAGATCAGTTGGCTTTGTCAGTGTTTGTGTATTTTCATGCTTCCCATAATCGTGTTGAAAATGGTTACACTGATTTTCCATTAGAAATATTTTTGGGAAATACTAGCATGCATCAAAACATTTTACTAAATGACACTTCATTTGCATCTAATCAGAGAGCACTCTGGGAGCATTATACTTAGCCTCATAGCCTAAACTTTTCAAACATGTGTATACACATTTGTTTTTTTGTACTGGAACCAACGTCAGTAGTGAAGTGTGACCTTAAAACATTTATTTACAGCACTCACTCTAATAATGAAGGCTTTCAGATAATGAACCATAAATACAAGTTCGAACAGCATTATCTTTCAGAAACACATTACCTCAACTGCAGAGAGTTCCGCTCTCTGTAAACAGACAGCCAAAGGGTTTGTGCTGCAGAGGGTTGGGCCTACTTGTCCCAAGGACAAAGTAAACATAAAAACTTGTTGCCCTTGACCCCAAATAAGATGTCCCTGGTGTCAGCCTTTGGGATGAGTAAATGAGGGATATTCTCCCAATTAACACTTTTGGATTTCTTTCCTCCTCCACCCCTCCATTACTCCAGTCAATCTAACTAACAAACTCTCATATCCGCAGCTCAAATTAACTCATAATTATACTAAAACTGTACTCATATTTCCCGATACTAATCCATCACTAATTCTTGTTGGGTTCCGGAGTAGCGTGCTACTTGTCGAAAAGCGCCTCAACGCCTCTTCAGGGGTAGTAAGCTCTATATAAATACTATTACAATACAATACAATTACAATATCATCTGTAATGTTAACAAGAGCATTTGCAGGTACCGCCGCAACCTCATTGCTCTGCCCATGAGTATCTCGTGGGGTGACAGTCCTGTTTTCTTGTCGTGTGTACTTCTTATTGATCTCAGAACTAATGGTAGTGTGTCAGGCCATTTCAGATTTATTGATGTACGCATTCTTGCCATTCTTGATTTCAAGGTACCATTCATTTGTTCCACAAGTCCTGATGCTTCAGGGTGGGAACTACAGTGCAGTTTCTGCTCAATGTTTGAAGCTGAGCATAGCAATTTGATTACTTCATTTTTTAAATGACTTCCTCTACGTGATTCTAAAGAGACCGGACACCCAAAACGTGGTATCAGTTGCCTAACCAGTAACTTCACTACTGAAAGGCTGTCATTTCTTCGTGTAGGGTAAGATTCAATCCAACGACTACAGATGCACACAATCACCAACACATATCTCAATCCTCTGCATACAGGCATCTCAATGAAATCCATCTGCATTCTGTTAAAAGGATCTCCAGCTTTTCCAATGTGGCCCATGTTAACCACTGTTCCTTTTCCCAGATTAATCTGCTGACAAACAATACACCTATGGCAAATTGCTTCGGCAACCTGTCTAAACTTCGGATTGAACCAATGTTGTTTGAAGGTTTGAACCATCACATCCCTTCCAATATGTGCTTGACCATGATAATGTCTAGCCATTTGAGTTGGAAAACTATTTGGCAAAACCACCCGTCCTTCTTCTGAGATCCACACATCATCCTCCCTCTGAACACATTTCATTTTAATCCATTCCTGCTTTTCGTCTTTAGGTACATTGTCCTGCAATGCTTTCAATTCTTCCATGGTATCTACAACATATAAAGCATAACTAGGATGCATTTCATTGTCATCAGGTAACAGTTGACATTTCTCTTTGAATGATATACATTTCAATGCGCAAAACCTTGTGACTTGATCCGCATATCCATTTCCCATTGAAACAAAATCTTGCGATTTCAGGTGTGCACTGCATTTCACCACAGCAATCTTTTTGGGCAACTGAATAGCTTGTAACAGTTTGTGAATTCTCTCACCATTTCTCACTGGTGAACCAGAAGAGATCAAGAAACCTCTCTGCGACCACAATTGGCCAAAGTCATGGACTATTCCAAATCCATACTGACTGTATGTATAAATGGTGACCTTAAGCTGTGCGGAAACGTGGCACGCTCTAGTAAGAGCTACCAGCTCTGCCACTTGTGCAGAATATACTATTTGAAGCCAGGAAACTTCGTGTATACCAGAAATAGTACATCCAGCATATCCTGCTCTCAATACGCCCATGTTATCTCTCATGCAGGAGCCATCAACAAAGACAATTTCATCTTTCTCTTCCAAACAAGTATCTCTAATACCGGGTCTTGGTTTTGTGCACAATTCAGTTACCTCTAGACTGTCATGTTCAATATCACCCATTTTATCAATTTCAACATTCTCGTTTAGAAATAAAGTTGCCCAGTGAAGCACTGTACACCTTTTGATTGATACATTTGGGGTCCCCAGGATGACCGTTTCAAATTTGGTCAACCTGGCTCTGGTTAAATGCTGGGTTTTGGACCCACTGAGCAAAACTTAAATAGAGTGAGGAACCATTACTGTTAGAGGGTGTCCCATCACAATGCTCTCACTTTGAGTGAGGCTCTGTACAACTGCTGCGACGGACCTCAGACAGCCTGGTAAGGCTGCTGCAACCGGGTCCAAAGTAGCTGAAAAATATGCTTCTGGGCGATTTACACCGCCATGCGCTTGTGTCAAGACAGACAAAGAACATGCATCATTCTCATGACAAAATAACATGAAGGTTTTTGTGTAATCAGGCATACCCAAAGCTGGGGCTTGACATAGACTCTCTCTCAATTCCGTAAATGCTTTCATACAGGCTTGGTCCAAAACTAGAGGATCAGTAACCTTGTGAGTCAGCTTTTGCAAGGACTTTGAAATGACCGAAAAATTGAATTGAATCCATTGGCAGCAGTAGCTCACCATTCCCAAGAATATCCTAACCTCTGTCTGAATGGTTGGAGGATTCATTTGCAATATAGCTGCAACACTTTCTCTGGATATTTTCCGAATTCATTTCTCAGTTAGGTGACCCAAACATTTCACTTCTTTCTGACAGTACTGCAATTTCGCTAGGGACACTATATATAACCATTCTTCTCTAAAAGATGCAGCAAGGCAATAGTATCATACTTGCATTCTTCATTTGTTTTAGATGCAATCAACAAATCATCAATGTACTGTACCAATGTCAACTGGTAAGGCATTTCCAGTGACTCTAAATAATTTTTCAAGATCTGATTGAAAATGGAGGGTCACTCTGAGAACCCCTGTGGGATTCTACACCAACAATAGATTAAATTTAAGAATTTGAAACAGAAGAGAAATTAACTATCCTCATGAAAAGAATGCTAGTGACAGGTCTATTACGGTGAACCATTCAGCATTGCATTGGATCTGAAACAAAATCACTGCTGGATTTGGCACTACAGAGCAACATTTAATCACAATGTCATTCACTTTTCTCAGAACCTGAACAATTCGAAATTTATCACAGCGTTTTCGCAATCCCATTATTGGTGAATTACATGGACTGCTCAACCCTTCTTTCAAAACTCCTTTGTTTACAAACTCTGCAATGATGGGTGCAATCCCTTCAATGGTATCCTACGTTGTGAGAAAGTAGCCTCTTTCTAGCATGGTTACCCCCATTTTTGGCCTGTTTGTCAGTGTGTTTGACTGTGTCACTGGGATCCTGCTAGCCAGGACCCTAGTGCTCATGGTTTTTGGCCTGTTTGTCAGTATGTTTGACTGTTTTGTCAGTATGCTTGACTGTGTCACTGGGATCCTGCTAACCAGGACCCCAGTGCTTATGCTCTCTCTGTTCCCAAATTTGTCACTATATACTGGTAACCCAGTATTTCATCCCAAATTGGCACACTGGTGCCCCCTTATAAGTCCCTAGTATATGGTACTTGGGTACCCAGGGTACTGGGGTTTCAGGGGATTCCTATGGGCTGCAGCATTACTTTTGCCATCCATAGGGAGCCCATGCAAAGGCTTCTACAGGACTGCCATTGCAGCCTACGTGAAATGGTGCATGCATACAGCCATTCACACTGCACCAGGTCACTTATAAGTCACCTATATGTCAGGCCTTCCAACCCTGAAGGCTAGGTGCATTGATTTTGAAAAAGAGCATTTCCCTGTTGTTGCTGTTGTGGAAAATTTCCCTGCATTCCTGTTTGTGCTGCTTTAAACTGCATCACCATTGCCTTTTCTTTCAACTTTCTCTGCTTCAACTCAGTCTAGTCACTACAGTACTTTGCATATTGCAACACCTCATCAATCGGCTTTGCTTGCCAGCAAGTCAAATGGCTCTTAATCATTTGGCTAATTTCAGGTCTCAGTCCTTAAACAAATCTGAACACAAAATGAATCATGTCCTTCAGCTCAGTTGTTTCTGTACCACTGTAATGCTTAAATGCCTGCAACAATCTCTCGTAATATGCATGTATTGACTCTTTCACTTCCTGGGCTTTCCTATCTATGGGCTGCCAGTCAATGATTTTGGGCAAAATCCTTATTTTCACAAATTCAATCACCTTATAGTAATATTTCACTACTTCAGGAGATGGTGAATCTGTTACTGGATCTCTCTCGGGTTCTTTGTCAGCCAATCTACACTCCTCTTGCATTCCACCCATAAGTCTGCTGGGACTACTATCTCTAACAGAGTCTTCGCATCAGCATTTAGTGAGTTGCACAAACCTATCCGTCTGTTGGTACCATTCTACTGGCATCTCTCTCAAGCTGGGGTAATCATTTGTAAATGACAGAATGTCACTTCTGCTCCAAGGGACATGAACAAAGTTCCCTCCTGGAATTTCTCTCATTGGTAACATTTTTACTGGGTTTTCAGCCTGCTGCATATTTGCAGGTAGAGTTTCAGAATCCCTTTTTCTTTTATCTCTTTTCTTCACCCATCTGCCTTCCCATTTGTCTAATGCTCTCCATGTTTGAATGCTTTGAAGCAATTCTCTAAGGTGTGTTTTCATTCCTAGAGTTCTCATGTGTTCAAAATCTTTTGCCTCAAATTGTAACCTGTAACTTCTCTTCAAATGTTTACTTTTCTCAATGTCTATATCATATTTATCTGCTATGTCTGCAAATTTTGTATGTACCGTTCCCGCTCTTTCTGTAATTATTGGGCACAAGTAACGCAGCTCTTCTTCTGTGTAAGACTCAAGTCTGTTTATCTAATTGTTCCTTCAATCAGTTCCAAGTCTAGTATAGTTAAGCTAACTCCCTCCATTAGAATTGCCTCGAGAGCTACTCAGCTTTACCACCCATTCAGTTAATTGTTGGGCTGTCAAAACTTGTAATGGGATGTTGTTGGGTTTAGCATTTGGCAACTGCTGTAAGGTTAGGTTTGGAGTCTCTGGTGTCACTAAGCTCAGGTTAGAGCTTATGTATGACCTTGCCTCAGTATTTGGAGGAGCTCTGTAAGGACTTAAGTCTATTAACGGTCCTGCTCCATCAAGTGTTGGGCTCATGGGGAATTTTAATCTGGCATTCTCTTTAAGTCTCTCTCCAGATAAGTTCTGACTCTCTGTCCACTAGTCTTGCTATTTCCCTGTGCAAACAATGGTATGATTGGACCTATGGTAACTGGTACTGACACGGCGTCTTGACTTGGTCTGAGATTTGGGTCTTGTGGGTGCATTAGTCCTGAATTCTGACTCATCAGTGCAGACATTTCTGTCTGTAATCCTTTTATGGGGATATACCTTACAATCACCTGTGACTGCATTGAAGGCATTAAAGGCGGAGTTGACTCTTTCTGAACCAATGCTGGTTTCAGGTAAACTTGTCCTGTCGGCACTATCAGGTTCGCTGCAGTTTCTATAATGGTCACATCTGGGTAAATTCTGTGAATGTTCGCGGTGGCATTGGATCTTGAACTACTGAAGTAGCAGTTCCACTAGGACTACTCTGTATCTGACTCTGTGTCGGTTCGACTTGTGTCAGAGCTGTGGAGTCTACATTAGTGTTTGAGCCTTTCTCATGTGCTGCATATGGTGGGGGACGATTTCTCAATAACTGTAAAATGAACTCATCATCATCTGACTCTTATTGAGAGTCAAAGGCTTTTCAGTTTCTGTAGATCACTGCTCTTTGACCTCAGAAGGACCTGTATCCTGTATCCTTCTTTCTGGTAGTTTTTCTCGATTGGTTTTCATTGTCTTGTGTAATTGCAGGAAACAATTTAATTCACTGTAAAGTCTCAGATCTCCAAAATTTCTGATCACTATTCTATTTAGCCTCTGCTAGTGTATTTTCAGCCTTTCTCATCCTTCTCTCAAATTTTATCTGCTGTTGGTGTCTAGCTACTAATTCCCAAATCGCTAACGCTTCGAACTGTGCTGGTCTCGGAGGAGGTTTCAAATCAGATATTACCTTCCTCAAATTCTCTAAAATCCTTAGATTAAATGTATCATAGGTAGGAAATGCTAGACTCCCATCTTTTTCTGTCGCTTTGCATGGATGTTTTAACCAAAGGCATGGCACAGCTCCCTGCTCTTTGAATACAACATATGTGGGTGTACCTTCTGGTGGAGTAGCTTCTCCTATACTCATTAGAATAATCGTATCTCCCCTTAGGGCTCTCTTTAAAGCCTTGAAAAATGTAATCTCTGTGACTTTTATGCTACTTTCAATCAAATCAGGAAGTGACTTTCAATCCAAAAATCCTTTCCGCCGACCTTCTCAAACAATTGCGCTTCACAGTTGTCTGCCAATCTGTGCGCAACCCTTCTCTCTAACCAGCCTATCCCAGCGCTGCTCTTATGTTGTCACACTCACACGTACAGTGTCTGCTAAAGTCTTGAGGCGTGTCCTCCTAAACTCACACAACTAATGCAAAATTATTGCAAGCAATAAACAAAATCAAAACCTAATTTGTCTGTTTACTACAGGTAGGGTAACACAATTGCTTCCGAAACCTTACGGATTTTTCACTGACGGCCTTTCACTATGGCAGCTACTCATTCTTTTTGAGTTTCCCAGATTCGCAAGCAAAATTTGACCTGCAAACTTTACTCTAAACTGATCAGTGGGTCTGTCCTGGTGCACATAGGACTCGCCAGATCTCAGTCAGAAAACCTTCCACTCACTTTAACATACACTCTCGAGTTTGTCAACCATACCCAATTGACCTACTAAACAGACAAATTACAACAAAAAAAACAAGTATCTCATACACCTTCCAATACACTCCGGAGTCTTAGACCTCGCAGGATCCGTATACCAACAACCATGTGGTGTGGGCACTTTTTAAGCACAAAGCGCCAGACACATGTGAAGTTCGAAGACTTCCCTACTCTCACACTTCGGATTATGCAAACTCCTTTAACAACTTCATTTGGAGTACGCAAACTCCATTAACCCTCACAAACATCACAGTTCATCTGCGATTTGCATAAGCTGTGCAAGCGAAAAACCTATTCCATTCACACTGTCACTAGAATGCCAAGAACATCTTCAAAAAATCATTGGCAAGCTCCAAGGTTCTGAGAAAGTCATTCTAAGTTCTTAGGGACACATTTTCTCTCCACTTTTTATCATCAAATCTGAAAATCTGAACTTTAACCAATTTCTCTTACCCAATCTGCAAATTATTTTCTCTCCAGGGGACTAACCATTACAAAACTACAATCTGTGGGGACCAGCTATTTCTTAAAGGGGAAACTTTTGTGTTGGCCTCTTAAGGAGATGTAACCATGGGCTATACTTAAGGATGTGCTCTTAAAGACACAAACCATCCTCTGCTACCATTTCTTGTGAGCGCGTCTGACCTTATTGGTTTCTTTATGTTAGTTGATAAGGGGATGCATTCAAGGGTCAATGGACCTTTTGAGTCATTTATGATGTTCACACCTTAAGTCCGTACATATCCTAAATATCATCAAACAAACAATATAAAAATCTTTGGAGTCAGTAACTTTCACGCACGATGACCCATTAGATCATGAATAACTACACCTTTAGTATCAGTTAGAAAATGTATTTCCCTAGAATAACAATGCTAGTGTCATGTCAATTACTCTCAAAACCACATGATATAAGTACGTAAACAATCTGTTTGATCGAATCTTCTATAGAATCTCAACTTAACAAAAGAATTAACTAATGCCTCTAAGGCCAAAGTACAAATCAACAATAAAAGTAATTGCGTAATGGAAATAACATACATTTGAATTCAGCAATTGAGTAACATCAAATAGCAATTTAGTTGAGTGGAGGAGCTCTCTCTAACATCAGTTTAGCATCAGCATGTTTGGGCTTCATACAAAAAGACTTAGGCGGTCATTCTGACCCTGGCGGTCGGTGATAAAGCGGCGGCCAACCCGCCAACAGGCAGGCGGTCAAAAAAATGGAATTCTGACCCTGGCGGGAACCGCCAACACAGCCCGCCACTTTAACACTCCGACTGCCACGGCGGGACAGACAAACAGCGCGGCGGTCACCGCCAACAGGCAGGCGGCAGACAATGTACCGCCCACACTATCACAACTCACCAATCCGCCACCTTTTCCGGGGCGGGAGCCCCGCCGATAAAAACACGGCAGAAACAGACTACGAACGGGAAAACGCTCACCTCTACACACTCCACGAGGACGGAGGACAGCATGGAACCCGAATTAAACATCCTACCAGCTATTGTCTACCTGTTCATCTACCACGAGTACGAACTCCGGCGCAGAAGACAACGGTGAGTACTGCACCTACGACACAGGGGAGGGGGAAGGACGAAAGCTTACGGGCACACACATACGCCCCCCCCCAACTATCAACATACCAATGCAGAGCAACAACTGAGTGACACCCCCCAAACCCCCCTGAAAAATGCAAAGACATAATAAAAATGTTAATTTAAATTTATGTATAAATTAGGTTCATTGAAGTCATGGAGAATTATCGATATGAAATATCAAAGCAAAAATAATGAACAGTGCGAAAGCTATGTACATAGTCAATAAGTCCTGCCCAGTTTGTCAAATATCCACAGTCCGTGGGCCAATGTCTACCAAACACATGGGCAAAGCCCACACAGGAGACCTGAGTCCGTTGGAGAGAACACTGCTGGGGCATCAGATGACAAAACTACAGGCACCTCAGGGGGAAGGGAAGGGGGGCACCTCAGCCACATGAGTCCACGACGCCAGAACCACGAAGGGGCCACCATGCCCACTGTGCCATCCTGGGGAGTGCAAAGCCACAGTCTCTCAAGTCTCTACAGTGGGTGGGTTGCCCACTGTGCCATCCTGGGGAGTGCAAAGCCACAGTCTCTCAAGTTTCTACAGTGGGTGGGTTGCCCACTGTGCCATCCTGGGGAGTGCAAAGCCACAGTCCATCAGGTGGATTACAGACTCCACTGGTCATGGAGGAGGCAGGGTGCCCAGAGTGCAGCGTGAACACTAGCTCGACACAGAACCGGCACTGTCAATGGGCCAGCGGAGCATGACAGGAAGGGCCCAGCGAAGCGGTGCTTGACAGGAAGGGCCTAGCGGAGCGGTGCTTGACAGGAAGTGCCCAGCGGAGCGGTGCTTGAGACGGCGGGGCCCAGCAGAGCGGTGCTTGACAGGAAGGGCCCAGCGGAGCGGTGCTTGACAGGAAGTGCCCAGCGGAGCAGTGCTTGACAGGAAGTGCCCAGCGGAGCGGTGCTTGAGACGGCGGGGCCCAGCGGAGCGGTGCTTGACAGGAAGGGCCCAGAGGAGCGGTGCTTGACAGGAAGGACCCAGCGGAGTGGTGCTTGACAGGAAGTGCCCAGCGGAGCGGTGCTTGAGACGGCGGGGCCCAGCGGAGCGGTGCTTGACAGGAAGGGCCCAGCGTAGCGGTGCTTGACAGGAAGGGCCCAGCGGAGCGGTGCTTGACAGGAAGTGCCCAGCGGAGCGGTGCTTGAGACGGCGGGGCCCAGCGGAGCAGTGCTTGACAGGAAGGGCCCAGCGGAGCGGTGCTTGACAGGAAGTGCCCAGCGGAGCGGTGCTTGAGACGGCGGGGCCCAGCGGAGCGGTGCTTGAAAGGAAGGGCCCAGCGGAGCGGTGCTTGACAGGAAGTGCCCAGCGGAGCGGTGCTTGAGACGGCGGGGCCCAGCGGAGCGGTGCTTGACAGGAAGTGCCCAGCAGAGCGGTGCTTGAGACGGCGGGGCCCAGCGGAGCGGTGCTTGAAAGGAAGGGCCCAGCGCAGCGGTGCTTGACAGGAAGTGCCCAGCGGAGCGGTGCTTGAGACGGCGGGGCCCAGTGGAGCGGTGCTTGACAGGAAGGGCCCAGCGGAGCGGTGCTTGAGACGGCGGGGCCCTGTTCAGCGGTGCCTTTCTTCACGGCGGGGCCCTGTTCAGCGGTGCCTTTCTTCACGGCGGGGCCCTGTTCAGCGGTGCCTTTCTTCACGGCGGGGCCCTGTTCAGCGGTGCCTTTCTTCACGGCGGGGCCCTGTTCAGTGGTGCCTTTCGCCTGTCTTGTCTATCAAGGGAGCCAGACCTGGCCAGGACTCCCTGCTTAGTCGCCCTCCGACCGTGCAGTTGCTGGACCCTCCTGTGACGGAGTCCTGGGCCCGTGGGTGTCCTCCGTCACACCCGGGATGGGGCTTGTGGGGCCCTCCTGGTCCGCGCCCCTGCTGGCTGACTTCTCCGCCCTGCTGCCCTTGCCCTCCTTCGATGAGGCTCTCTGGCCCTTGCCTCCCCTTGATGTTGTGGCAGGTGACGGGCCACGACTTTGCTCCTTGGGGGCAGCCGTGTCAGCCTTCTCGCGGCGGCCCTTGGTTTTACGGGTTCTCTTTCCAGGGGGAGGCTGGCTGTCCCCTTGCTGCTGGCCGATGTATCTGTGCTGGGAAAGGGTGGACTCCAAAACCCGTGCACAATGGTCCGACTTGATGCAGGGCTGGTGGTGGCTGAGGTGCTCTTCGGACTCTTACCAGATGGAGGGGGTGGGTCAGGTGGTGCAAAGAGGTTAACTTTGGAGAGGAAAAGTTTCTTAGGAGCAATGGGAAGGGTAGGTGCAGTGGGTATGGGAGTGGAGGAAGAGGATGTGGTTGTAGGAGAGTCAGGTGTGCTGTCTTTGGGTGCAGGTGCTTGTGACGTAGGCTGTCGTGAGGTGGTTGGCTGTTGGGTGGGTGGCTGCCTGCGTTTGTGTGTTTTGGAAGAGGGGGTGACAGACACAGTGGGAGAGGACACAGGGGACGTGTAAATGGCAGTGGGGGTGGTGACTGCACGTGTGCGGACTGTACTGGAGGGTGTGGTGGTGATGGAAGTACTGGCTGATGGTGGTGTGCATGCAGGTGTGAGTGGAGACGTCACAGGGAGGGAGGAGGGAGACGAGGAGGAGGGGGACACAGAGGTGGTAGTGACTGTTGCCATGTCTGCATCTGGATGTTGCTTGGGTGAATGCTTGTGGGATCTGTGGTGCTTATGTCTGGATGAGCTGCCCTTGGGTGTTGAGGTGTGTGCAGGCTGGCCTGATGGTGTGGATGGGATAGGCTGAGGAACAGGAGACTGGGAGAAGGTGGAGGCAGTTAGGAGAGGGAGGCTGGAAACAGGGACAATGGCTGCCGTCAGTGCTGAGGCCAGAGCATTGAACGATCGTTGATGGGCAGCCTGACCCGAATGAATTCCCTCCAGGTATGCATTGCTCCGATGCACCTCCCTCTCTACCCCCTGGATGGCATTCAAAAGGGTAGACTGCCCAACAATGATGGTCTGTAGGAGGTCAATGACCTCCTCACTGAGGGCAGCAGGGGTAACTGGGGCAGGGCCTGAGGTGCCTGGGGCGAAGGAGATGCCCGCCTTCTTGGGCGAGCGGGCACGGAGCGAAGGCTGAGGGGCTGCTGGGAGGGCGGAGCTGGTGCGCTGGGTGGCGGCTGTACCTGTTGAGGCGGGGGCACGGATGTTGCCGCCACCGCTAGGGAGCTCCCTTCCGAGGACGTGTCGGTGTCGCTGGTGTCACCACGGGTACCCGTTGTGGAGCTCCCCTCGCCCTCCGTATCACTGGTGACCTCGGTGTCTGTAGCATGGCCCACCGGGGCCTTGTGAGTTGCAGCTCCCTCGTGCTCCGATGCCAATTCTCCTCCGCCTGATGATGCTAATGCACACATGCACAAGAAGATAAAGAAAAAGGGTGGGGGGAGAAATAAAGACAGGTTGAGTGCATGCATTGTCAACACCGTTGTCGGAGAGGACAGACACAGGAGCCTCCAGCACTACGCCGCGCAATCGGGGTACACTACTCAGTACTTGTGACTAGGCCTACAGGTCTATGGACAACAAATGCACACATGGGTGATGCTGGACCATGGATTGCTGTACTTGGCACCCTACAGAGGTGGGGGGTGGGGGCACAGGGCCATGCCTAAAGGAGGGGACTACACTACAGAAAGCGCCCTGGCCTAATGTCACCCACAGCCCTCCTCCCCCACCCAGACACCTCCACTGCGTGTAAAGATAGCAGAATGTGCTGGTACACACCCCCTTGTGTCTGCTGTGATGTCCTCACGCGCCCATCCAAATCGGGGTAGGCCACCGCCAGGATCCGGGACATCAGGGGGGTCAAGGTACGACTGGCACCCCTCCTACGTTGGGAGTCCATCCACAGCAGTGACTCGGCGGTCTTCCTGGTCCCGCGGCGGATGTCCTCCCACCTCTTTCGGCAGTGGGTGCCCCGTCTGTTGTGGACCCCCAGGGCCCGGACTTCCTTGGCGATGGCACGCCAAATGTCGACTTTCTGATGGGCGCTGACCTATTTGACATGTACAGGGTGGGAAAGGAAATTTCATCATTTTTCTGCATGTTAGATGTGATTGCCCCCCCTCCCCAACCTTGCCATGTGGCACATGCTCTCATCTGTCGTGCCTTGCACTCCTCATTCGCTCCCCACCCCACCATCTTACATCCACCATACACAACCCAGGTATAGCCCAATCAACGTGCACCCAGTGTACTTACCTGTTGGTCTGGAGGACCGTAGAGTAGCGCATACTGGGGCAGGACCCCATCCACAAGTTTCTCCAACTCTTCTGAAGTGAAGGCAGGGGCCCTTTCCCCAGTCGCAGCAGCCATTGTCTCTTCCAGACCGAGGTCACAGCAGCACTTGCAGTATAGTTCCTCTCCTGTGGATGATCAGGTCTCGAGTGATTAAGCAGATAGAAAATGGCGGTCACGCCCGCGGCGGTGCGTACCGCGACCGCCGGCGCACATCGTCATTGGCTACTGAAACCCATAGGGTTCAATGTTAACCAATGCGCCTTTGCACTGCGGTCTTCGACCGCCTACCGCCACGGTGTGCCACGCCAGCGCGTTGACCTCACATCCCACTGTCACACTTCTCAGGTCAGGCAGCCGCCATTACAAGGGCCCACATGGCTTAATCCCTACTGCGTCACACAGGCCTAGGCCTTGCATTGCCACTCATACAAGCCTTTCAATGCATAGCGATTCGTGTACTGTGCAAGCTGTGTGAACGTACCTGTGGGTTGCTTGACTCTGTACTCCATGTTGTCCTTCCTAGGCATCGTCCGCTGGGACTTGCGAGGAGAAGGATGAATCCTCCCGTGTACCGACCACTGGTGGACCTGTCGACAATGGAAGAACGACACATTATACTTCGATACCGACTTGACCGAGCCACTATACATGAACTGTGTGCCCAGCTGGAGCCAGACCTGATGTCCCCCATCCGCCAACCCAAAGGAATTCCCCCTCTGGTGCAGGTTCTGTCAGTACTCCATTTTTTGGCAAGTGGGTCTTTTCAGACAACAGTGGCCATGTCATTAGGGATGTCTCAGCCTATGTTTTCTAAGGTTTTGTCCAGAGTGTTGTCTGCCCTGATGAAATATATGCGGAGATACATTGTTTTCCCTGAGGAGGGTGATTTGGCCACTGTGAAGGGTGATTTCTATGCCCTTGGACATATCCCCAACATCATTGGTGCCATTGATGGGACCCATGTGGCTTTAGTCCCCCCAAAAGACAATGAGCAGGTGTACAGAAATAGAAAAAATTACCATTCGATGAATGTCCAGGTGGTCTGTTTGGCTGACCAGTACATCTCCCATGTAAATGCCAAGTTCCCTGGGTCAGTGCATGACGCGTATGTCATGCGAAATAGCAGCATCCCTTATGTGATGGAACAGCTACAGAGACACCGTGTGTGGCTAATAGGTGACTCTGGTTACCCCAACCTGCCTTGGCTATTGACCCCAGTGAGGAATCCCCAGACCAGGGCAGAGGAACGGTACAATGAGGCCCATGGGCGAACTAGGAGGATTATAGAACGGACCTTCGGGGTCCTGAAGGCCAGGTTTAGGTGCCTGCATATGACAGGTGGATCCCTAATGTACTCACCAAAGAAGGTGTGTCATATCATCGTGGCCTGCTGTATGCTTCACAATCTTGCATTGCGACGCCAGGTGCCTTTCCTGCAGGAGGATGGTCCAGATGATGGTGTTGTAGCAGCTGTGGAGCCTGTGGAGAGTGAAGAGGAGGAAGACGACGGGGACGACACGGACAACAGGGACACAGTTATACAACAGTATTTTCAGTAGCACACAGGTAAGAATCACCCACGCCATTTTACATTTACTTCTGGCCTCCTGCATCTCTACTTTCTGTGTTTCCCCCCAGTTCCTTTTAACTGATTTTTGACTTTCCCTTCCCTTTTCAGAGCTGTATGACCCACTGCGTGACTTCTGCTTTGTTTGCCCATGGACTAATGCTTATTGACATTGGTATGTTGTCATCACAATGTAACTGAACATTATTGCACCGTTATGTGTAATACATTTGATAAGAATACAAGCAGACTCCTGATTTTTGAAGTGCAATTAGTGATTTATTTTAAGTGCTACATATAGGTCCATGATGGTAAAACGGTGATGGGTGGGGGTGGAGTAATGTCCATGGCAGAGTCCAGTTCTCAGTCTCACAGGTGCATTGTCCATATGCCTGTGGAAGGATGGAGCAGGAGCTGTTTAAGGTTTGACAGGGTGACGATGTGGGACAGTGGGATGACATCAGGGGGTATCTTATGCTGGCGGGGGTCTTGGCATCCTACTCTGTCTTCTTGTGTGATCTCAGGTTCCGCTTGCGGGGTGGTTGATCTTCAGCAGGAGGTGGGGTTCTGGTGGCGTGTCGTTGTGTGGGGGCCTCCTGTCCACTAGCGCCGGCTGAGGTGGTAGGCTGTTCGTGGTCCTGGCTAGTGACAGGGGCCCTTTGTGGTGCCACATGGTCCCGCAATGTGGTGACTATCTGGTTGAGGGCCAGGACGATGGTCCCCATTGCGGAACCAATGTTCCTGAGTTCGTCTCTGAACCCCATGTACCGTTCCTCCTGCTGTGCCTGGATCTCCTGGAACCTGGCTAGTACCGTCGCCATCGTCTCCTGGGAGTGGTGGTATGCTCCCATGATGGTGGTGAGGGCCTCTTGGAGAGTCGGTTCCCTGGGCCTGTCCCCCCCCGTCGCACAGCAGCCCTCCCAGTTCCCCTGTTTCCCTGGGCCTCTGTCCCCTGGACGGTGTGCCCACTACCACTGCCCCCAGGTCCCTGTTGTTGGGGTGGTGGGTTACCCTGGGTGCCCTGTAGTGGTAGACACACCGCTGCTTGACCTGTCCTGGAGACAGAGGCATGGGCCCGCTGGGTGGGAGCTGTGCTGGTATTCCCAGAGGGGGTTGGGTCTGCTGTGGCCTGTGTCTGTGTGTGGGAAACCGACTGTCCAGAGGTCCCCGATGGTCCGGGCTGGTCATCAGGTTCTAGGTCGACAGAGCTGCTGTCATCACTGGGGGCCTGTTCTGGGGGTGGGATGGACAAATCTGGACCCTCCTGGCCGGTGTGTTGGCGTTCGGGCCCTGCAGGGGTAAAAGAGTATGGTTATTGCTTCTGAGTGTGTCATGGCATGCGATTTGTGGGTGCCCTTGTCCCCCAGTGCTGGCATTCCCTTGTGGGAGGAGTTGTGAGGGTGGTTTGTGGGGGGGGATGGGTATGTGCAGTGGTCATGCTTAGGTGATGGGTGTCCATGGTTTGTGTTGGCATTCAGGGATTGGTGTTGGGTTGGGTGGGTTGTGCTGGTGAGACATTGGCAGGGAGGATGTGTGTTGGGGGTGTGGATTGGCATGCTGGTGGTTGGGGGGTGAAGTAGTTGAGATGAGACTTACCAGAGTCCATTCCTCCGGTTACTCCAGCGAGGCCCTCAGGATGCAGGATGTTCAAGACCTCTTGCTCCCATGCTGTGAATTCGGGTAGAGTGGGTGGGGGTCCGCCGCCAGTCTTCTGCACAGCTATGTTGTGTCTTGACACCATCGACCGCACCTTCCCCCGTAGGTCGTTCCAGCGCTTTCGGATGTCTTCCCGATTTCTGGGATGCTGTCCCACAGCGTTGACCCTGTCGACGATCCTTTGCCATAGCTCCGCCTTCCTGGCTATTGTGGTGTGCTGCACCTGTGTGCCGAAGAGCTGGGGCTCTACCCTTATTATTTCCTCCACCATGACCCTGAGTTCTTGGTCCGAGAACCTGGGGTGTCTTTGAGGTGCCATGGGGTGGTGTGGATGAGGTGTGGGGTGGTGTTTGTGGTGATGTGAGTGGTGGTGTGTGGTGATGTGTGCGTAGATGTGGTGTGGGTGATGATGTTGGGTTCCTGTGTGTGTTGTGGTTTGTGTTTCCTGTGCTCTCTCTCTGTGTATTGCGCCTTGTCTCTGAATTTCGATTTGTGGGGGTTTGTGGGTGATGTGGGTGTGTGTTTTATATGGTGATGGGTGTGTGGGAGGGTTGTGTGTATGTGTATCAGGTGCGTGTATTTGGAATTGTCCAATGTGGTTGTGTTTTGTATGGGTGTGTGTATTTTGAGCGCAGCGGTGTGTACCGCCAATGGAATACCGCGGTTGAAAGACCGCCGCGTGGATTCGTGGGTCGTAATGGCATGGGCGTGTTTGTGTTGGCGTGACGGTGGAGGTTTGGTCATCTCCAGTTTATCGCTGACCGCTGATGAGGCGGCCTTCCGTGGATGTCGGGTTTTTGGCGGGTTGGCAGTTGTGGGTCAGAATGACCGTGGCGGTTTACCGCGGCCGCGGCGGTATAATGGCGGTCTTCTGACCGACGGTAGGAGCCTTTTACCGCCAGGGTCAGAATGACCCCCTTAGTCAACATAAATTTGGAAAAAACATCTAACTATGGCTCTACCAAAAAGCAGCAGTTGGTAGCTAGAAACAAAAGAAAAATCAACAATAAAGACATTATCAATTTGATATACCTTTCCTTATGGATCAGCAAGCTGTGATAATCTTTGTCAGGCGGACATCAGTTCAAGCAGCATCAGCAATGGGACATGAAAGGGGTAATGGTTCAGAATTAGGGACTCTAAGCTCTCTGAACCAATAGAAAGAAGTGTCTAGGGTAGGCAGCATTTAGCATCAGAAGTATAAGCAATTTAAAGTTAAAGATCAGAATTCTCTAAGAGAATTATCAAAGGTGCAAGAAGCTCTGAGCATCGACCGCAAAGGTGAGCACCAGCTTTACGCATGGAGCAGAAAAAGAAGTGAGAGTGGGAAAGTGTTAGAACTCTTAGGGCAGTGCGGTTAAATTAAAATTGTTTCACATTGTCATTGGTCAAAGAATCATGCACTAGCCATTAGTCCAATAAAATTTATATTTTAAATCTAAAATAACTAAACAGTCTTTCACACGTTGATAATTGGCTCCTCTTCTTCAGCGCACATCGTTTGACTGGTAAAGAATCTACTTTAACATCCTTCCGTTCGTACATCCATTGTTAGTTCCTGGGAACATCTCTTTCTCACACGTTTCCAGTTAACATTTGTAACAGTTTAGAACATTCAGGTTTCTACACACATTTCCTCACGAGAAAACAATCTACTACTACTATGATTTGGTCAACCTTCAGTTAACACAATACATCTTTATTATTCAACAATCATGAGATCATATTTTATTCTGAAATTGCATTTTTTATATGAGGCAGTGCATTACTAAGGCCTACACCTGGCTAACTTGAGGCCTACAGCTAATTTAAGCAAATACATAGCATTTAATCATAAGTATAACATACTACTGCAAATTTCACATTCACATAAGTTCTGAATAAACATTAATACGCTTTTAATAAAACATTATGTAGTAGGTGACGGCCATTCAAGTGGGCACATTTTTGAGTTGCACATTATTTTCTATCAGAACTCGGACCTGCTCCTACCCCCACTGAACACACTAGAAACCTAAGCATCATTCTGGACAACACGCTAACGATGACCACTCAGGTCAACTCCGTCCCCCCTCCTGCTCCTTTTTTCCCTGCATGCTTTGTAAGATATTTAAATGGCTACCCCACAGCTCAAGATGAAGCATCACCCAGGCCCTAATTTCCAGCTAACTGGACTTCAGAAAGGCTCTCTAGGCTAAGATTGCAGCTCACCTCCTCGGATGACTATAGGCCATACAGCATGCAGCAGCCAGACTCGTCCTGGATCTCCCTAAACAAACCCACATCATCCCCTACCTCAGGGAACTAAATTGGCCAGTTCAGGCTCTTGACCCACACATACAAGGCTCTAGAGAACTGCGGACCAGCCTACTTGAACCACTGCCTGAACTTCCATCAGCCAACTACAAACGTCTGTTCCATTTACCTTTCTCTAAACCTTCACACCACGCATCCGACGTAGCACATGTGGAGGTCACTCATTCACCCTAGCAGCGAACACATAGAACAAGCTTAGCTTTCAGCTCTAGACCTCCCCATTACTTTCAGCATTCTGAAAGTCTCCGAAGACCTGGCTATTCAGGTAATCAACTGGACTCTGCCAGTGCCTGGATACCCTCACAGGTGACAAGAAGATCTCTACAAATCTACTGATTGATTGACTGAGATTGTTTTTTCCTGGGATTTTTTGACATCTCAGTATCCAGTTTTGAGGCATTTTGTTTTGTGGGTGCTAGCACTAGGCACACAAGAGGAGTACTGTTTTTATCAGGAGAGATGCTTAAAGCTGAGTGGTAGGAATTTAGTGGATCCCAGCAGCTTCAAGAACTTTCTCTCCCAGAAATATGAGGAAAATGCATATTCTTAACCAAAGTTTGAGGTTTGCAAGGCCTTATGGAGATGAAAACATGATCATACCCATGAGCCATGCTGCCCTATACGCCCCGGGTATCTGGTTTTCAGACTAGGTAGGTGAGAGTGGTAGATTTCCATAGGTGAGGACCAAGCCCAGACCCCAAATACAAAGCTCCTGACTTTGTAAATAAGAGATTGTTTTGGATCTATCAATGTTAAAGTTTAGGGTCTTTTCTATCACAGACGATGACCCCATCCAGACAAGTAGGGTTCTCTTATTATCGGGAGAAACGTGGAATGCTGTTTGGTAGGAATTTTGTGGATCCACACAGTTCCCTGAACTTTCTCTCACATAAATGTGATGTATGTGTTTGTAGCCGAAGTTGAGTTTGCAAGCCCTTAAAGGTAAGAAAACGTAATGGGATTGACACAGGTCCACCACCTTGGACTCTCCTGGGTGTCTAGCTTTAAGAAATGTCTGGGTTTCATAGGTTTCTCTGGGTGGTGGCTAAGCTAGGACTCAAATTCCCCATCTGTCCACATTGTAAAAATAGCCTTGATTTTGCTGGGTGAAATGTGATGTCTCCAGGTCACGTTTTGGGGTGTGTTGTTTCATGCATGAGCACTAGCCCCAGCCATACACGTGGGGGTACTGTTTTTATCAGGAGATGTCTGGGGACACAAATTAGTAAAACATTTGTTAGTACGTGTTGGATTTTTCTGCATTCTTGGCTTTCAAATATAAACCAGTGTGCAAGGAAATACATTTTGCAAAATACCCTCTATATCACGATAGTATAAGTAACCTCAAATTCAGAGGCATACAAATGACCACTGTTCCTAAACTCCGTATCAAGTACACATTTCAGAAATACATAGGTTTCCTTCATAACCATTTACATTCATCTAATTTTACCAAGTGAATTGCTGCATGATTAGTTCCCTGAGAAAAATCATTATAAGCTGTAGCTCAGATGTTGGCTTTAGGTATGGAGTGTTTTTGGAAAGCCTTCATACACTGTATATCAGTGTGACCTAAAGGTGCTGACGGACCTAAAGGTATATTGCTTTTGTAAATCAGCCATAGTGACATAAAATTACAGATGAAAGTTGTCACCAATTGCTAGTTTCTACACTTATTTTCATTCTTTTATTATTTCAATGTTGAATTTATTCAGAAAATGTTCAGGGATGTACACAAACGACCCCTTGCAGAATTTAGAATGTTCTCCCTATTTCAGAAATGTACAGCTTTCTGGAACCACCCAGGAATTTCACACCTGTTTCCACCACAAAACTGCAAGTAGGTTGAAAGCACATAAAGGAAGAAATTGACTACTGCTTATGAAAAACTAAATCTAAGATTGTTCCTGAAAGCTGGAAAGAAGGCGATCCTAATACTTTAAAAAGATTGTGAATGCCATCTTTAGAAGAAAAAAAAACACTTATTTGTACAGCATCTCTTCCTATCTTTCCATAAAATCCAACATTTAGCTATGTTTTGGCTATTTTATCAATGTCCTCCAGGGAAATCCTCACATGCTGGGAACCCTATATATATGTATATATATATATATATATATATATATATATATATATATATATATATATATATATATATATATATGTAGATATATATATATATGTAGATATATATATATATATATAGATATATATATATATATATATATATATTACAATTGAATACTGGTTGCTGGTATTTCCCGACTACTTCCACACTGTCAGGGTCGGTGCGAAGAGCGGAAACCAGCCACCGCTCAAATATATACAAAGAAAGAAACCAGGTACCTTCATCCTTGGTGCCTGGAAAAAATGCACTCCACAGGGTAATGGTACCTGATAGAAAAGTTTAATGGCAATGCGTTTCGATCTCCCAGAGATCTTCCTCACAGCCAACACAGTTAAAAAGCAACACCCTCTTAAAAAGGCATGCCCCACCATAGATCTAGTAAAAAGACTATAGGCCTTACAAGAAATAGTAGAAATAATTTTTTTTAAATGTCCATCCCCTTCACAGAACCAATTAAATCCATATTATTCTAATTATACAAGAAATAATAGAAATAATTTTTTTTTAAATTCCAATCCCATTCACAGAACAAATAAATCCATATTATTCTAATCATACATGCATTTAGTACTGTTGTCATGAAACAATGATGTTATTTTCTATCATTTCTACAATTTTAAACAATCTTAAGCAATGCTATCTATGCCTGGCCAAGTGGCCATTTGATATGACCCAAAAGTCCTTCAAACTATCTATCATATAATTGGTCTTCTCGGCCCACGTGTGTATGTTTTGGATCTAAGTCCCCACTTCTTCTTTATAACTCATATGGCTCAACCATTTCTAATACTTATTAGAGAAAGGACACAACACACCACATGCACTCACTTGAGAAGTGCTTTAATATCTACATAAAATCAAAAAGCAAAAGAAGTGCAGAATAACACTATCAACCCCTAAAATATACTCTGAACTTGTCTACTCTAATAACATTAATTTATCCCCCAAAAAATACAAAACTGAACTGGTCAAAACTCATTGATCATTTCTCACCATTCAACCTTAGCTGCATATATGCACAGAGAGTTCCTCATCAATATTCAGGCCCATCGGGGCCTTACTGTTAAGGCGCACAATATATTCGGACTCCAAAATCCAGAGTCTTCTCTCTCTGTCACCTCCTCTCACTGGGACCTCCACCCTGTATATGCCAAAGTAAACAAATTTATCCAAATCCTTAGCATGTTCCTTCTCCCAATGTATCACTACTGGATAGCTATAGTCACAGTTTCCGATTGCTCTTAAACCCTCCAAGATTTGTTTTTTGACTGGAAAGATGGTACTTCCAATATACTTCAAACCGCATGGACATTCCAGAACATACACGCAGAAGTCACTATTACATGTGATTACCTTACTGATCCTCCTTTCATGTCCATTTGGCATTTTATAAGTCTTTACATTAGCACTATTCTTACACGCTTTACACTTGCCACATTTATAGAAACCCTTCTGTCCAGTCAACCAACTGTCCTGTTGAGGGATCTTCAAGGAAATTCCTTATTGCTCTAGCCTTGCGGTAGGTGATCAAAGGAGAAGGAGAAACCTTCCCACCAATCACACCATCTGCCTTGACTACATTCCAATGCCTGGAGATCATTCTCCTGATCTCCTGAGATTCTGTATTAAATGAGGTGATTAATCTAACTTGTCTTTCACCTTTTGTAGATCTAGATGTTTTAGTAAAGAGATCCTTTCTAGAAATCCCTCTTACTTTATCCCTAGCCGCCAAAAGGACATCGGGAGAGCAACCTCTAGCTTGAAATCTGTGTAGCATCATGGAATCTTCTTTCTCATATGCAGAAACATTATTACAATTGCTTTTGGCTCTCAGTAACTCGCCATAGGGAATACTGTTCTTCAGACTGATGGGATGATGGCTTTGTGCATGCAAGAGACTATTTCCTGCCGTTTCTTTGCGATGGAGACTAGTACACACTTTTCCATTGTTGATTGCCACATGTACATCCAGAAAATCAATAGCACTACTGTGGAACTGATGAGTAAAAGATAGATTAATCTCATTGATATAGATAATACTCAAAAAATCAAGTAAGAGGCTTACAGGGCCATCCCAAATGACAAACATATCATTGATATATCTAGTCCAAAGGGCTATATGATTTGTCAAATATTCATTCTCTTCTTTCCAGACAAACTGTTGCTCCCACCAACCGATGAAAATACCGGCAAAACTGGGAGAGAAGAAACTCCCCATGGCAGTCCCTGTAACCTGTCTCTACCATTTGCGATCAAAGGTAAAGAAATTGTGACTCAGGCAGAAATTCAACATCTCTACCAACATCATAGTATGATCATACATATTGATAGCTTTGTCTCAAAAACAATGCTTGCATGCTCCAATTCCCAAGGCCTGGTCAATGCACATATATAAAGCCACTACATCTATGGTAACCAACAGATATGAGAACTGACAGGGTATCTCCTCAATCCTCAAGATTAAATCTGCACTGTCTCTACAATATGAGGGAAGGTTCAAAACATAAGGTAATAGGAACAAATCCAAATAGATGGAAGTGGGTTCCAAAAGACTTCCATTTGCAGATATAATTGGCCTACCTGGGCGATTGGTCTTGTTTTTATGTATCTTTGGAAGTAGGTAAAAACAGGGCACTACAGGTTTCTGGACATATAAAAACTGAAAATCATCTGTACTAATGAGGCCTCTCTCCCTCCAATCACCCAATTTGTTGTGATAACACATTATAGATTGTTTGTAGTTCTCCCATGAAGAATGATCATAATCTCTTGATCTCATGAGCTGTCTATCAGCTTTCTTCAAATATGCATGAACATCCCATAAGACTACGTTACCACCCTTATCAGAAGGTTTGCTAACCACACTTTTGTCCTCCGACAAAGTGCAGAGAGCTAATTTCTGAGATGTGGAAAGATTCTCAGCAAAGTGATATATATATATATATATATATATATATATACATATATATACATATATAAAACAAACATTGGCAAAGCCAATAGGTCTCGGCCATCCGAGAGCTATTGATGCTGTAAATGTCTTTTAGCCATTTGCTATGAAGTGGAATGGGTGTATGTGATGTGGAGTGGAATTATGTAGGTTGTACTCTAATTATTTGTTGTGGAATTGTGTGGTGTTTGGTGGAGATATGTGTTGTGGAATTAGGTGACATGGTGTGCAGTGGAAATATGTGGATAGTATTTATGTGGTATTGAGTGTACTGGAATTATGTAAAGTGGGATTGTGTGTTATGGAGTGCAATTATGTGGGGTGCCATGTAGTGGAGTTGAATTATATGGTGTGGTGTTGAATTTTGTAGCATGATGTGAAATTCTTTGGTGTGAATTGTGTGTTGTGGAATTGTGTTGTGGAGTGGGATTATGTGGTTTGGTGTGGAATTATGTGGTGTGGAATGGAAATATGTGGAGTTGAATTGTGTGGTGTGGAACCGTGTAGTGTTTAGTGAAATTATGTTGAGTGGAATTATGTGGTAGGGTGTGGAGTGTATTATGTGGATTGTTGCCATGTGGCATAGAGTGAATTTATGTGGTGTGTATTTATGGGGTATTGAGTAGAGTATATTTATGTGGAGTTGAATTATGTGGTGTTGGGTGGTATTATGTGGAGTGTAATTATGTAGTTCTGTGTACAATTGTGTGGTGTGGAATTGTGCAGTGTGGAATAATGTGGCATGGCGTAAAGTGGAATCATGTGGTATGGTGTGGAGTGGTATACGTGTGGAATTATGTGGCATGTTGCGAAGTTGCATTTTTGTGGAATGTAATTATGTGTTTTGAAATTGACTGGATATATGTGGAGTGTAAATATGTGGCATGAAGTGTAATGATGTGGGTTGTAGTGGAATTATCTGGAGTTGAATTGTGTGGAGTGTAATTATATGGTTTGGAGTGGAGTGAAATTATGCAGCGTAGATTGGTATGCGAAGTGGAACTATGTGGCAGGGAGCGGAGTGGAAATATGTGGAGTTTAATTAATTGGTTTCTAATTATGTTGCATGGAGTGGAATAATGTGGAGTGAAAGTATGTATAGTTGAATTGTGTTGCGTGTAATTATGAGATGTGTAAATGTGTTGTGTTTAGTGGAATTATGCAGCGTGGATTTGTATGTTGTGGCATTGTGTGTTGACTCTTCTAGCCTAGACCTAAAAAGAGAAAATCTCAACACGCTGAAGGAATCTCAGGCCCCTGTGGAAGGTTAAGTCTGCAGTCAATCACAAAATAGGTACACTGTTCCATGAATCTAGGGAGACAAAATGTTCAGGAGCAAGAGCCCACACACATCCAAACGGATGTCATGCTTCATCATCAGGTTGCTCCTCGTCAGACTGGCACTGCAATATCTGACGGGCTCCCCGTTCGA
Source organism: Pleurodeles waltl (assembly GCF_031143425.1). Taxonomy (NCBI): domain Eukaryota; kingdom Metazoa; phylum Chordata; class Amphibia; order Caudata; family Salamandridae; genus Pleurodeles; species Pleurodeles waltl. The sequence continues at coordinate 1,021,496,492 of NC_090442.1, forward strand.
GGGCTCTTTGCAGGAGATCTTTTTATAAGTGGCTGCCGTCGTGATTGTAAAGGTCAGGCACTCATACTGGCAGGAGAATAAAAATTAAAATTGATTCTTAGCCCCACAGTTTCATGTGTTAGCAAGAAAGGGCCAAGACCAAGATTAAAAACATAAGGAAAGTGGAACATTGAGGATTTATGCTCAGCCACTTTCTAGATGAACCTATGGAACTGGGATATTTTCACCTATCTCCTAAGGCATGGTCAACATGTTTCCCGTATTGTGGTCTATAAAGATCCTATAACGCTTCTTCAGGACCGAAAATCAACTTAACTTCTCCTGACTCATAATAAAAAATAGGTGAAATACAGAACTACTTAGTGTATGTATAAGACAAAATAAGTCACTTACATTGCTCCACATGCGGAGAGGGACACCCCACAACAGAATGTAAAAGGGGGAGGTAACAGCCGCAAGAGGGAGAAAGAAAAGAAGAACTAGGCAGGGCGACATGGTAGCCTGGTTGGGGAGAACAGTAGAATTGGCTAGATCTCCCATAAACACAGGCACTTTGAGGCAGCTAGCCAACGAGTACGACAACAAAAAAGATGCAGCATTATTATGCAAATGTTTTGAACAAGGCTTTAGAATCCCCTCCAAATGTAGAAGCCACAAAACAGAGCCCAAGAACCTGAGCTCAGTGGGTGTCCACCCGACGATAGTAAAGGATAAGATTGATAAGGAGATAGAGCTGGGGAGGGTAGAAGGCCCGCTAACAGGGCCCCCGTCGCCCGGCTTAATCATCTCTCCTCTGGGGGTGTTACCAAAAAAAGAACAAGGTAAAGTTCGGCTAATATACCACCTTTCCTTCCCCGAAGGCAATTCAGTGAACAATGGCATTGACCCTGATGACTGCGCGGTGGGGTACGCATCAGTGGAGGACGCCCTAATGGTGAAGGCAGACATAGAGTCAGCTTTCAGGTTACTTCCCGTTCACCCGGAGAGTTACTACCTCTTGGGTTTCAAGTTCGAAGAAAAAACATATTTCGACAAGGCGCTGCCCTTGGGGTGTTCCATATCTTGCGCACCCTTTGCAAAATTTAGCACGCTCATCAAATGGGCACTGCACAAGCAACACCCAGGTGGGGGGAAACTTCATTACCTAGATGATTTTCTATTTGTGGGGTTGCCCAATGGATCTGAATGCCAGGAGTAACTGGAGGCTTTCTAAAAACTAACAGCCAAGCTAGGGGTCCCACTGTCTGAAAACAAAACCACAGGCCCCACCACCAAGCTAGTTTTCCTGAGCATCAAACTAGACTCAGTAGCAGGCACATCCCACATCCCCCAATACAAAGTAGAGGACCTAGTAAAGGACATTAAGGGGATTCTGGGCAAGCAGAAGAAGCACTGGGTGAGCTACAGGAGCTGATTGGAAAACTGAATTTTAAAGCAAAGGTCATCCCAGCAGGAAGGGTTTTCGCCAGGTGAATTTCACACTTAACCAGGGGCCTGGAGAAAAAACACCACCACGTAAGAATGAACGGAGAGGTGAAACAGGACCAGGCAACCTGGCTTGAGTTTTGGGTGAATTTTAATGGCACGCTATTATGGAGAGAGGGCTAGGTGTCTTCAAAGCAGATGGAGCTTTACATAGACGCAGCAGGCAGCACAGGCTTTGGGTCCATATTAAAAGACAAATGGTGCACCAAGAGATGGCCACAGACGTGGACAGCTTTAGGTATCACAAGGAACATCACTCTCTTGGAATTATTCCCCATCGTGGTGGCATTAACGATTTGGCAAAAGCAGATGAAGGACATGAAGCTCACACTGTGGTCAGACAACCAAGCAGTCGTACACGCGATTAATAAAGGGGCATCACAGTGCACACTAGTGTTAAAATTACTGAGGTACATGGTAAAAATGCAACTGGCAGGAAACCTTGGTATTAGAGCGAGGCACTTGCAAGGCATTATTAATAATAAAGCAGATGCACTCTCCCGATTCCAGATGGGGAGATTCAGGAGCCTAGCCCCCGGAGCAGAAGGGGAGATGACACCTTTCACCACCAGCCTGTGGGGGCTGGTGGAGGGGACCTATCAATACTAGTAGCTCACGCCCTAGCACCTAAGACAGCGAAAAGGTATGCAGCACAAGCGGCGCGAGTGCAAGAGGTCACAGGCCTGAGAGAGGTCATGTGCCACGACGAGGCACAAACAGCAGTGAAAAAATTTATACATTGGGCTATCTCTCAGAAAAAATCTAAATCATGGGCAAAGGCGCACCTGTCCGCTGTGGCGCATCTTAGCAAGATAACAACAGGCAGAGATCCCACCAAGTCACACTACATAAGAGCAGCAATGAAGGGGTGGCGCAGATTAGAAGGGCACACGATTGACCAGCGGCACCCAATAGATTTCAGCACACTCAAACAGCTCGTGGGAGTGCTCAAAAGCCTGTGCCGGAATAATTTTGAGTGCGCCCTTTCCAAAGCTGCTATCACGTTGCCATTTTTTGGGGCATTTAGGATAAGCGAGCTAGTCGCCTCCTCTAAAACAGGGAACTCCACCGCATGCATACAAAGGCAGGACATGTAGATAAGCCAGAGGCGCATGCAAATATTCCTAAGAAAATTAAAAACTGACCAATTCGAGAAAGGAGCAAACGTGAAGCTGAGATGTTTGGAAGACCGCGAAGTGTGCCCAGTGTGCAGCGTGCAGAAGTTTCTAGAGCTGAGGCCGGAAGGGCATGGGACACTCTTTAAACACGAGAATGGGGAATGCATGAGCACATTCCAATTCAAGGCGGTGCTCAAAGGGGCACTGTCCAGGGCAGGACTCACAGCAAGCGATTTTGGCACACACTCATTCCAGATAGGGGCGGCAACACCTGCAGCTCATCATGGCATGTCAGCAGGAGCCATAAAGGCAATTGGCAGGTGGAGCACAAACACCTACAAAGGCTACATAAGGAAGCAACAATCAAACAAACAAGAATAGCACCACTCCTCACTGTCCCCTTCCTCATACAGGTACAGGTACAGAACACAAAACAGCATGAGTCATCGGTCACTTCTTCGTGCAGACAGCCCAAGATTGGTGGCTTTCGAGAGTTTCCACGAAGGCACAATGCCCGAAACTGACAAGGGTAGTATGGTTCGGTTTCCCAGGCATGAAATGGGAACATCTGCAAGACAGGCTGGAAGAGATCATAGCAGCGCAGTGCAAAGGGCCAGATGTGTTAATAATACATCTAGGGGGCAATGACCTAGCCCAACTAGGGAGGAAGGCCCTATTAGATGGTCTAATCAGCTTGCAGAGACCAGAATACTTTGCAGAAGACGGGACAAAGGTGTTCTGGAAAAACTTGTGGGCAGCACTTCAACTTGCAGGCAACGAATAGAGGGATCATGACGGGGGAGCCGCCTATTTAGGCGGTAACCCAAAGGCGGCGTGGCGGAGAAGGTCAGCGAAAGAACAACGAAGGCCACACCCAGCACAGCAGGGTGGCAGGGCTACTTACCTTGGGATGCCTCACAACAGGGTAAATCAGTCGGGGGAGGTACTCGAAACACAGCACTCGCAGCCCGGTTCTGCCGGAGAGCAGGATACAAGGACTAAACAAGATAGCGAGTTAAGCCTAAAAAGAAATTAGTACCCTCCTATATATAGAAAAGGAATATCGCCAACGCCAAGGGGCAAGATACACAAAGGACTAACGCCAACGCCAAGGGGCAAGATACACAAAGGACTAAGGAGTGATTTGTGGCAAATTATTGATGGACAGATGACATGCAGATATTAAAATATACTGGGGCTCGTTAAGATACAAAGTGTGTAATGACAAACCTTAACAATATAAGCATAACCCAGGGGCTTTTAACCTCATGGGTGATAAGATGATTTAAGACAACGCATTACCCCATATTGCACATACATCTGAAATGACAGAATGATTTATGGCCCTCATAAAAGCAGGGCAAACAGGTTGTAAATCAATTGTGAATAAACTGCAGCCAACATTTCTCAAACCAATAACAGAGTCATGTACTACTTATATTTACAGGAATGGGCCGTCTGGAGGAGTTTAAGGCGAAGGCCTGCAACCGAAGGGCACTCGAGGGGCCGGAGCGGAAAACCTGCTGAGGCCCTCAAGTAACAATTCGTGCTTAAACACGGCACGCAAACAATGGTGGGGGACTGGAAGTGGTCTCCCCTCGTGGCGCCCCCACTTCGCTCCGGGCGGAAGTGGAAGGGGGGGGGGGGGCAATAAACTTTAGGTGGTCCAGTGGGGGGCCGCTGCGTTGTTTGAAATTCCCCTTACACGCCTGGGGCCAGGCTGAGGCCTTAAAAAAGGCTGCCCGGACCAGAACCCCTCATCTTCTTTGGGGCGGCCGAGCAGCGAAGGATCGAGGACACCCACCCACCAACACCTAAAACCAAGTACCAAGATCGTCGCAGGCTGGGGGCAAAGGGTGAGCGGAGAAGGTCAGCGAAAGAACAACGAAGGCCACACCCAACACAGCGGGGTGGCAGGGCAACTTACCTTGGGATGCCTCATGGGAGGGTAAGTCACTCGGGGGAGGTACTCAAAACACAGCACTCACAGCCCAGGTTCGCTGGAGAGCAGGATACAAGGACTAAACAAGGTAGCGAGTTAAGCCTAAAAAGAAATGAGTACCCTCCTATATATAGAAAAGGAATAATACCAACGCCAAGGGGCAAGATACACAAAGGACTAAACGCAAGAGTGATTTGTGGCAAATTATTGATGGACAGGAGACAGGCAGATATTAAAATATATGGGGGCTGTTAAGATGCAAAGTGTGTAATGACAAACCTTAACAATGTAAGCATAACCCAGGGGCTTTTCACCTCATGGGTGATAAGATGATTTATGACAACGCATTACCACATGTTGCACATACTTCTGAAATGACGGATTGATTTATGGCCCTCATAAAAGCAGGGCCAACACGTTGTAAATCAGTTAGAAATAAACTGCGGCCAACATTTCCCAAACCAATAACAGAGTCATGCACTACTTATATTTATGGGAATGGGCCATCTGGAGGGGTTTTCCAATGTCCTCACAGTTACATCTCGGTGTGAACATCATGCCTTAATTGGCTCGCTCATAGATGGGTACAACCACAATTATCCTGCCAGGGCTTGCTTCTTGTACTACTTGTTCTCTGGGGATGTGTGAACATCTCTATTAGTAGCTTGTCAGTGAAGAGACTTGAGAGCTGAACCTTGCATTTCTGTTTGTTGGTAGCAATTACACAGGGCAGTGTGTCCAAGAATTTAGAGTGCAGAGAGCACAGGAAACGCTGGAGAGTTGCAGGTGGTAAGATAACAGTTCTGTAGAAGAAGCACAATGCACTCAGAAAACTTTGACTATCGTTACGAGCTGCCCGCTGACATATTGGTATGGGTGGAGCTCATGCAGCTTGGACTTGCCCAATGCACGCCATCTAGAGCCGAGGCCTAAAAAGGGCTTTTATCACAGTTGCCTGCCTTGGAGAGCAGCTTCTTGCCTCTGCCCCCTTCTCTGGTGAAGTCCTAACTGTCCCTAAGTGCTAAGTGTGACATTTCAGCCATGAGCTCATAGCTCCATAAGTGACTGGGTGGCACCGGAAAATTCTGTGGACAAGTAAACTGTGAAAATCCTGATAAACTCAAGTTCTGATTCATAAAAAACAAATGCTAAAGTGAATACTGAACAGAAAATAAAAAACAAAGTGGTGTATCAGCATGCTTTCTGTCGAAGCAGTCACTCCATTGTAGTAGGCACTTGACTTCCAGCAGCTAGAGACAACACAACGTCAGTGAAGTAGCGCCGTTCTTGCCTCATACCACTTCCATGTGCTGTGTTCACCCTCCGCTACAGTACAGCGCGTGGTGACTCCTATTACTTCCTTTGTTGACTATCTGCTTGGCAGCCATCTTAGCGGCGGATCAACCACTCACGTCTCACACAAACGCACAGTAGCCTGTCTCGACTAACTCATCCTCACATCTCTTTGGGCTCTGAAATTAATTTGAAAAGCACTGTAGGTAGCAGAATGGCTGCGAAAAGGAGGGACAGGGATACATTCACTCTGTTCATCTGCAGGAAAAATGATTCACTTTTGTTATTGCTAGTGTTGATTGGGGGTAGCCTGTATTTGTAACTAGCCCAGAGATGTGCGCCACGCAGACACTGAGCATTTAGCGAGCAAAGAACAAAAAACATTTGAAACCTGCAAAAAAAGGGAACACAAGGGAGGTATGGGTCTAGGGGCCTAGCTCAGTAGCATAACAAAGGCCCCAGCAGCCTCAACGGTGCAGGAGGGTCCCCAAACCCCAGGAGGACCCCTCAGCACAGTACCCAGCCTGAGTGAGTCTGGAGGGGGCCCCCTCCATGTTTTTTGCAGGGGCCCACCTCCGGTTTCGTTACGCTGCTACCCTATTTAATTGGCATTTGAAGAAATTAAACTCATGACTAATCATGTGGCGAGCCAAGCTGTAGAACCAAACCTCACGCCCTAGAAGAATGAACGACCCTGGGCTATGATTCAAGATCTTAAATCCAGACAAAAAGAATCACTCTGATTGTGAATCCACTGTTGGTTGGGTGGTGAATGAGCCTCACTTGTCATTCTGTGAGCCCCCACAACCCTTCCTGCATGTGCCTGTGCTTGTCTTCACCACTGGCACCAGTCTGGCCATTGATGCAAGTGCTTCTCATCCTAGCAACCCTCCGTCCGACATGCTGAGACCAAGAGCGCCTAGCACTTGGGATGAACTCAAAAGCCAACGTTTTTTTATACGGCTGACGTGATCTAGGATCCTCTATGTAGAATACTTGACAGCGCTTCTGAGGGCTCGTAAATGAAGGAAAAAAAGTCCCTAAATTAATCATCAAACAAAGGATAGTTTACTAGGTCCCTGCTCGCGAGGAGAGGGGAGGGGGCATGACACATGCATGCCATGGACAAATGGGGAGACAGAATAATGAAGCAACATTGGAGGCAGCAATGGCAAGCCTATGGGTGGGCTGAAGCCCACGAAGCGGATACAGCATGTCTCAGTTGTAGACAGCGCATATGAGCCATCTAGAGCCGACACCCACAAAAGGGGGCTCAGTACTGGGAGTGGAAAAGCCGCACCAGCTAAGAGGTTAAATATGAATACAAGCTACCATTGTGTTTAAATACTTGTATATAATGGGTCACCTAGGTTTTGATTGTTGATATGGTAAATCCATTTTCATTTTGTGCAACTCTGGCTACAAATAGCTTTGGCTTTCTGGCAATACCTTATGATACTACAAAACATAATATACAACATACATTACAGCATAAGATTCAAAAAGAGGGGCCTTAAAGCATTCCTTCTTTTACATTGCATTTTGTGGATGAGAAAATTGTCCTGTTAGTCAAGCTTTAAGGCAGACAGAAAAATAAGTGATTTTGTTTTATGTATTTTGAGTTTTCATTGAGTATTTTCAGAAGTTGCAATTCATTGATTTCTTTCATGGTTTTAATGTTTCTTTGTGTTCTTCATCTTGTAAGTTTTCAATGTCCTAATGAAGCGCTTGCTGTTGACACTGAAGTAGTGGGGTGCTTGCGGCAGCAGCACAAGGTACTGCTTGAAAAATGCAAAGTGCGAGAGCAGGATCGGCATCTCAGTTAACAGTTCTTAGAAATAGCACTTGGCTAAACCAAAGTAGTTTGAAGATGAGCACTGATAGCAAGAGAGTGAGCTGGACATTGTTGTTGATGGTTGTAGACCTTCTGTAATGAGAGCAGCTGATACCAATCTACACGGTAATATAAAAATACTTCCTAGGGACATCCTTAGTAGCATATTTCTTTCAGCCTCCCAGATTTGGCCATAGTCCTTCGTCCATGTCCATTTTTGCTTGGATTTGAAATGATGAATAAGTGTGAAAATCAGTGGCAGGACCAGAAGGTTCAGGTTATGCTTCTGCTTGTTTGCTGTATATTGTAAAACACACACAGCAGCCAATCAAAATAAACTAAATGTTTCATATTTCTTGATAACATCATGTCACCTGCACTAATGATGGTCCCTGCCACATTTATAGGTCCTCCGGCACCATCTTCTTTCTCTTTATTTGCTGCTACAGGATGAGATAAGTACTTTTTTCACATTTTTATCACTTTTGATGCTTTAATTATTAGTGCATTCATGTTGGTTAACGAGCGGAATATTTGCTGTGTCGCTTTCGGCACCCGACTGGGGTGCCCAGAGGCAGGAGACAAAGCACGTCAGCGTGAGGACTTCCCCTGTCCTATTTTTACCTGGCGGCTCACACGCACATCACGTGGCGGGCTTGTCCTTTGCAAATATCGGGATGCGAGCTACACGCTTAGACTTGGCGAGTTAGAGCCAACTGCATGGAGAGTGAGACTTTGTTTTTTGTTTTACTGCCTCTGCAGCCACCAAACGTCTCCTCTACGCCATAAGGGAGGGCAAGTGCAGGCTAATACAGGTTATCCTGAGGGGCTCATTTTTCTCTGTCGGCCTACAGAACCCCTGTAGCTGACTTATCTAGATTTAATTTTTGGCCTCCTAGAAAGGGGACCTACTCTTAACTGGGCTGCCCCCCTCTTTGACAAAGATTTTGACATTTTGCAAATATTATCATGGCCCAAAGTGACTTACCTGAAAATCTCCCTCAAGATGATGAGGTTCTGCTTCTGGTTGGCGATATTGTCCATGCTTTGGATGCATCTGTCACACAATCTGTGAATAGGGCGTTAGAAGTCGCACTACAACCTATAGCGCACCAATTTAAAAGGTACGCTCTGTCTGTTCCCCCTTATGACTCAAAGGCCAATGTCACCCCTCCCCGACAAATGGATGAATTTTCACAGTCCTCTAACTGGCCCCACGCAGAGGCCATGTCCAGCATATCCCAGGACCTCACTTCGGACCATGCCTATTCAGCACCAAAAGCATCCACCAGGTCACCCCCCACTCCTCCAGACAGTCTTCCCCAAGACAATGACACAGGGGCTTCTGGCTCCAACAATTCTGATTTCCGATCCTGACGACGACTCCTAACGAGCTTCCATACATCATCAGGACAGCCCACGTGACCTGTCCTCTTTCCTTTCAAACACCTTATTGTCCCAGGACTCTACACTAGACTTTGATCCTGACAACATAGTCCATCCCGGTTCGTCTGACTGGTCACCACTTCAGGCAGTCTCCGACTATTCCCATGACAGACCTCGGAAGGCCTTTGATAAAGATGTCCATAACAGACTATGGTCTGAGTGTCCAGGCATTCCACACAAGGTCGCAGAAACCCCAGAATTAAATGCCAAGTTGGCCACTCTTCTTAAATGCTCCTCAAAGGATCCCAAGAAAGGGATCACAGATCCTGGAAAGGCTGCCAGGACAAACTCCTTGATATCTCTGGGCCCTTATGCAGGATCCAAGACATGGTGGTGACAGCAAAACAATCAGACTCCCCTTTCAACCCTGACACTTTGGCAGGTTGGGCCCAGGTCCCTTATGCCTCCTAGGCATTGCGAATTGTGCATTATGTGTAGAACACAGGCTATCTGTGCTCATGCACAAGGACCCCGAGTACATTGAACTGACCAACGCAGAACCCCAACCTTTAGAAAATGATATGCTTTTTGGCAACAAGTTCATAAAAGGTCTTGAAAAGTTTGTCCACACGTTTACGGCCATGGACAAGGCTCAGAGCTCCATACAAAAAGTGCTGAACCAATGCCTTTTTGCCAGGGCCAACCATTCAGAAGGCGACAGTCTGGCTGCTTTGTCTCTCGCAGCCCCCGCCCTTCCACCTCAGCTGGAGGTCATAGTTACTCCACCCAGAGCAGAGCTATCTTCTGTCTGGCCAGAGCGTGAGGTGGCCGACCTCATTACAATAGAGGCTCCTTTGGAGTCAAGTCCGGCAATAATTTCAGAGGGACCACTCAAGGTAAGATTGAGTCCACCAATGTCTATGATTTTGGGGGGCAGGACATGGTTATTCCTAGTCAATTGGTCTAGCCTAACTTCAGATGGGGTTCTGGAAACAGTGATGGGGGGGTTCAAATTAGAATTCTTTTGAGTTCCCCTACAGACCCTTCTACCACCCATCTCCATTTTTCACAAGCAGATCATGTCTTTATTCAGTAAGAGATAGACCAACTCCTAATGAAAGAAGCAGTCTGCCCTCACCTTTCAGACCCCTCTGGCTTCTGAATTAATATTTTCGTATTAACAAAAAAAGGGGGAGGCTCCCGCCTTGTCATAAATATGAAGGATTTCAACAGCTGGATTCTCTACCACCACTTCGAAATGGAGGGAATCCATCTTTTGAGAGACGTCCTTCAAGAAGGTGACTGGATGGCCCATCTCGACCTGAAAGATGTAAACCTCTCAATCTCAATTTGGCACCCATACTGGAAATTTCTCAGGATTGTTCAGTGCTAATTCCCTCTTTACCGGATCTGCTGACGGACCGGATGGGTCGCAGTCATCCCCTTCTTCTTCAGGGCAACCTTCAACTCATAGTGTGCCACTTTTCATTCCACGATGGTTCATGCCAAACATTTTGGAACAGGCTATTACAGTCATCTGAGCATCTTGGACTGAATCCACTCATAAGAGTAATGCCTCAGCTTGGTAAAAATGGTTGAGTTGGTGCGAAGGGTGGTGGATCCCCTCGGGCACCCATTACCTTTGTCATCAACTTCTTAGCGGAAATGGCTTCCAGTGGCCTTGGATATTGTTCAGTCAACAACTATCGCTCTGTTTTTAATGCAGGTCCTACTTTCCTCGAAGGTAAGCCTATCAGTGAGCACCCACTGGTAAGTAGGGTCATAAGAGGTATTCATCTTTTCAATCCTCCTCTTCCAAAATATTTGGCACTGTGGGATGTTAACATTATTCTCAAATTTCTGCAACGATGGCTGTGCAATGCTGACTTGTCTAGGAAACCGCTTTCTGCCATACTAACTCTCGTATTGCGTCTCGTTTCATGCAAGAAAATGTCAGATGTCAGAGCCCTGGACATCTTGGGCTGTGTTGTTTCCCTGGATAGGGTCACGGCTTTCGTTTCCAGATGCACAAAGATGTTATCCAAACGAATTACCTATCCAAGTTTTCCTGAAAATCCAAAGCTTTGCATTGTTCATTGCTTAAAAGAATATGAAGATCGCACTAAAGAGTTTTGTCAGTCTAACATGGGTCAACTCCTAATTGCCCACCAGACATCTTTCATTCTGTGTCTTCCACCACATTTGCTCACTGGGTGAAATGGATTCTTTCAGAAGCATGTATAGACACTTCTGGTTTCAGTGCACATTCGGTAAGAGGAGCCATGGCTTCTAACTCATTCAGTCTGGTTTCACAATTATAAGACATTATGAAAGCAGCAGATTGGTCTGCCGATTCTACATTTAAAACTTTTTACTATAAACTAATTCTAGATGTAGCTGCCTTAGTCCTACAACAGCTGTGAACAAGCATTATCCAAAGCATCCGGTCGTGCCATAAAATAAAAAACTTTCTAGCTTTCGCATCAAGAATTTTCAATTCTATTAAGGACACAAAGGTGAAGATTATCCCACCTGGTCATTCATCAATACCATATTATAAGAACATTGTTCCTATGCAATGATAACAAAGACAATTGTATTGCTGATGTTTTACCTCCCATCTTGTTAACATCAGCTATGATTACCTCTCTCATAGAGTTCTGGGTGTTACGAGGTTTTATCTTATTTTAATGGCAGATTCTGAACAAAAGAACGGATGATGGAAGATGGACCTTTCTTCTCAAATTCCAGGTCTGAAGCCAGTTGGTCCTCGAATGAGTCTGTGGTTATGTTGGTTCCGCTGAGTCGAGCGGTGGTTGCTCAGTTCCAAGGCCTATCCAAGTATGCGTGAAGACTCAAGGAGCAAGGCAGCTCTATCAGGCAAAGAAAGAGAAAGAAGATGGTGCCGGAGGACCTATATATGTGGTGGGGACCGTCACTGGTGCCTGGTACATGATGTCATCCAGAAATATGGGAAATGTAGTTTATTAAAGTTTATTTGGATTGGCTGCTGTGTGTGTTTTACAACACACAGGAAAGGAGGAAAAGCATAATCCTCACCTCCGTGTCCTTAATAGAATTTAAAATTCTTGACGTAAAATCTAGAACACTAGAACATTTTTCAGTGCTTAATAGTTAAATACTTTCAATGACGGGATGTTAAAGACTGAATTATCATTTTTTGTGATTTTCCTGTGCACTTGTTTTCAGATATTATGGCTAAGGGGCTTTGGCATCTCCTTTGAACAGCAGAGCCTCACTTTTTCTGCTTGTGGCACTGCAGCCCCACATGTGTGCCACCTTCTTTAATACAGTCGAAGCTCAGACCAGGAGTCCCCATGCAGAACCTTTGCCCCCATTGTGCATTACCAGAATAACAGAGAGAAGTAAGAACGAGCAGCTGATATATTTTCAAACAATGTGACAAAGAACCGTAAAATGAGCATGCAGGAATTACAAAAATGTTTACAGCGGGCAGTAAATTAGCCAAAGATGTCACTAATTATATTTAAGGACATGAAAATGTGATTATTGAAAAGTTGTGCTTTTATTATTATAAGGTTTGTGGGCCTGTTCAGCTTTGATATACAAAGGTTTGTAAAACATAAATATTTCATGAGCCTTTTTAATTTATATTTTTAACCTAAAACTCTTTGTACTCATTAAAATTAAGCTAATAATCACATGGTCGCTTAGGTAATAAAATCATCTTTGTGCGCTTTGGTCAGGGTGCGGTTTGTAAGATCATCTGCATGCTGCAGGCAATGCAGAGACAGGTAGGTAAAAGGTGAAAAATTTAACAAACTCATGCAATTCTGTTTTACTAGATGGCAGATGACATCCATGGTACAGCCCTCTGCCTCAGAGGGGAGGGACCCAAAAAAGTTACAATCTTGGAGACTATCCTGTGTTTTACAGGCACCAGTCAGTGGTAAAAAGCTTACCATGCAGGCACGCAAATGTCCAGCTTAGCTTTAGCATGAGGATCCTTTTACTCTTGCCTTCAGTCCGCCAAAACAATGAGGGGCAGATTTAAGAGCCCCATGCTCCATCTAACAACACAGTAGCAACATTTTTATGATGCTAATGTGGCGTTAGATGGCCAAAAACGCTGCACCAGATGCATTGTGCCACTTTGTAACCCTTAGCACAACATCATGCATGTGCCAGGCATGATGAAGGCAGAGGGGGCGTTCCCTCGTTAGGGGGGCTGAAAAAATGGCACAAAGAAATCTAATAGATTTCTTTGCATAATTTTTTGGTACTTTTAAGGCCTTCTCAGAGCAGGCATTAAAAGGAGGCACACTATTTATTCATAATGGGCCTCAAGGGGCTTTGCAGGGTTAATGTCAACATTTTTTACGCTAATCCCCCAAAGCTCCAAACTAGCGTCATACATTTTGATTCTAGTTCCCTAACTACCACCATGGTGAGCCGTATCTTCGATGCAGCGCACACATGGTGGTGTTAGGGTGGCACTAAGGGGCGCAAGAAAAGTGGCACTGCACCACTTTTCTTAAATCTGGCACTGAATGTCTTGCTGTCACCCTCAAAAGTATCAACTCTACCCAGTGCAAGGCATATTAATACTTTGTTGTCTTGCCTCACCCACATTCTGGCCAATCGGATACCTAAACCAGAAGACCTCTCCATCCATAGAAAATGTTGTCAAACGCACAGGGCGGAATGGAACCTGTGTTATTCTCCTCGGCTTCTATAACTCCCTCAGAGAAATGCAAGGCAGGCTCGAGGACTGGACTGTCATTCTCCACTTAGTACTGTGGAACCCTGTGTTACCAGTTCCAGGTGACTGACTGACTGCCCTTCTTCCTCCTACTTGTCTTCGTTTGCTATGGCTTTAACATACTTTAAAAAATCGACAAGTTTACTTATTCTTTTAAGGTGACCCTGTGCCTCACTTCGGATGAATCTCATGCCAGATACACCAAAGGTAGTACTAAATATGAACACACAAGCTCTAAGGGCCTTTTAAGCTCCCTGGTGGTGGAGTCCTGTATGTACTGTCACAAGGAGGAGCGAAGTGCTGGGTTACTTCTTCGCCCTGTGCCTCACCCCAGCTCTACGATCCTCTTTTGATGGTACCAAACCAACATGCTCCTGTACTGATGAAGACAACACAAACATGTCAGAGTAGTACTTCTATCCACCAGCCGTGTGCGCCTTTCATGAACATTAACGCAGACAAATTCAAGACTAATATGGGAGAAAAAAAATAAACATGAACACAAAAGTGTGCGATCCTGGATCATTCCCTCTAGCCTTTAACAGTAGAAGATGATCTGATGTCTGTCGGGGTGAAGTGCTCTGTGCTTTGTCATAGAAGCCAGACACTCCTTTGATGGGCTTTCATTTTTCCTGACTAGCCAGCTTCAACCCACCCACAAGGTATGTCTATCAAATCGACATTAATATCCTCCTGCTTGGAATAGGTTGAATATCATAAGGACATTCGTTATGTTGTTGACAAAGATATTGTAAAACGCCCTAAACGATGAACCATCTCAACTGCACATCTAACATTCAGCATTTTACTATAATCCGCACAACCACAAACACATTGTCAACAACCAATGTATAAAATAAGCCTGTCTCTGACTTTGCTGACATTTAAAAAAAAAGCTGTTCTTCGTTTTACTGACTCATTAAAAAAGTGGTTCTTCGTTCAAATGTAAACATTTTTTAATAAAATAGTCCAACTTCGCTAACTCTAAAAGTTATGTAGAGTTTTTATTACCAAAAACAAAATTTTAACAGAAGAAACAGTATTTATCATCTGCATGTTTAAAGGAAGATTTTGATTAGAGAGGCCTGTGTTCAAATTGGCAAAGAAATCTATCAGATTTTCCAGCTGCAATATACCACTTCAATAAAAATATTTAAGAACATTCCTAAAGAACTGAAATTGTTACTTTCACTTACACGTATTTGCAGTGAGCAATCTTATGAAATTCAACTGCATACAAACTAAAGGTACTCATTAAAACAACTGTCTCAAAATAAGGTACATTGGCACAAGAGGTTTTGCAAATGTAGATATTGTTTAGCTTGTACACACACTTCCGGTGCTAAACTACATTTTTATGGTAAACCGGGCGCTCTTAATTTTCCTTCTCTCCTTGCTTTTACTTAAATGGCATCCGAGTAAAATACAAAAAGAAGCAATGTCAAAGCCACTACTAGCCCAGGCCCTAGCAAGCTGGTACAATGATTACATTAAAAAAAAAAAAAAAAATCAATCGTACCACAAAAAGAGAAAGAAAAAAGGGACCACATTCCACCATCTAAATGTGGAAGAAATATGCTTGCAATAATGTTTCTATTTACAAATGTAGCATGTATTGTTCATAGGATAGTACGTGGGCTTCAGAGCAGGCATGGGCAGCTCCTTTGTTAGGGTGGAGGAGAGTCTCCCCTACCCCAACCAGCAGCGGCAGCTTCTAAACATTTACAAGAAAACAATAATAAACGGTGTTTATTATCTTTTTCTTGTAAAGGGATGTGGCCACGAGGGTGATGAGCAGTGCGCATGTATATTTGGCCAGCCATCTCGGGCCAGCCAAACACACATGCGCAGTAGGCTCTCTCCAGCCCTCCACTGTGTTGCCGGGCTGGAGAGAGCATGCACAGGCTCCCAGTCTGCCTGGGAGCATCCTGGCTGGGTGCTCTTAGCCAATCCTGACGCTGCTCTGAGCAGCATCAGTATTGGCCACAGGGTAGGCTGGGAGCCTGTGCCTGCAGCAGAGGAGTGGCACAGTGATGTCAGCGGCGGGATCGGCAATTATTTTTTTCATTTTCGGTGGTTTAAAAATACATTAATTTAATGTTTATTTCCCCTTCCCTCCCTCCCTCACTGTGACTGAGAGCATGTATGTGTACTTACAACAGTTAGAGAAACCCTTTAAATTTGAAATTGCATCACAGAAATATACAGTACTTATTGATGCAAAGAAAAAGTTTGCCTTTTGATAACTGTAACCCGATGAAATCATTTGAACACACGACGATGACTTATAACAATAAAAACAAGGTAAGTTATGGAAAGAAGACAGTATTGCCTAAGTAATGTATTTGCCGACCAGCTTTAGCACTGAGGTGAACTTCTGTTTTGGCAGGTGGGCACATTATGAAAAAAATACCGTCACTCACAGCACAAGCGAGCAAATGCCTGAACTGAGCTGACCCACTGCTCAATGCTGTAACCTGTGGTAGGCAGAAGCAAAATCTGACAGCTGAAAAGACCAGTGATGAAAAAGTTCTCAACCAAAGCCCTTTTATTTATGTATATATTTATATACTTTATATTTATATATTTATGAATTATTTTGATTGCATGAGGATGCTAAGATGCCTAAAGCTGTCTCTAAGCCAGACCGAACTACACTTCACAACAGTCTTATAGAATAGGGCAACTAAAGGCAAACAATTTACATAACCACCAATCAGAGTGTGTAGGTCACTAGAATATGCTTGATTGAGGGCAGTGTGTCCTCTTTTCGTGTTATTCAAAGTATAGTTAAATATTTTGCTCACTGGCCTAATATTGTCCATATACTTTTCTTTAATTTGTCCCATTTGTAGTTATTTACTAGCCTTTTTTATTACTTACTTGTATCTGTCTGTCCTTATCTTCCAACCACAGGACTCGTATGCTTTGGTGAAGCAGCATTTCTTCATTGTTTGCCCCATTTTTGCCCACTTTGGCTCCACTCGTGCCCAGTTCCTTATGCCCTGCTGTTTTCTTTCTCCACATAGTTGGTACAGTTCTATGTTGTACTAGACCACCTCAAAGTTTGCTCCTGAAGTTTCAGTGCCATGTCGGCTTTTCCTTCCTCTGTATCGGAGCACCTTGAATTGCAGCTATAATGAAAGCTCCATTGGTCTTAGCGCCCCACCCCAGCCGAGGTCAGAACTGTAGAACTCTCAGCCAAACTGGCCAGTCCATTAAAGTAATATCTGTAACTGAGCCTTACTTACAAATATAAAGTGCCTCCTCATGGGTGGCATTGCAATATTTGCTGTCCATATTTAGATTTGCCAGAACTACATTAATGTGTTAACTTTTGGCTACCAGTAATGGTTTCATCTGTTGCTTATTATTATATTGCAATGCATTTCTTATTGCCCTCAGGAATATTATATGAAGATGGAGAAATATTTTTTTTGCTCCTTCAGTCAAACAAGCTTTGCCTTCCACAATAAAAACAAATTAAAAAGAAATGTGAGCTATCAGTTTCACACAACTTATCGAAGTTCTAAGTCTGCTCTTTGGTCCTTTCTGCAGGAGAAAACTGGAAGAGTGTCCATGTTCTGACTTGCAAAAAGATGAACAACTATTAAACACACAATAGTTATTTTGGAACCATTGCCCGCTAGGCTTTCTGAGTCTTTATGTGGCATACATAAACAAAGATTTTGTTTCCATTTGAGCCACATAATGTCGATGGCCCAGCACTTCTAATGATAACTATAGCCATGATAGCCATGATACTAATGATTTGTCAGAGTCTTTGGTTTGGGATTCTCAAGAAAAAAAGAAAGTTGCAGTCCTCCAGTATTGGTCAAAGTCATTGCTATACATTCAATGAAGAAGATGTAATTGATGCTGTTGGTGTCCCAAATCTTAACTCGGTTTTAATATTTGGCTATATGAGGCTTTCGACCTTATATAATCATACACAATGGGTGTGTGACCTTTGCGGTTGGACGCCTCAGACTGCAGTTGCTTCTGGGTCTCTATATGGTGATAGCAAAAGAACAAATACAAATAGGGCTAAATCTATGAATCCTTTGGTCTGTGCTTTGATAAATGCGCGTTCTGTGCCTAAACACAAGGTAGAAATTGAAGATTTGATTGTTCCTTATAAGTTAGATTGTCTTTTTATTACTAAATCTTGGGCTAAGGCCGACTCCAATCAATATTTTATTGCAGCAGCACCGTTAGGATATTCCTTTTTTTAGACTGAATAGACCCACGGGTAGAGGTGGTGGGTTAGCCATTAATTGTAGGTCTCATTTTTCATGCCAGTTGGAGCCCGCTTATCTTTTATCAATGACCTGTGAGGGCTTGTATTTTAAGATTTGTCAGAAGAACTATGCTCTTCTGGAAGGACTCTTGGTCTACCAACCCCCAGGCCCTCATACTACTTTTTTTTGCAAGATTGGCCTAACTTAATTGAGCCTTTTCCACGAATTGTATTATTTTTGATGATTTTAATCTTCATTTTGATGATAGGCAACACACTCATATTAATGATTTGGTCAACCTTATGGCGGCCTTTGACTGGGATCTTAAAGTTACTTCAGCCACGCATACGGCGGGCCATATTTTAGATGGGATTTTTGCCCTTTCCGAGGATCAGGTGACGGCGTCAAATATCCCTCTGGAGTGGACTGATCATCATCTTTTAATTTTTAGATGTAGGAACACACTTCCTGGTCAACACACAAGTATGTAATACATCTCTTCGCGACATTGGAACAAGATCACAAAGCATCAGCTGAGCCCAGCCTTGATGGGAAGCGGCAGCCAGCCTCCCTATGTCTGCCTTAACTATGGCATTCAATCAGCTATATATAAACTTGCTCCAGCTGTGACTATGACTCCGTCAGCTAATAAAAAAAATCAGTTGTCCATGGTTCAATAGGGACCTTAAGCTTCAACAAAAGAGATACCGCCAACAAGAAAGACAATGGAAACTAGCTCCCAATTCAGTGGGGAAGGATAAGTTAAGAATAGTCCTGAAGGTCGATAAAGATGCATGCTTTAAGGCCAAATGAAATTATTTTACTGCAAGGACTAAAGAAGCCTCAAACACCCCAAGAGATTTCTTTAGGGTGGTTCGGGCTCTGACTATACCCCCTCCTTCCTCGGAGGTGGATAACTCTCAGGAATTCTGTAATAAAGTGGCATCTTTTTTTAAACTAAAATTTTACAAATTCACTCGGGTTTTGCTCACTCTGGTGAGACGAAATGGCCTACTAATTCCACAAACTCAATTTTAGACACTGATATTCCAGTGCTCATGAATTTTCAGCCTTTATTACCTGACAAGATTACAGAACTTTTAATTGGAATTAAGTCAGGTTCCCCAAATGATCCCTGTCCACCTTATATCCTACAGATGGTTCCAGAACTAATTGCTCCGGGTCTTGTTCCGGTTTTTCAGGAGGTGCTATCTACAGGAGTATTCCTTCCATCGTTGAGGGAAGCAACGGTTATTCCTCTAAGAAAGAAACCGGGTGGAGCTTTACATGATCTGAACAACTTACAGCCGATCTCCTTACTTCCTACCCTGGCTAAGATTTTTGAGAAACATATCAACTATGAGCTATATCCACTTTTCTACATCACTCGGGCAGCTTAGATCGATCTCAACACGGATTCCGGAATGCCCACAATACCAAATCAGCGCTTCTTACAACCTCAGATACTATCCACAGGCTGTTGGATGAGGGTCAGGGAGCAGTTCTAGTCCTTCTGGATCTTTCGGCTGCATTCATTACCATCTATCCTTAGATTATAGTATCTCGACTCCACCAAGCACGGATTAGAGGCTCCGCCCTTAAGATCTTGGAATCTTTTTTAGGCGATAGACCGATCACTGTGAGTTGGACAGACTTTAGGGCCCCAGCTTTTTGCCTGCCTTGCGGTGTCCCTCAGGGTTCGGCTCTTAGCCCTATTCTGTTTAATGCCTGTGTTGCTCCCCTGGCCAAACTGATCCATTCAAATGGCTTTATGCCCACTTCTTATGCGGGTGATACCCAATTGATCATCCCGGTGTCCAGAAAAAACTCGGTGGAAGTGGCAGATAGGTTGTGTAACTGTATGAGGGAGATCAATCGCTGGATGGGTCAGAATTGGCTAAAGCTTAACAGCAACAAAACAGAAATTCTGCTTTTCGGCCCTAGTAATGAGCTGTGGAATTCCCGATGGTGGCCTCTGGAGTGTTGGGAACCTTCCTACCCCTATTATGGCCACCAAAAACTTGGGAGTCATCTTCGATAACAGTCTGTGCTTTAAGCCTCAAGTTAACTCTATGGTCAAAACTAGTTATTGGACTTTAAAAACTTTGAAGAAAAATGTTCCTTACACGCAGCAGGAGGAGAGAGTGGAGGTCATTCTGGCTTTGGTAATGCCTAGACTTAATTACTGTAACTCTTTGCTGTTGGACCTGGATAATATGTCACTGAGAAAGCTCTAATTGATTCAAAATAATGCAGCCGTTTTATTTTAGATCTCCCTCGCTCGGCATCTGCTAGAAACAGCCTGAAACTACTGCACTGGCTTCCGGTTGCAAAGCGGATTATATTCAAAACTCTTTGCTTAACATTCAAATCGGTACTTGGAGGTGGAGCAGATTATCTAGCTTTTAGGCTCCGCTGGTACAGGCCAAATCGAGAACTTAGATCAAAAGATGCTCACTTGATTCTAGTGTGTTGCACTCGCAGGGCGAGATGGAGAGATAAGGCGTTCACAGTTGCTGCTGCAAAACACAGGAATTTGCTTCCTTGTGATATTAGGAAGGAGCACAACTTCCTGAGCTTCAGGAGGTTGGTAAAAACTTGGCTGTTTCCTAGATAATTGTTTGTTTCAGTATTCCAGCCTATTCTCGGATTCTTACTGTACCTACTCCAGCGCTTCAATGCCAAGGCCGGAATGCGCTTTAGAAATACCAGAAATACAAATACGAAATACAAATAATACATTGCCCCAACTCAAATGAATGGGTTTCTTCTCAAGGTGGAAGTAGGCATGTTTCTGGTAGGTTATGTTTACCTTTGTCTAAACAAGTATGTAAAAGGTTGTGTAATAGTGTCTTTGGGTATCTTTAGATTATAACATCACTTCCACTACTGTGATTGAGTCCAAGATATGGCGTTTTCTCCATATGTTGCAACAGACATTAAATCGGTATTGATTGTGTCTTGTCCTGATCCAGTACAAAGTTTTAGATATCATAGTTCTTTTGACAATGATCTTTGACATTGCTGAAGAGGCTTGATTGGTGGGTTTTTCTGGGGATCTTAAGTCCCTAAATAATTGGGTCCAATAAACAATATGTTTAGTTAGAAATAAAAATAATGCAATATCACTTGAAAGAAGGAAAGCCCTTCTACTCAACTGGATGCACAAGGCGTTATATGGCTGCTGTTGAAGCTGAGCCCAATGCTGAGGATCTATAATTCAGAGACAACTTTATAGAAGAAATCAGCATATAGTCTTCACATTTGCTTCACTAGATAACATGATCTCGCCAAGGTGAGTGGTTGGATATCATGTTTTTTCCCCAGTGCAAACAGATACAGGAACAGTCACTTACTTGCATCAGCAACTTCATTTCAGCTTCATTTCAGAGGGCTACTAGTTCTTTTAGCAAGACTACAAGCTTCAATTATTTCCCCAAAGAAGAGGAAGGGGTTTCATTCACCATGGGTACGGACACAGTGGGGACCAGTCAGAAGTCGATAATCAGTTATCTGGTTTCAAGTCCTTCTTTTATAGAGGACAGATTACCAAGGTTTATGCACAATGGAAAGAAATAGCTTCATACCCTTGGGTCCCTAAAATAATTCAGGGTGTTCAGATAGACCTTTATTCCAAACCTTCTCAAATGTTGTTCCCAAGACCCCTGCAGTTTTCAGAAGCGAATGCAAAAATAGGTAACAATGTGTTTTTTGCTGCTCTGAAAAAAAAAAACAATAGAAAAATTTGAGCTTCTCTTAGCCAGTCTTTAAAGCATACATATTTTAAAATGGTAAATGAACATCTAAGGAGAAATATATAAAATAAAATATCCAAAATGAAAGGGAAATGGTTACATATAGTTAGGAATTACATATATTTATATATGTGCGTGTCTAGTTGTGTATATGTATATTTATATATATTTTAAAAAACGTTATACATTCACTGAAAAAAACAAAAGTTATAGTGGAGTTAAACGTAGGTGTTCTAATAAAACCTAGATTTAGTTATATAGTTATATGTAACTGATCTTATGGCCATCACCCCCAGAAGCTGCCAACCGGTCACAGACCCCACCTCACATTTTTTTTTCTGTTTCCACAGGAGATTCATTGGCCTACACAGGGGCTCTTGTGGGACTATGAAGCCGTTAAAAAAGGTTTCTTTTCAAAAACCATCGCGTTTTCAAATGTGCTTCAAGCTCGCGCTGACATTTTTTGGCAGTTTTATATAGTATGAGGTCGACCCTAAGTTCTTGGAGCTCTTTAAATGGGAACCAATTCTACTACATGCCTCAGCAATGGGAAAGCAGTAAGAGGGAGATGTAAAAATAATAATAGCAATAGTGGCAATTTGTATTTCCCATTGGTTTGCGTTGAAGTGTGGTTAATATTGTGGAACAACCATCAACAAAGCAGACCCGTAAGCTTTCAGCACCGCAGTCCTATCTTGTAAGCCAAGTAGGAAAAACCAATACAACACTACGCAGACACTAAATTAGCTCATTTAGTCTACGGCTCTCCTCACTTGATAACTCTGTAATTGGCAACATAGAGCCCCAATTAAACCGCATAACATAGGAAGACCTAAATGTTTTGGATGGCAATCTAATAAAAGGCTCCAGGGGCAAGGATGACAAGATCTTAGAAGGTCAAATAATTAACAAGCAAAACGGGCAATCTCGGGAAAAGAGAGATGATTTCTCATTAGATCAACCAATTCTTAGCATTATGAAAGTTACATGTCAACATTGGACTCAATTGCAACAACGATCATGGCCTAGTCCCTTAAACTTGATAATCAACTTGAGCTGACCAAACAATTTACAGCCTCAATAAAGACCATAGATTATAGGATGGCCCTGGTAGAGGATGCTGTAAGGGAAAATCTGCCGCAACAGGCTGTTGTTGATAAGGCGGATGGACAAGCCTGTGGACCACTGCTGGAAAAACTACTGTAAGTCCCGAAGGTAATTATAAATATAATTGAAGATTGTAAACATAGCCTCAAAAGCTCATATGTGTGCAACAGTGAGCCCACAGAAATAGAGTCAAGAACTCCAGGAATGCCAACAGACAGAGTAGGGCCACCAAGCCCAGGTCGAGAAGACTGCCTAGATGTGAACATTTGCACAGACAAAGACAGAGAGAAAGAATGGAAGCTTTATGTCAGGAACTGAAGCTTCAAGTATAGCAGGAAAGAGGGCCTAGAGCAAAAGGCTTCAACAAATAGGGAAATGGAAAAACAAGTGGAAAAAAGTTAGAGGGAATAAAAAAGTTACAGCAAGAAAGGTACAAACTCTGATGCGGCAGTCAAGCCCAGTGGGGCAAATTAAAAATATTGTCGATCAGCCTGCCCAACAGCAGTACACAGACCAAAATATCAAGACAGAGAGTCCTGTAAAAGTAACGGACAAAGATAGTAACTTCACAAATAAAAACCCAGGTTTATTGTGTGACAAAAGCTGTACCTACCATTCCAACTTAAATCACATACCCACTGGACTTAGGGGAAGCCAAGCACTTAGCCATGGTAAAGGCCACAAAAAGAGGTTGGAAACAGATCCAGCAGTAAATCCAGGGTTAAACTAGGCAAGCAATGCCCTAGTCAATGGAACACACAAACGGAGCCCAGAGACATCAAAATCAAAGTTAAGCACCGGTAAAGACAAGCATTCTGTAGTTACAAAAATAGAACATCCAGCCCAGGTATATTACCCAAACATAGTGGGGAATCATAAAGGAAATTGTCAGCAACTTTAAAACACCACCATTGAGGGGACACCACAAGCAAACAGTAAAAGTGAAATCAGGAGGGCAAAGAGCCCTGAGCTCACAGCAAGTGAACAAAGTATAAGAATAATCACGTGTATGGAAACTAATGACAATTCAATAACTCCGGCTCCTGCACCCCAGACAAAAACAAAATATTGTTCTCAGGTCAGTCTAGAAAATTACAGTAGCCAGCTGGGGCGTGTCAACGCCTTGCATGCTCTATGGTGCCCAGCCCTTGACCGGGAAAATAAAGTAAAAACGGAATACTGGCCGTCAAAAAGGCAAATATATGAAGGATGCAGGAATACAGAGACGCATTACAGAAGGATAAACGTTCAGGAAGAGCCAGCATCTACAGGACCTATAGCTACCACCAATAGTAATGAAAAGGAAGATAATTGACCTCAAGGAAGTTGTTCCCAGAAAGGCTGTGAGCATATCGAGAGCCACATTGAAAGAAGCAAAGAGCATGAAGACATGATCATGTTTACCCCTGAGTATTACTCAAGAGGGAGCCAAGATATTTTAAATAGGTGTAATATTCTACATCTGGTTAATTCTCTGCCAGCCTTGCAGAACATAACGACTTAAGATGTGCTCTCAGTAACATTCACACAAAGAAAAGGGTTAGAAAGTGAGGAATCAACAGAAACAGTCTGGGCTTCTCCATGGATAGTAAAACAGATCCTAAAATGCTCCAGTCTGTTGAAGACCTGATGAATATCCACTGTCACCCCGCAAAAGAACCAGATCCATCAATATTTCTTGAAAAAGCTCAAAAGCAAAATGCGCCAAGCCAGTACGAGGCAAAAGGCAACCCTGGCTCGATATTGCAGGGAGCAACTAGCTCCAAACAACAATTACCTGAACGAATAAACTTGAGCAACATGAGGTTCCGTCTGCTAGTTAATTCCCCAAAAAACACCATGGGTAACCCCTTACTGCCACAGACATATGACGAACAGTCAATCAGAGGCCTGTAGCAAAAAATTGACAGCCCGAGCATAAAAGATAGAACTAGCCCATCACTAAAAATCCTAAGTTGGGATATTGCAGGCCTAAACGCCAAAATGGAGGACAAGGACTGGGTAGAATTCATTAAACAACAAGATATCAGTTGCTTCCAGGAAACTTGGTCTATCAATGCCATCGATCTAGATGGGTTTTCCACTTTCCATCTACCCGCAACTAAACACAATAAAGGAAGACCAATAAGAGGCTTGATCCTCTGGATTAGAACTTCACTGTTGGAAAATTCATAGCAACTCATGTTGTATTAAGCAAGGAAATTCATCATCATCATTACTTTATTTCGGCGGAAATATACCGTAAAAGCGCAGTACAAAACAATCAAGAAGATAAAAATAGAGATAAGAGTATTAAAATTTAAAATAATACCCTAAAATCTTGAAATTTAAAACTGCGAAATGCAATACCTAAAAATTTACATAAATATTAGAATATAGTGGAGGCATGCAGTGTTATCTAAGAAATGTCTAAAATGTGCTGCTGGCCATACATTATATTTCACAGCTATAGCCTGCTGTGCCTACTTCTAATATCAGTTACTAAATTTAATTTTTTTAAATTCCAAGTCTAAAATGCCAGATAGATTCAAAAATGTTTGCCAAAGAACACACCATATGCACAGATGGGTCTGACTTACATACTCTCAAAGCCGGTAAACAGTTCCTAAGACCCATTTGTTTACATAAAGTGATGATCCAAAGGGCCCTCTGTTTGCGATATGCACGACATTGGAAAAGGACATGGATCACAGATTCTTCATTCTCACAGCCCATCGGACATGACTTGGACCTGTTATTTGTGTTGGACCCTTTATAGGTTAGGGTACGCAAAGGAAGAGACCCTACTCTAAATCTAATATACAGAGCGCGTGCAAGTGGAGAGAGTAGTGTGTCCATATAGTACTCAAACTCATAATGGCATTTAATTTGTAAAACACTGCCAGTCATGGAAGAGGACGAAACTTCGACCAATTGCGAAGTTTGAACATTAAGCCAAAATGCATCCTTCAAGATCTGTATAGCATTTTTAGGAATGGAAGAAGGCTCCTTCTAATAAGTCCCCAAACTAAGGCAAGAAAAACTCCGTTCTACGTAAGCACACCACTTAATTGTTGTAGTGAAATTGGTGCCCACCAAATTGGTCAACCCAATTCTATATGGGATAAGAGAGTCTAGAGACCATAAACAAATCCAGAACAACAATGGTCTTAGGGCGGCAATCTGGTTAATTGGGAGAAGTTTTAAATCCATTGGGATAGGCAAGGATGGGGTGCTCTCAGCAGCATCTTTAAGAAGGAGTTTTCCACCCTTGCCAAATCCTCCAGGTTACAGTGGCCCCACAACTCAGCTCCATATAGAGCCCCCCCTTGCTTGAGATTTATATATTTCTAGAGCAGGAGTCATGGCGAATCTGGGAGATCTAGCTGCACATCTCACAATACCACCCACCCTTTGTTTCAAGCACATTGTTGATTTCTGGAGGTGGGCATACCATTTGTGTGAATCTTCTAATTTTAGGCCTAGATAATCAAAAGCACCCACTTGTTCTAATATAACACCCTCTAGGCGTATGGGTCTCCTCATCTTATGCTTTTTTCCCCAAACACCATATATTTGGCTTTTGATGAATTTATTTCTAAACCATAATCTTTACAGAAGTCCATGAACCTCGAATGCAAATTTGAGAGACCTATAGCTGTTTGAGATATTAGCAAAGTGTCATCAGCAAATAGGAGACATGGAATCTTTTGCCCTCCCAATTTGGGGGCATCGCTAGGACATTCCAAAAGGTAGGGGATACATGCATTAATAAATAGAAGAAACGGTGTAGGAGCAAGTACACAGCCCTGTCTCACGCCACGGGTTGTGGGAAACTCTGAAGTTAATTCACCCTCCGGGCCCCATCGGATTCTCGCACTATTGCCAGTATAGAGGTCTCTAATTATATTTAGCATAGAGCAGGGAACCCCCACACTACTCATGACTTCCCACAATTTGTGGCGTGGAACAAGGTCAAAAGCAGATTTCAGGTCTACAAATGCCACAAAAAGGTGGCCTGAGTCTACATCAACAATTTTCCATTTTATGGAAAGAAAACGAAAGACCTGATCGATCGTACTGACCTTTTCTCGAAACCCCGCCTGAAGGTGGCTTAGCGCTTGATTATCCGCTATCCATTTTCTTAACCTACTTAGTAGCTGATGACAGAATATTTTTTGCTAATTATCCAAGAGGCTGATGGGTCTGTAGTTCCCTGGTAAACCTCTCCCCCCCTTCTTATATATAGGCACAATAATTGCCTCCTTCCATGAGCAGGGATGAGATCTATTAATCAAAACAGCGTTGGAGATCCTATTTACATATGGACTCCAGTTGTTCAAGTCTGCTTTGTACATATCTGAAGGAATCCCCTCAGGCCCTGGGGCCTTCCCTGCTTTTTGAGCAATGATAGCTGGCTTAGTTTCTTTTAATGAGAAGGGAGGCAAAAAAATCACTGGTGACTGTGATGGTGTCATCTCTTCAAAACTTGTGGCGTCACAGTCATATGGGGAACCATACAGCTCCTTAAAGTGAGAAAGCCAGACTTCAGGGGCAATATGGCACTCCGGCTTAAGTGCTTGCTTTTGATCGCTACGAGCGACCAAAGGCCAGAAACGTTTGGAATAATGGGCCCTTGCGGCCTCAGCCAGTTCACTCCATAGCCCCTCTTCATTCTCACGTTTACACATCTTACACGTGGAGGTGTAATTTCGCTTTGCATTGACAATTTCGACTCTATCTATTGTTCTCATCGCCTGATCAGGGTGCTCTTGGCCTCTCTGCATCTTTTATCAAACCCCTTACTGCTAGGATAAGAGGAAAAATTAGTTGGTGCCCTAGCAGATTTAAAAAACTAATTCTTAAGAGTGGCAAAGAGATCCGAATGGAGAGACATAACTTCGGTCGAAGTAAATGTAAAATGGTCATCAAAAAGCTGATGGCTAGAAACTAGTGCACACAATTTGCCCCGTAACTTGTTGGATCTCTGAAAAGAATCCCATCTTACCGTACGCCTGTTACTGGACAGCTTCAAAACACCAGTAGGTGCAAGAACAGAGGAGGACACAGCTCCTACTAAAAAAGTTCTATTGTATGCAATTTGGAGAGGAGCATGGTCGCTAGTATAAGGGTTGCCCACTTTTACATCAATTATATGGTGCCAGACCCTTAAATCAATAAGAATAAAATCAAGGGTACTACTATATGACCCCCTATCAGCTGGAAAATGGCCATTACCAGGGTGAGACAGTGAAGTATCATAAGGTCCATTATCTGCAGAGCCCTAGTGCAGACTTTAGATGAATTTGGCTGGATTAAATAAGGAGGAATATTCCATATATCATCTTCGGTCTGCATGGCCTCAATAAGAGCAGAGTTAGGTGCAATTGGCGCGTTGAAATCCCCAGCTATAATAATATGATATTTTGGGTGGAGATCCAAAATTATAGTATTCAGGAGCTCTATAGTGGCTGACCGTTGATTGGGAGGGCCTGGTCTATTGTAGATATTTATGCACAAGACAGGGAAACCCACATTTGGCTGTATACCTATAGCCAAAATGTCAGGAGAATCTACGTATAGCTCCTTTACTCCACCCACCTCTGTCATTTTTACCCAAGTACATGGACCCCTTGCTGCCCTGCCTGCTAAAGATGGCATAGCTTTTTTTTTAAAAGAACAAAACCCCTGCCTATACATACTATGCGTAGCCCATGTTCCCTGAAACATGCAGATGTTTAAGTTGTCGACATATACCCCCCGATCAATGTCATCTAGTTTACTGTTAATATCAGCAACATTCCAGGACAAAAGCTTTGCAGATGAGTGAGCAATGGAACAATTGGGTCCGCAAATGTGTCATCTGGATAATAGCTATTAACATGCTCAACAGAAAGTACAGTTTTAAGGTTATTAATAGGGACAGTTTGTGGTTTCCATGAAGATACAGCTCCTAAGCTTGATGGAATTTTTTGAAAATATGAAGCCAGTGAACCAGAGCTGGTTATAAAATTACGGGGCCTAGGTGGACGTAGTCAGTCAATATCTGAAGTGGCCCCCTGGAAATCAAGTTCACGTGCATTGTGGTCTTTGGGGGTAAATCCCATATCGTTCGTAGTAACAGGGCCAGATATTAATCCATTGAAAGCGTGGTGTCCCGTAGCGCTGCTGAACGCCAAGGTGGCCGAGTTTGATGGAAGATTCGGCCTGTGTTGCCAGCAACGGGACAACTGTCTCTGAGGAAAATGGCAGTTTCCTTCCTCAAATTATTACGTGCTTCCATACGCAGTAGGCCCGTTACCAAATGGGGATTTGTAAGATTAAGTATTATGGTGTCCCGGTTGCCAGATGAACCGCTTAAACGTTCAGCAGATAAAATGTCAGCATGGATAATTGAGCCACAGCCTCTCCCTTGGCGTAGCCAAGGCGAAAACCTTGTTAATAAGTGAGAGTTTGGCTTCCCGTGATTTTGTGGGTAAGGAGGCGCGTTACACATGTAAAATGTAATTGTCATTATTCGTACATGGGCTCCAGCGAGATGCTAATGTAGTATCCCAATTCAAATCTGCGTGGGGAAAAGAAGGCATGATATTTTCAGGGAAGGACACAGAAGATCTGCTATATTGAGTCAATTGTTTGGGGCCCGAAACGTCCTCAGAGGTCGGCAAAGGTCCAAGAGCAGGAGGGTGGTCAGTTGGCAGGGGAATTATCTTGGTTTCACTGGAATAGGGTGGATCTTTCATTTTAAGGAAGTTGAGAATTTCTGACAATAAGGATTTCAGCTCTCCTACTTCACTATGGTAATTGATCATCATGAGGGGGGTCATTTTCAAGATACAACGGTGCCAAAGGAGTCATTTGAGGATTATCCGAGTCTTGAGATTCCAATAAAGAGAAACGGTTGGAACAAGGAATTTCATGAATAATCACATCTGTTTTTGGTACTTCGGGTTTGGGATAAGATACGTGATGTATAGGGGAGCTAGCATTTGTGAACGAACTTTGGGGAACTAGCACCTGGGATGGGGCACTAGTAAGTTGTGAGTCATTAGTGATATGAGGTCCGGCAGTTAGAAACGGAATGAGAGTGCCCGATCTCGGCCCTTTCCGTACATTTCTCTCCTTTTTATTCAAGATCAGTTCCACTTCATCAATCAAATTATCGATCTCTTTAGTTATGCAATTTGTATGGGGTTGCGTAGCTTTATTGATTTTTGGAATTTTAGGCTTAACAGAGCCCAGTACAGGGCTGCCCCTCGCCTTGCGCTTCCACATTATGAGTGGAAACCTCAATAAAAATGCAAAATTATACTTTTAAAATCAAGGGGATAGTGAGGACCCAACACCATACCTGGGGGCTCAGAGGGGGAGCCCAGCCCAGCCTCAGACGGGCGCGGACGGGCCCGCCCTTGGCCGGGGCTTTGCCCGGGCGCGTCCCGCGCGGTGGCAGTGCGCGGCATGCTAAATAGCATCTGCGTTGCTGGGGTGATGGCAGAAGCAGCAAGGTGTCCTGGGGATTGGAGTCCCCGCTGGAGGCAGGAAGAAACTGCTCCAACGATGCGCGGCACGCTAAATAGCGTCCGCGTTGCTGGGGCGATGGCCACAGCAGCAAGGTGTCCTGGGTATTGGAGTCCCCGCTAGCGGCAGGAAGCAAGGAAATTCATACACTAGTAGTAAAACATAAGGAGTGGTCACACGAAATAGTGAATGTGAATTTCCCTCCTATTAGTTGGGTTCAAGTCAAGCCAGGTGTGCAGCTGTTTAAGGAACACATCTTAAATAAAAGATCTAGAGGCTTGTGGAATCCTGCAATTAGCCACGTGAATGACCGTCCCCCTCAGTCCTGTAAAAACTTCCTACTAATATGTGGCGATTTTAACACCAAACCCCATTCTATCCTCGGGGATGAACAAGTAGTAGAGGAAGATCATGCATGGAATATTCCGATCCCCCCTACTCAACGTTGCCAAGACTCCAAGAAAGGAGAATTCATTTTTTAAGCTCTAATAGGAGGGATTTGTATACTAAACTGAAGAATAAACTCAGATAGAGCTTTCAAATCCACCTTTCGAATTGGAAAAAGGCAAAGTATTATTGACTATATGGCAATAACCATCGAAGCCTGGCACTATGTTATCAACATGGAAATGAGGGACAGGATAGAGAGTGACCATGACCCGTTGCTAATGGAGATGGCCCACCCAGGCATGAGTTCTGGGAAATCTGTTTCCCTTTATAAAGGAAATAACCTAACAATAGCTCTGAGACCAAACAGGAAAAACATTGCAAGGGCAGATGTGGTCGAACCTTTTACAGGTGCACCTAGTCAGACCTGGTTGTCATCACTCTCCATGTTCCTTAGCCTACCAGGTAATGAGTACTCACTCCTTTTGCATAATTTTAACAATTTGCTATCACAAACATCAAAGGAAAGAACCAGGCATCTCAAAATCAACCCAAAAATGACTGAGGGCTGGTTGGACGGCGAGTGTTTAAAATTTTAAAAAGGCGCTATCACAAGCACTACACAATCAGCATCTGATTAACTCTAATGAGCAACATTTTTTCGAGAGCAGGCAACAATATAAGAAATTACTGTGATACAAGAAGAAGACTTTTCCACACGAGCTTTGGAAAGACCTCTTGCATGCAATCTCGGCTGGAAACTCTAAAAAGTTCTGGGAGATAATTAGGTGGGGATGCGAAAGCCCTCTGAAAAATCTAGAGCTGAACATCAACCCACAACTCTGGGTAAAGCACTTCACCGCCCTGTATCAAGAAGAGGACAAGACAGTACCTTGGAGCATCAATAATCCAAATAGCCTCAGTCAAGGGTCGGATGGCAGCAACCACAAATCAAGCAAGTCATTACCATCCCAAGAGACCTACGTGGTATCAACAAAGTGGCCCATTGTGTCAGAACACGAAACACAGGACGATTCAGCCCCTAACAACCCTCTCAGTGCAAACTCTATGCAAATAATCCATGCTGTTCCACGCTCCATGGAACTAGCGCTTGAATTCAGTGAGAAAGAAATTAAACATGCTATCCTTCTCCAAATGCCGTACAAGGCTGCAGGCCCAGATGGTATTCCCTCAGACGTCTATCATAACCAATTATCGTTATGGCTACCTGCTCTAGCTCGCCTATTTACCAGTGTTTGGTACTTTGAGGTAATTCCAACTTCATGGAGGAAATCTATAATTGTTCCAATACACAAAAAAGGGCCATGGGATATGGTGTGTAATTACAGGCCAATCTCATTGCTTGACAGTGTTGTAATTTTTTTCTCCAAACTGATTTAGTCGCACCTAGACCAGTGGCTAGTGGATGGAGATCTATTATCGCTATATCAAGCTGGTTTCAGGAGGGGTCAAAGCCCAACAGATCAACTATTAAAGCTGAACATGATTTGCGCTAAATATGTTGCCTTAAATGACTCCCCACTATACCTAGTCTTTGTGGATCTTCAAACAGCATTTGATAGCGTGAATCGCCAAATATTATGGCAGCTACTGTCGGAAATGGGAATACCAGGAAAGATCTTAAGGCTGTTAATCTTACTGCATACAGAAAATACTGCCAGGGTCAGATACAGCATCAGAAATGATTATACAGCAGAGATTTCCAATCCAGCGAGGTGTAAAACAAGGCTGTGTCTTGGCCCCAACTCTGTTTAATTGCTATATAAATGAAGTAGGCCCAAACCTGAGGAACTTAAACTTGGATGTGCCGAAACTAGCTAATGAAAGCATACCTATCTTGCCCTTTGCAGATGACGCTGTATTATTGGCAAGAACGGAGATAGCAATGCACCGTCTACTAAAGGGTTTCGAATCATTTTGTGCCTTGAGGAACATGGCAATTAATGAGGGTAAAACTAAGTTCATGATTCTCAATCAAAAACAGAAGATGCGAGTGACCTTTAGGGTAAATACAAAGCCTCTGGCCCAAGGGACGACCTATGATTACCTGGGCTATAGGCTGGATGATAAACTGACATGGAAACCACAGGTCTATAATAGTAACATCTCCCTAGCCCAACAAGCTGGAGCCGTATTAGATTTGCAAAAGCCACAGGCAATCACTCTGTGAGTTCCGCACTGCTTGCATACAAAAAAAAGCAAGGGCTGCAGCACTATAGGGTGCAGAGATTTGTGGATTCAAAAAGGACTTCACCAATACAAGTAACTGAAAATTAATTCATATGCCGATTACTTTGTCTAGGCAATGCCACACCAATAAACGCAATAAGAATTTACCTAAAAATCAGGAAAATTGAGGATTATATTGCATTGGATCCAAAAAGATACTGGATTCGCATTTGGGCAAAAGAGGAACTTAAATCATATAAAGATGTATTGATCGACATCATGAATTTACAAAACCATTGGAAACCGCCTTGGTTTAAACACATCTCAACCCCCCTGGCTGCAACAGGCCTGGAAGTACTCGGGCTTCATCCAGAAAAAATCAGAAGGCCTAGTTTACCTGCTGTAAAAATGGCGTATTGGGACCAAAAGACACGGAACATGTGTGAGACACTTAGGGCCAGATGTACGAAAGGATTTTACCCATTCTGTGTCTATGGGAAAATGCTTTAGTACATATGGCCCTTAGTCCTTTATTTAAGCATTATATTTTACTTAATCAAGAACTCAAACCAGCTGCTTTTATAGATAGCATCTACCCAGAGAAAAAAATAACTCTTTATTTTAAATTTCTTATGGGCACACTACCAGTGACCGCGGTGAACAATAAATGGCAGCCTGTCCCCCCGGGTAGATTAAATTGCTGCCCATGCCTTCACGGCAGCCAAGAAACATAATCCCACTTCCTTTTATTATGTCACTTTACGCTTAAAGTTCGTAAACTGTATTTACGCCCATTTTTTAACCCGCACGGAGTCAGTGAGTGCAAAGAAGCAGAAGTGTTATGTATGCAATCAGATGAAAAATACATTGTGATGATGGTTTCAACATACATCCTGGAGGCATGGAAGTTATGATCATCAATGCACCCGCAGCTGGCACAAGAATAACTGCTCACGGCGTTCTATAGTTGTCACCGGCCTGGGGAAATTGTTGCAGGACGA
This sequence comes from Pleurodeles waltl, assembly GCF_031143425.1. NCBI lineage: Eukaryota > Metazoa > Chordata > Amphibia > Caudata > Salamandridae > Pleurodeles > Pleurodeles waltl. The sequence continues at coordinate 1,021,530,472 of NC_090442.1, forward strand.
GGTAAAACAGGAATAGTTTCTGAGACATCATCAAACTGGAGGTTCGTACTGGATGGTCCCGAATGACTAGTGCCAGGACAAGTCATTTAATTTTCAGATTCATAACGCCATTATAGAACAGTCTAGTGTGTTATGTAAATAAATTATGGCGCGATTGGTCAGCCACAGTTATAAAGCATTTACATGTTAACGTAGGGTAAACTGGGTGCAGCATTGCGGCGCACGGCAAAGCACTGATGTTAAGTGTCGTTTTTATTGATATGATATGTTTGTATTTTATGTGATTTTTTTATGTGTTACGTAGGTTTGGTATTTGTAATTGTGTCATTGTTATGGCTGGATAGGCTGACAACAATAAATGGTAAATGGTTCTTTACAATTTGTGCACAGGGAAGGTCCTGCTGGGGCCTTCCAGATGTGTTAACTGGCTTGGTATGCCTACCCAGCTCCCTTATATTGTTTTACATTTTACTGTTTAGGACTAGGGACTGAGTTCCAGTGTCCTGTAATGGCATCTGCAACATTTTTCTTCATGTTGCGGCTGCCAGTCAAATTGCTTACTCCCACAGGTGTCCTATGAGCCCACCCTATTAAAATATTTATTTTGTTTCCCCCCTTCCCACCCAAGTTCCACAACACTAGATAGTGCTATTTTTTAAACCTTCGTTTCTCTAAAAATAGCCAAACAGGTTTACACCAACTCATACAAAGCGAGCTTTCAGGATTAATATCTTGCTTTTCTGCTGTACTTTGTGGATTAACTTTTTTGGGAAAGTTTTGTGAAGACTCATAAAACATCACCAAAGCTATTAGCAAAACAAAAAATGTTCTTCCTATCAAAACTCAGACCCGCATATAACAACACCTACAGTGTGCATATATATATATATATATATATATATATATCATTTATATGTATATATATATCATTTATATGTATATATATACATATATATACCGAGAAAACAAAGGTTAAAGTGACATTATAGTTAGGAATTGTAATTATATCTTTATTTAAATATTTTAAAAAACCTTAGAAATTCACTGGAAAAAACAAAGGATAAAGTGATGTTACAGGCAGGGGAAATCTCAGTTAAAACCTATAATTTTAAATGAACAAAACCACTAACATTAACCTGTTATGGTTATCCTAAGTAACTATAGCCCATGCCCTTAAGTAACTATAACCCCAGCCTCCCGCCATGCACAGTGATGCGTTCAATCAAACCATTTCAGATATTGCATTGATGTTATCAATTGTGTCATAGAACATGTAATGAGTGATGTAATATGTGAGGTAATTAGCAGTGCATGGGGAGGATGCGAGCTATTGTTACTTTAGGATATGCCTTGCAGTTACTTAGGATACAAATACCTGATAAATTTCAGTGGCTTTGTTTGTTTAAAACAGTATTTTTTAACTGACATTTTCATATAACTATAACGTTCAATTAACCTTTGTTTTTCTCAGTGAATGTCTCTTTTTTTTAAATGTAAAGTAAGTTATAGCTACAATTCCTAAATATAACATCTCTTTAACGTTTGGCTTTTTCAGTGAATTTATATTTTTTAATGCAAAGTAAGATATCCACGGCCGTGTGCAGCATGGGGTTGGGTGCAGAGCCTGGCAGCGCAGGGGTGGACAGCTGGCTATGTGATGGAACAATATAAAGGATATCATTTTAAGTGAGGCAGACCTAGAGACTTCATGAAAGGGTCAGAACACAAAAATATAAATAGTGGGCCTCTTAGCTTTATCATTTTTAGGCCACATTTTGCAGCCACAGAAATCACCCCAGAGTATCCCTGCACTCTAGCTGAAGAGCATGCTGCTCCAGCTTTGAAAGCTTAAACCTAGTATAGTAAGGTCTCCTGGAGTCATGGATTCAATGACCTAGGCAACTTATTATATACATGTATTTAATGTTGCGGGGGGACCTACAATATTAAAAAAATGGTTGGTAGTAACCCTGCCTCTTCTAGAAGCACCAGTCTCCAAACAAAAGCCCTCACAGGGCATTATGGGGTGTTTTTCTCAGAAGCAGTGAATAATAAATGAGTGGCTCCTGCTGCTCATTTATTATTCCTTTTTGTGTGCCCCTGACCCACCAGGACACCCACACCTTTTTTAGAGTTGGAGGCAACGGGGGGAGTCCCAATACTTCTGCAGCCCATGCTGACCCACCAGCTCCCTTATCGGTGGCAGAAGCAGGTATTTATTTGCCCTTTTTTATTTTATTTTGTTGAAGGGAGTGCCCTGGTGCACACCTGGGGAACCCACATCACACTGAAAATAGTTGGGGGCTGTGGAGGTATCCCCGTGGCCCCTGCCAGCTCCCCAGCTACCTCTGTGGCGGAAGCTGTGATTTAAAAAAAACTCTTTTTTTTTAAAGTGGGTGCCCCGTTGCTCACCTGGGGCACCCACAATGTCTTTCTTGCAGGGGGAGCTCCAAGGTACCTGCAACCTTTGCCAGCTCCCCAACCACCACCATACTGAATGTTGGTGGGAGCCGGACAAGAGCAGTATTTTTCACAAACACACTGCAAAAATATCATATCCCGGGGATGAATTTTCCATGGTCGGATCAACGGCTCTGGTGTAGAGGTGGGACATGCCCTCGACCCCAAAAATCAACTGGCCCCAGGAAATGTGGACCCCAGAGTCCTACTATGGCTTCAAGATGGGGGTTGCATGCCCCTCTCCCCTTTATTTTTAAATGTGGCCCTGGGGGAGGAGGTCCCTGGGCCTCTTGGAGTTTCAGGGAGGGTGCTGAATGCCTCCCTTTTCTTTTTGATTTGAAACTAGAGGATGGGGTCTCCAGGGCCTCTCAGAGGCTCAGGGAAGGGGTCCACGCACCCCTCCCCAAAACAGAAATGTGCCTCCCTCTGTGCTCTATCCCACTCGAGGAGGGTGGGGGCTAATGAAAGGCAGGAGACTGACATTTTTTTTATCAGAGCTAAAGATCCACTGATCTTCTGTAGATCTGTGGCCATGAGTTAAAATGAAATAGCCATTTCTGGCCCCATGTCCCCCTCAAGGCCTACTGGGGCGTGCTATACCTACCCTGTCCCCTTTAGTTTTTTAAACTTTTATTAAAGATATTGGACTGTGTCTCTGAGTCCTAAGATGGCTGCAACCAGATCTTTCTTGATGTAGTAACAACCAATCAGATCTTGATTAGATATCTCTTGGCTCCACTGATCCACTGCAGTGTGATGTATACATACATTGTGACCCTTAATTTCTTAAAAGCTACAGAAAGGATTTAAACCAAATCACAAACGAAGCATGCTTTCTGGACACGTTTTAGCTTTCTTTCAAATTTGGTGTACTTCATTCAGCGTTTTTTGGTGTAGCTGTGTCTAATTTTCTTATGGAAAAATGAACAGGGGGACAAAGTTTTTGGGCCTCTTTTTTGGAGCCCCCAGTTGAGGGAGCACCAAAAAACTTTCCAGGAAGGAGCAGAGGTGGATGGACTTTTGTTTAGGGGTGTTTTGTGAAGATTCATCAAATGATGCCAAAGGTATTAGCAAACCAGAAAATGCTTTTCCTATGGAAACGTGGCCCTAACTATAACTATCCAGTGGTAACCACTACTGGGTAATATGTATAATAACAGAGAGAAAGAGGTAAGAAAGCGTGACGTAGCTATACACAGCCAAAAAGGAGGAAATTAAATAGAAAGGTATTAAGGGAAAGTAGAAATGTATGAAAATATGGTTTGGTCAAAATAATAACACCAAACCACCCTACTCCTAAATATTATCATCTTGAAGGTGTTAATCTGCTTCTTAAATTGTTCCTCTCCTGGCCTGACAATGAAGTCTTGTCTCTCAAGCTCCATGTAAAATTAAGTGTTTTATGTGATGTATCTGTTTAAAATAATTTCTGCTCTTAGAGGTTTATATATTTTCACAAGACAGTTTTTTCCTACTTCACTTCTTTTCATTATCTCCCTTAGGGAAAAAAACAAATCTGAGGACTGTGGAATAGCCTTACTTTCCAGATGTGTTTGTGGGTAAATGTTTAAAGGCTTATGAATGAATAACCAAAACTCTGGTAACTTCATACTCCACTCAATAACGGACTTCCTTCAGAAAAATTCATGCCATATTGACTTCCTCAGCTTTGGAACAAGGATACAAATGGTTATGAGTCTTTCACTTATTGCTACACAGTATTTTTTAGCACAGACTTCGAGTGGGTGCTGTGGCTTTTAAAGCTTTGTGAGTATGGGCCAGCCTTGAGGAAATTCTCAGATCAGAGGACAGGGCTAATGACACTTCTTTGCAAACATCTTATTTCACACTAGTTTCTAGTGCTTCTTTGACTGCTGCAAACATGCTTTAAACAACCATAATAGGAGTCTCTGGTCTTGCAGTAAATGCCAATTTTCCTATCTGTGCCAGGAATCTTGATTTCATTGAAGAGACAAAACTGGATATTATTTTTCTGGAATGATTTTTATGATTTTGTCCTGCCCTAACAATGTCAATTAATTTCAGCTCCTGCTGCCACTTCAAGCACTACTTCAAAAATGGTTTGTGAGTGCATTCCCAGGAGATTCATGACTTTCTACTGGCATCATTGAATCTTTTATTCATTCTTCCTGTCTTATCACGCCTAATTGACTCGCTAATAGAAGAGAAAAGGACATAATGGGGGTCATTCTGACCCTGGCGGTCATGGACCGCCAGGGCCAACGACCGCAGAAGCACCGCCAACAGGCTGGCGGTGCTTCTGGGGCCATTCTGACCGCGGCGGTAAAGCCGCGGTCAGAAAAGGGAAACCGGCGGTTTCCCGACGGTTTCCCGCTGCCCCAGGGAATCCTCCACGGCGGCGCTGCATGGGGATTCCGATCCCCTTCCCGCCATCCTGTTTCTGGCGGTTTTCACCGCCAGAAACAGGATGGCGGGAACGGGTGTTGTGGAGCCCCTGGGGGCCCCTGCAGTGCCCATGCCACTGGCATGGGCACTGAGGGGCCCCCTAACAGGGCCCCATTAAGATTTTCAGTGTCTGCTTGGCAGACACTAAAAATCGCGACGGGTGCAACTGCACCCATCGCACACCAGCAACTCCGCCGGCTCCATTCGGAGCCGGCTTCCTCGTTGCTGGGGCTTTCCCGCTGGGCGGGCGGGCTGCCTTTTGGCGGTCGCCCGCCAGCCCAGCTGGAAAGTCAGAATGACCGCCGCAGTCTTTTGACCGCAGTACGGTCTTCTGGCGGTTCCCGCCAGGCGGACGGCTTCTGCCGCCCGCGGGGGTCAGAATGACCCCCTATGTGTACAGTCAAGAGTATTGTACATGCCTGTGTGCTTTTTATCAGTGGCTTTCTCAATTATTTACCATAGATTGTCCACTTCCCTGAGGCTGTTGGGAAGTGTAGTTATTGTATTTTACATGACTGCTACTTGATTTGCAGAAAAAGTCAGCATGACATTCATATCTGTCTTTAAAACAATTAAGACTTTTCAACGCTACTATATCAGAACTGCATTTACATTATAACCCACAGATAAGCATAATGAGAAATCTGAGTACTTTGGTCAGAAACCACAATATATCGAGACAGATAATCAGAGCAGTAAAAAAAGTGCTGCATTAACTAACAATCAGAGTAGCCATAACTGTTCTCCTCAAAGGACAATGCAAGTTGTGAAATGTAGTTTTCAAACTATGATTGATCACCTTTGTGCCAAAAAAGTACAGAATTTAGAGTTAACAAAGGTAGGAGAAGGTTTCAATCATAAAAATAAAATGTGAATGTTATTTATATCTTGATTACGTGGGAGAGCTTTATAGCTAGCCCCTATCACACCCAGACCTCTAAGCACTATGTGCATCTTTTATTTCTATGTATTGCCTTCTTGAAGGCCTCTTTGACTTCTTCATTCCTGAGACTATAGATGATTGGATTTAACAGTGGGGCAAAAACTGTGTAGAACAGTGATGCAAGTTTATCTTGCCTCTTTGATGCACTTGAAGGTTTCAGGTGTGTCCAAGCACCTGCCGCAAAAAACAGTAAGACCACCATCAAATGGGCTGAACAGGTGGAAAATACCTTTTTCTTTCCCTTTGAAGAAGGGATCTTCAGGATGATAATGACAATGTGCACATACGACAAGAAAATAATCACAAAGGTCACCAAAGATGCACCCCCAGCCAATGTGAAGAGTACAATTTCATTGGGCAAAGTATTGCCACTTGACAGCTTCAGCAGTGCTGGAAATTCACACAGTAGATTATCAATAATATTTGGTCCACAAAACGGTAGTTGAGAGAGAAGAAAGGTGTTCACAAAAGAGAACACAATACCGCCTATCCACGAGAAGAAAACAACTTGGATACAAAATCTTCTGTTCATGATTAAAGTGTAATTTAAAGGGTGGCAGATGGCGACATAGCGATCATAACACATAGCAGAGAGGATACAGACATCTGTGAATGGAATTAAGAGAATGACGAAGACCTGAATGAGGCATTCACTGAATGTAATTTGTTTTTTCTGGACCAAAATGTCTTTGAGTATCCTGGGGACAGTCACTGTAACAGAGACAATGTCAAGACAAGACAGGACCAGGAGGAAGAAGTACATAGGTGTGTGCAGCTTTGTAGTGACAGAGATGAGCGCTATGACCATGGTGTTTCCCAGCAGCGCAGAGATATAGATGAGCAGGAAGCAAGCGAATAGCGCATCTTGAATATCCCCATCGAAGGTAAATCCCAGAAGTATGAAACTCAAGCTTGTGGTCCGATTCCTCATGTCCCTAATGCCAGATGTTCAAAACTGTGAAAATAAAGGCAACGCAGAATTTAACTACAACAACACAGTAACATTCTTGTCCATCTCATCTCTCTCTACCGACCCAAAGAAATTGTTGAATACCAACTGTTCTCTCCATTACACTGTTAGCTTGCCCCTTGCATTTTTTTTAAATAAACTGGCCATTCCTTCTGTCTTAAAGAGGCCACCTAATGCAGAGAAAACAAAAAGTACTGTTAGTAATCACCAACAACAGGCATTCTAGAATGTTGCTTTGTTTAATGTCTGCTTTGGTTCTGAAATATAGTGTGACATCATTCACCAGATGGCCCTTCTAATGATTTTGCTATTATTTTTCTGTGCTTTTGATTCTGAATGATACCACCTCCTCTTTATTTATCAACATTAACCTCTTTAGTCACGATTGGTCACGACCAATGGCTGACGCCAGGGAGGGGTTTGTAAAATCCTCTGGTGCATTGCACCGGAGGATTTTTTTTTAAAATTTAATACCCTCTCGGGAGACACGAAAGAGCTTCTGTGAGCAGGGCTGACCCTCTGTGGGAGCAATGTTTTGGCCACGATCACCCCCCCCGCCAGGAAAACCATACAGCTATTAAAAAATATATATATATATATATGTATAGATATATATCTATATATAGATAGTTATAGCTATGTATATAGGTAAGTATACTATATATATACAGGGAGAGAGATATCACTCTTGTCAATGTGTGTGTGGTTTCCCTGGGGGCTGCGATCGGCCCCCAGGGAAACCACACCCACATATAAAAGTGATCTCTTTACATATATATATATATATAAATATATATATATATATATAAATTCGCCACCAGTTCTCTTGCAGCTTGCGTCTTCAAAGCAATGCACATATCCAACTGACGAGTTTCAACTGGCTTTTAGGCAACAATAAAAAAAGTCAAGCTGAGTCTTGTGACTATGTTTCTGCTAGAAAAGGATCTAACTTTTGTCTAGTGGCAGTTTTGACGCCATAAAATAGCGCAGAAGGTTTATATGCCTACTTCAAAGATCAAATCTGGATTTTATGTGAATAGCTGAGTGGATTAGTAAAGCCAGCTATTACCTGCGCTATAATACAAACATGTGCAAGGGGGGCTATGGAGAGATGAAGGGCTCTTTTGCTGGGTGGTAGTGAGGGAATCCTGAGGAGGAGTCATGGGAGTGGGAGCACCAATAATGATTGTTGGACTAGACTGTGACGATTGGTATGTGACAAGGTGAAGTAATAGTGTGTCTTTTTTGTTTTTTTTAGTGTCTTGAGAGAACGGGCTGATTGAGGGAAGAATCGAAGGTAGGCTGATCTTTACTGTTGCACGCATCACACACAAACACAACAGAAATTTTGAGACTGTCTACGTAGGCTAGTGTTTAAGAGCGACAGTTTAGCCAGTAGCAGAGATGGCGTCTCGTTGGATGACTGCTGCTCAAGCCCTAACCCAGATTATAGAGGACAGCTCTGACATAGGATCAGAGACTGAGACAGCATCTGAGGGATAGGACAATGGCACAGACTCTGGGAGTGATTCTGAAGGAGGTGATGAGGACAGTCCTGCTGTCCCGTCACAAGCACAGTCTGTGCCGCAGGACAATAGTGGGATAGCCCAGAGAGCAGGTGCATGCGGCGGCAAGCACAGAGAGAGTGCTCTCTTGGGAGCTCCTCAATTAAGTTCTATCTCAAATTCCACCACCCAAATCATATTGTGGAGACATCAAAATTATCTATGACAAAGCAACCTCGTTTTGTAAGGCAGGCACCTGCGTTTTTGGTCCTGGGCTTGGTGGCCACATAGGGAAACCTACCAAACCCAGACATTTCTGGAAACTAGACACCCGGGGGAGTCCACAGAGGTGTGGCTTGTGTGGATTCCCAAAAGTTTTCTTACCCAGAAGACCCTGCAGAGGTGAAATGTTGAAATTAAACCCTATTTTGTCTTGCATTTCTGTCACACAAACTGCAGGAATATGCTGGGATCCACAAAATTCCTACCACCCAGTGTTTCCCCACCTGTCCTGATAAAAACGCTGCCCCACCTGAGTGCCTGTACCCAGTGCCTGCGTCAGGAATGGATCAGCCCAGGGTCAACAGTTGCCCTCATGACATTGACCATTGTGTGATTCATTTCTGACAGGGGCACTAGGCCTACCCCGACAAGTGAGGTATCGGGAGACCTTGGAGAGTGCTGGGTGGAAGGAAATTTGTGGCTCCTCTTGGATTCTAGAACTTTCCATCACCGAAATGTGAGGAAAAGGGTTTTTTTGTTGCCAAATTTTGAGGTTTCTGGGTAACAGAACCTGGTGAGAGCACCACAAGTTACCCCTTCCTGGGTTCCCCTAGGTGTCTAGTTTTCAGAAATGTCCAGGTTTGCTAGGTTTCCCTAGGTGCCGGCTGAGATAGAGGCCAAAATCCACAGCTAAGCACTTTCCAAAAAACACCTCAGATTTCAATGTAAAATTGTGATGTGTCCATGTTGAGTTTCCTTACGCATGCCCCTCCATTCTGTGCCCCTCCACGCTACCACACTCCACAACACACAACTCTTCACCACTCTACTCCCCTCTGCCACTCCACTCCACACTCTTTGCCACTCTACTCTCCTGTACAACACTCCACTCCATATCACTCTCCTCTACCACACTAACTTTAAGCCAGGCGGAACAGCAGCCACGCTATCTAAAGCACATTACGAAAGCCAGTAGCTCTTGCATAGGTGAGACTTATTGGCTTTGCCAATGATTGTTTTTCAATAGTTCAGCCTTTAATTAAGCTGGCAATAATTATAAAAAATGACACAAAGGAGATAAAGTAATGAGAAACTATTTTCTTAATAATATAATAGGCCTCTTTAATAAAAGACAGACTGTTAAGATGGGATACAACAAGAGGAAGAAGCATCATAAATAATTTATGTTTAACACTCTTGCGTCTTGCCAAATTACCACATAAAAGCCTGCGCCCAACAAATGATTGACCACTCCACTGCCCTTTGTCTGTCACATCTTCCTACACATTTTTCACCAGTATGTCTTTAATCCGGCTGCCCTCCAAATGCTGAGTGGATCATTCTCTCATAAACCTTTTTTTATTCCTTATAAAGATCACTCCAAGAGGGCACTCTCCACCACATACTTGATGTTTCCAGGGTCAGATACCTCAATAACTTCACTGATGGGCCTCTTATGCAAGCTCTGTTATTTTTCATCCTCAAAGTAGAAGTAAAGTGGCATCCGGCTGAAATGCTAGCCCTGATGGAAATAATATGTGACCATTACCTTTGATAAAGTGTCCCATACATAACACACAAGGTCAAACCTGCAATATCTTAAAGCATCAAATGGTACTCAGATGAACTGCAACTCTTCAAATATCAGTGGACCGCACCAGAAAGGCATTTGAGAAAAATGAACCCTTGCCATTGACCTCACAACCTGACTTATACAATGTTTAGGTGTATGTATGCCTTTTGCCAAAGAAAAACTACATTCATAAAACAGTATGGAAGATGACATTGATGTCAAATAATTTTACAACACTACGTGGAGAGCAATTTTTCAATGTATTGACTTTGTTGCACACTTTCGTGGCACACTAGTCACATCTCATACCAACTTAACTGCCTCTGTCACATCACCTCTTGCACTTACTTTAGACATAACTCTAGATACAACTACACTCTCAATGGACCTCCAGGATCACTTGAATCTGAAAGCCCATAGTCTCAACCAACAAAAACTCTGTCAAGCTTTGTGACCGGGATCTTATATCTCACACAAAATATTCACCAAAGGCTTGGCAAATACAAAAGCCACAAACCCATGTGCTGATAATCCCAATATTGAAGAAGCAGAACTCTGATCTAGAGTCTCGTGAAAGCTGACGGCTGTTTGGCCTCCTCTGCAGAGACAAAGTTTAGTAGATTCTCCAAATCTCAGCTCACCTGTAACAGAAAACCTTGAGTGTCTTCAAAACATGGTTCTGATGCCAATGACGAACTGGTACATTAATCCTGGGCCAAAGGATTTTGACACAGTCAACCAAACAAGACTCTTCAACAACCTTCCAACCAAGGATGGCATCAGAAGTGCTGCCTTTAAAGGATTTCTGTGTTTTTCCAGCGGGTCTCAACAGCTGAAATTGTTTTTTACATTTCCAACCTGATGGACATCAACTTCAATTTTCCAAAACAGTCCGTCCTATTTTCTTCACTTTTCAAAGTCCACATGGTGTCCCCTGCAAACTTTTTCAAAGCTTGAATTTGGGCTGCTGTGTTTATGCTACCAGCACCAAAATATGCAATGTTCAATTAAAAACTGATAGCTTATGCCATGAATATCTTGCACACCAATGAAGTTCCTTATATGTATTTAGCACAGGCATGAAACCTAAAAGGCCCCAAAGCTGCAAAAGTCACCATAGTCAGTATTTCAACAGAAAGATAAAAAGATAACCCACATTTTGCGAATCTCGGCTGCACTATTATCTATTAATAATAATATATAAAATAGCACACAATTATTTTCAAATTATATTCCAGACAAGTGCAGTATTTATTCAAAAGTAGAAAAGTTTATTCCTTCTTCCTTTTTATAACTGTAACGTTCAAAAATGAATTCACTAGCTATCCGCCAATGTGCTTCATTGCACTCTTATCAGACCTTCAGGGCTGAACCAACTTTTTTAAGTATGTACATTTTAATTTTATTCACAATAATTATTGACATATACTTCAATCAAAATAAGCAAATTTTCTGCAACTGATAACATTCATAGTTATTAGAAACGTGATAATTTTACTGGCATACATCGTGCATTTAATATAAAAAAAATTCTTCCTAGCTTCTGCACGTCGACGAGGACGTCACAATTGCCCACGCGACGCCGTCTGACGTCATACAGACAATAAGAGGTCCTCGCCGACGTGCCGACGTCAGTACCAACATTTTTTACGTGCCTCTGAGACGAACAGGCAAATACCAGCCAAATATATATATACAATTGAAACAAATACTTATACAACAATATTTAATTAAATCAAATAGATAAAACATCAGCTCAAATATGGAAATACGCAAAAATATATATACATATAGACTATGTATAGCATCTACACAAATTATTATTATTATTATTATTATTTTTTGTTAATACATATGAAAATAATAAAATACCAACAGGAGCTCACCCAAGGATAACTTGGTAAGACCAGACAGGCAACAGGGAGGTGGGAGGGACCGTGAGGAATCCACAGGTAGCTAGTGTATCCACCAGAAAAGGTGTTACCGAAGGTAAGTAACTAGTTCTTCTGATGGCTACAACTACCTGTGGATTCCTCACTCACTGAATAGAGTCCCAAAGCAGTACCGCACTCGGTGGAGGGTGCCTGAATGATCAAACCAAGAAATCCTGCAGCACTGACCGTGCAAAATGGCCATCCCTCCTAACCTCCGAATCCAAGCAATAATGTTTTGCAAAAGTGTGGAGGGATGACCAAGTTGCGGCCTTGCAGATGTAAACCACAGGAACACCCCGAGCCAAAGCTGAAGAGGCCGACTTAGCTCTGGTGGAATGAGCTCTTATTCCATCAGGGGGTTCTTTCTTTGCCAGAGAATAACACAGTTTAATGCAAAGAATTACCCACCTGGAGAGTGTTCTCTTGTGGACTGCCCTTCCTCTCCTCTTTCCCACGTACCCGATGAAGAGTTGATCCTCCAATCTAAACTCCTTCGTTCTGTCTACGAAGAAGTTCAGCGCTTTTCTCGGGTCCAAACAATGTAGTCTTTCTTCCTCTTTCGAAGGATGAGGTGGAGGATAAAAAGATGAGAGAGTAATAGTCTGACCCATATGGAAGGATGAAATAACCTTTGGCAAGAAAGCAGCCTTGGTCCTCCACACCGCCTTATCCACATAGAAGGATGTATACGGGGGCTTAACAGAAAGAGCCTGCAGCTCACTCACTCTTCTAGAAGAAGTAATCGCAACAAGGAAAACAGTCTTTAACACCAAGAACCTTATGGGGCAAGAATGCATCGGCTCAAACGGTGAGCCCATAAGAAACGTTAAGACTAGGTTCAAATCCCACTGAGGCATAATGAAAGGAGTGGGAGGAAATTTATTAGTGAGGCCTTTTAAAAACCTCAGTACTAAAGGAGATTTAAATAAAGAAGGCTGGTCTGGAAGACACAGAAAGGCTGACAGAGCCGACAAATAGCTCTTAACTTTAGAAACTGCACAACCCCTCTGTGACACAAAAGACAAGATATCTGATAAGTGGGCACGTAAGGGATCAATTTGCTTCTCTCCACAACAATTCACAAATTTAGCCCACCTGCTAGCGTAGATAGATTTAGTGGAGTGTCGCCTGGCCGATAAAATAACATCCACTACCTCGGGTGGGAGAGAAAAGGAACTCAGGTGCGCCGTTCAATCTCCAGGCATGAAGGTGCAGGCTCTGGAGGTGGGGGTGTAAAACCTGCCCCTGCGACTGCGAGAGGAGGTCCGCCCTGTGAGGGAGACGGAGCGGGGGACACAGAGAGAGCTGGAGAATATCCGAATACCATACCCTCCTTGGCCAATCCGGAGCTATTAAGATGACTTGAGCCCGGTCTTGGCGAATTTTCCTCAGAACCCGAGGAATCAAAGGTATGGGGGGAAATGCGTAAAGCAACTGGTCGCACCAGGATATCTGAAACGCGACCCCCAACGCTCCTTGCACCGGATACTGGAGGCTGCAGAACAACGGGCAGTGCATATTCTCCCAAGTGGCAAAAAGATCTACCCGCGGGATTCCCCGCATCTGGAAGATTTGCTGGACTAGATCTGGATGAAGACGCCACTCGTGATCGGTCAAGAAGTGCCGACTGAGACCGTCCACACGCACGTTCAAGACTCCGGCCAGATGATTCGCTACCAAGCAAATCCGATGGTCCCCTGCCCAGGACCATAGCCGCAGAGCTTCTCTGCAGAGAAGGTATGACCCTACTCCTCCCTGCTTGTTTATATACCACATCGCGGTAGTGTTGTCTGTCAGGACCTGAACCGACTGACCGCGAAGGGAAGGGAGGAAGGCCTTGAGAGCCAGACGTATTGCCCGCAATTCCAACAGATTTATGTGAAACATCTGTTCTACTGGAGACCAATGACCTTTGGCCTCCAGGTCCCCCAGATGAGCTCCCCACCCTAGAGTTGAAGCATCCGTTATCACTGTGGTCACTGGGGGGGGGGGGCAGCGAGAACGGCCTTCCTTGGGAAAGATTCCACAGCCCACCATCTTAGACCCACTGCAGCGTCTCTGGAGATCTTTACCGATCCCTCGAGATCACCTTTGTGCTGAGACCACTGCTTTCGGAGGCACCACTGAAGAGCCCTCATGTGCCAGCGAGCATGCATGACCAACAGAATGCAAGAAGCGAACAGACCTAGCAGACGGAGGACCTTGAGGACTGGAATGACCGCCCCACTTTGAAACATTGGAACCAACGCCTGAATGTCCTGAACCCACTGAGGCGGAGGAAAGGCACGATTCAATGTTGTGTCCAGTACTGCCCCTACGAACAGGAGGCGCTGAGAGGGCTCCAGGTGAGATTTGGGCACGTTCACCGAAAAACCCAGATCGAACAACAACTGGGTTGTCGACTGCAGGTGACGCAGCACAAGCTCCGGAGATTTGGTTTTGATCAACCAATCGTCTAGGTAAGGAAATACCGCTATCCCCTTCCTTCTGAGCTCTGCTGCAACCACCCTTGTGAATTCTCGAGGTGCTGAAGTAAGACCAAACAAAAGGACCGCAAACTGCGATCCCACCACAAACCGGAAATACTTCCTGTGCGACTTGAGTATCGGGATATGAAAGTAAGCATCCTGCAAGTCGGCAGACACCATCCAATCTCCTTCGTTCAATGCCAAAAGCACCTGAGCTAGGGTCAGCATCTTGAACTTTTCCTGTTTGAGGTACCAATTCAAAATCCTCAGGTCCAGGATTGGTCTCAACCAACCATCCTTCTTGGGGATCAGGAAGTGTCTTGAGTAACAACCCTGACCCCTCTCCTGCTCTGTGACCAACTCCACTGCACCCTTTGAAAGGAGGACTAGAACCTCCTGTTCTAGTAACAGGAGGTGCTCTTCTGAACAGTAGGATGGGCGGGGCGGGATGGGGGTGGAAACTCCCAAAAGGGAAGGGCATAGCCTTTCCCCACAATACTGGTGACCCAGGAGTCCGACGTTATTGCCTCCCACATGTGGAGAAAGTTCATTAACCTCCCCCTTCAGGAGTGGTATGTAAAGGAATTGGTGGATGACTAAGGCTGCTTCCCATGCAGCACCCCTCCAGAGAAAGAGGAAGAGGCAGAGTGCTGCTGGGCGGCTCCTCTGGTTCAGACCCTACCCCCCCCCTGTATGACCTATAGGGGAGGGCAGTGGCGGCCTGCTGCTGAAATCTGCACCGAAAGGAGGAGGATGAGCCACGACCAAACCCCCTAAATCTTCTGAACAGTCTAGAAGAAGCAGAAGAGGAGGCTTGCAAGCCTAACGATTTCGCTGTGGCTCTACTCTCCTTAAATCTTTCAAGGGCTGAGTCCGCCTTGGATCCAAAAAGTTTAGCCCAATCAAAGGGTAGATCCAGCAGGGCTGACTGGACATCAAATGAAAATCCAGAAGAACGAAGCCAAGCCTGTCTCCTTGTAGCAACAGCAGTGCCCGTAGCTCTGGCCACAGAATCAGTCGTGTCCAGCCCTGACTGGATTACTTGTGTTTCCGGAGCCTGAGCATCCGAAACCAGGCTCAACACCTCCTGAGACACCCCCGAATGGGACGACTTTATCTCTTCCATAAGGGCGTAGATGTACCTGCCCAAAATGCATGTGGCATTAGTAGACTTGAGAGCCATACTACAAGATGAAAACGCTTTCTTGGAAGACTGGTCCATCTTTTTTGAGTCCCTGTCACAAGGCACCCCTGGAAAAGAGCATGGGGCAGAGCGAGATGAACATGAAGTCTGTACAACCAGGCTCTCTGGCATCGGGTGCCTAGACAAAAAGCCTGGATCCGCAGGAGCCACACGATATCTGCGTGCCACTGTTCTATTAACGGCCGAAGATGACACTGGCTTTTTCCAGATCTCTAAAATTGGGTCCAACAGAGCCTCATTAAATGGCAGAAGTGGCTCTGCAACTGTCGAAGCAGGATGTAAAACCTCCGTCAATATATTGGATTTAGATTCAGACACCGGCAAGGGAAGGTCCAAAAAGTCAGCTGCTTTTCTTATTACAGAGTGGAAAGAAGCAGCCTCCTCTGTATATTCTCCAGGAGATGTTAAGTCCCACTCTGGAGAGGTGTCTAAACCACTTGCCGTATCCAAACCCTGGTGATCTCCCAGAGGTTCTTCAATCTCCCCTTCCTCCAGGGCCTGCTTCCGATACTCCTGCTCCTCAAGGAGGCGAAGAGCAAGCCTCCTTGAATGAAGTCTGGCTTCAATCCTCGGCGTCGACAGGGCGTCAGCTGACGTCGATGCCTGACGCCGATCCTCCGATCCATCTGACGCTGGATCTATCGGCACCGTGGACTTCTTCGGTGCCGAGCGAGGCAAAGGATGAACAGGAGAAGAACTCTCTGGCGCCGGAACAGCAGATCTAACCTGTGTCGCAGGCTGTGAAGTCGAAGCCAAAGGTACCGGCGCCGAACCAGCACCTCTCAAAGGAAGGAAGGGCTTGAAAGGTGCTGGACGTAAAGGAGCCGGAGCACCCATATTGAAGGCCAATGGCCCCGCAGGACCAGCCGGTCCACCACCTGGAGCCATTTGTTGGAAAATGGCAAACATCGCATTTAAAAATGCAGAACTGTCAGCACCTGGAGCCGGGAAAGCCGGACACTGCAGAGCCTGAGCTCGAGGTGACAACGGCGCCGGCCCCGGCGTCTGAGAAGCAGGTGAGAACTCCTGATGTTGAGGAACCTCGAAAACAGATGGTGGAGTCATAGGTGAAGTCGGCGAAGTCGGCGAGGCCGGTGAAGTCGGTGATGCAGGAGGCGTCTGCGGCTGAGGAGTGATGGTGGGACTAACCTCCCATGTCTTTCGGCATCGAACCGAAGGCGACCTCGAGCGTGCCCGCTCCCTACTCCACCGGTGCCGAGATTAACGACGGCGCCGGGAGTCACGGTGACGCCGGTGGGACTTAGGTGATGATGACTTGCGTCGATGCCGCTTCTCCTTCTTTTTGGATTTCGCCAAAAAGAGTTTTGCCTCGCGCTCCTTCAATGCCTTTGGGTTCATACGTTGACAGGAGTCACATTTCTCCACGTCGTGGTCGGAGCTGAGACACCACAAGCAGTCTACATGTGGGTCTGTCACCGACATCTTGCCTCCGCACTCCCTTCAGGGCTTAAATCCCGACTTTCGCTGAGACATCTTTTTTCTTTTCAAAGAAAGAAATAGTAACTGTAACTACGCAGAGTAGAAACAGTAGCTCCCTCGAAGAATAACCATTGTTTGAAGGCACGGAAAAAAGGAAACTGACGTCGGTACGTCGGCGAGGACCTCTTATTGCCTGTATGACATCAGACGGCGTCGCGTGGGCAATTGTGCCGTCCTCGTCGACGTGCAGAAGCTAGGAAGAAAATGTCCATCGGAAGTTGGCGCAGGGGGAAAATTCAATGAGCGAGGAATCCACAGGTAGTTGTATCCATCAGAACGCCTGATGTTGAGGAACCTCGAAAACTGATGGTGGCGTCATAGGCGAAGTCGGCGAGGCCGGTGAAGTTGGTGATGCAGGAGGCGTCTGCGGCTGAGGAGTGATGGTTAGACTAACCTCCCATGTCTATCGGCGTCGAACCGAACGCGACCTCGAGCGTGACCGCTCCCTACTCGACCGGCGCCGAGATTCACGACGCCGCCGTGAGTCACAGTGACGCCGGTGGGACTTAGGTGATTATGACTTGCGTCAATACCGCTTCTCCTTCTTTTTGGATTTCGCCAAAAAGAGTTTTGCCTCGCATTCCTTCAACGCCTTTGGGTTCATACGTTGACAGGAGTCACATTTCTCCACGTCGTGGTCGGAGCTGAGACACCGCAAGCAGTCTACATGTGGGTCTGTCACCAACATCTTGCCTCCGCACTCCCTGCAGGGCTTAAATCCCGACTTTCGCTGAGACATCTTTTTTCTTTTCGAAGAAAGAAACAGTAACTGTAACTACGCAGAGTAGAAACAGTAGCTCCCTCGAAGAATAACCGTCGTTTGAAGGCACGAAAAAAAGGGAACTGGCGTTGGCACGTCGGCGAGGACATCTTATTGCCTGTATGACATCAGACGGTGTCGCGTGGGCAATTGTGACGTCCTCGTCGACGTGCAGAAGCTAGGAAGAAAAATTCCGTCGGAAGCTGGCGCAGGGGGAAAATTCAATGAGTGAGGAATCCACAGGTAGTTGTATCCATCAGAAAGTGTCTTACAGAGGCTGTGACATGTCTCACAACTACCCTTTACGCTTGTAATTATGTTGCATATGTTACTGGCATACAATGCCATTGCCATGTCTTCTGCTGGCTTTATGCACCCACAATGTTAG
Source organism: Pleurodeles waltl (assembly GCF_031143425.1). NCBI lineage: Eukaryota > Metazoa > Chordata > Amphibia > Caudata > Salamandridae > Pleurodeles > Pleurodeles waltl. The sequence continues at coordinate 1,021,548,826 of NC_090442.1, forward strand.
ATATCACGCTGTTCCTTCATATGTACTCAATGTAATTTTATTGGTGTAAGATTAGCTTTTGCATGGTGAAGTGAAAAGATAAAATGGAGTAACTCTAGCTTCTGAACAGGGTTGCACAGGAATGTAAACTGTTACAACATAACCATACGCCATTGTCCTCGGAGGCACAGTGCCCTCATCTTGTGGCATTTTATGTATTGCTGCCATGTTGTTCATGCATACATGCTGACCATAAATCTATTGGTCTAACTTTAACTGCACTATGTGAAGTATAAGACTGTAATGTAGATTGTCTTACATGCTGGATTCTGATTGTCTTACATGCTGGATTCTGTTTATTAATGTTTAATAGATGCCATCTCTTGGGTGCAATTCGAGTTTCCGACCAGGAGGGCTGAAAAAAGCGAAATAACAAACTGTTACAATGTAAACCAGTGTTACTGTGCCCCCAGAGGGAGGTGATGGGAAGGGTGCAGTCCCAGACTGACCTAAACTTGCAGCCACTTGTCTCTGCTGGTTTAGCGTGTGAAAGTGGAATGCACCAATTCAGGATGGGAAGGGGGATGAGTGGGGGAAAGCAACAAGCACTGGGACGAGGTAGAAGTAGAAGCACATGACTGAGATAGCCTGCATACACACACAGCATTATGAAGTGCTTTAACTAAAAGGAAAAAGTAGCTCTGAAAGCATGAGCAGTGGAAGGACACACATAAGCCAAGCTCTTGGAGACTTAAAATACAAAAATAAGTGGAGCCAGCATGTGCTCACCAAAGAGAAGCAAGGACATGAGTGATGATGAAGCCAACCAACAGTAATCAATGGGCCAGCTCTAAGCCCACCGCAAGCTAAGAAAAAGTCTTGCAAGCAACAGCACATGCTCTTCCTCAGAGAAGCCCGAAAGTACAAAATCAAAAGCTGTTAACCCTTTCGTTGCTAAGTCTTTTCCCCCTCCTGTGCAAAGCCTTTTTCTGGCTATTTGGGGTAGTTCACGCTTAGGCCCCCATAATGCTTTGTCCACATAAGCTATCCACATCATCTTTGCATCCTCTTTTTCCAACATCCTGGGGATTCTACAGGTACCCAGGGTGTGTGGATTCCCCTTGAGGGGACACAGAAATTAGCCAAACTACAGCGACATTTGTTTTTGGGGGGGAAACATGGGGAACTAAGGGCCAGATGTAGGTAAGTTGAAAATTGCGACTTGCAATTTGCGAGTCATAGCGACTCACAAATTGCAACTCGCAATCCGAGATGCAGAAAGGTGTCTCAGACACCTTCTGCGACTCGCTATGGGGTCGCAAAGACCCACCTCATGAATATTAATGAGGTGGGTCGCAGTTTGCGACCCCATAGCGAGTCTAGGCACTCACAGGGATGGTGGCCTGCTGGAGACAGCAGACCACCATGTCCGTGGCTGCTTTTTTAAATAAAGCTGTTTTTTTTTCCTTTTTGCAGCCTGTTTTCCTTAAAGGAAAACGAGTGGCAAAAAGAGAACATACCGAAACCATTTCATTTCGTTTTTTTCAGAGTAGGCAGTGGTCCATAGGACCACTGCCTGCTCTGAAAAAATATTTTTGTTTACATTCACAAAGGGGAAGGGGTCCCATGAGGACCCCTTCCCTTTTGCGAATGAGTTACCATCCACTTCAAGTGGATGGTAACTGCGATTTGGTTTGCGACCGCTTTCGCAAACAGGATGGGAACACCCCTTCCTATTTGCAAGTCAGAATCATCGCGTAAGGCCTCTTGGGCCTCGCAAACAGCGTTTTTCGCCTTTTGCGAGGCGCAAAAGGCTTACTACATCTGGCCCTAAGTGCTGCAGAAGAAAGCATCTGTTTTTTCCCCTGCAAATTGCATCAACAAAGGGTTTGCAGTGCTAAAGTCACAATTTTTCCAGCTTTTAGCAACAGGCAGACTACAATCAGAAAACAAACATTTTCAACACAGTTTTGGCATTTTACTGGGACATACCCAATTTTTTTCTATTTTTTGTGCTTTCAACCTCCTTCCAGTTAGGGATCATTTGTGCAGATGGGAAGTAACACTTGAAATAAAAAATACTGAAATGGAATTGTAAAAAACAGTCATTTGTGCTTATGTTTTCACATGTAACTTTTTCTAAGTCTGGCAGATTTTTTAAAATAAATTTACCATTACGTCAGTCACAGGGATAAATAGGGCTTGTAGGTTCTCCATGAACTCAAGCTACCCAGAGCCAATAACTGAGCTGCACCTTACAATAGCTTTTCATTTTGTACCCAGCATACAGCAATTCATTTGGCAAAATATCAACACTGAAAAATAGGTATCAAGGAAACAGATGTAGTTATGAAATAGGCACAAGTTATGGAGTTTAGAAGCAGTGGTTATTTGCACATCTCTGAATTTAGGAGTACCTGTACTAGCATGTGAATTACAGGGCATTTCTCAAAATGACTTTTTACCTACACACTGTTTTATATTTGGAAGGCACAAATGCAGAGAAAGAAAAATAGTAATAACACTTGTTCTGCTATTCTGATTTTTCCCACGTTTCCCAATTAAAATGGTACCTCACCTACATGGGTAGGCCAAGTGTCCGCGACAGGAAACAGCCCAAAACACAACATAGACACATCACATTTTTCCACTGAAAACTTTTTTGCAATGTGCCTAGTTGCAGATTTTGGGCTCCAGCCGGCACCTGGAGAAACCTAGCAAAATTGTACATTTTTTAAAACTAGACACCTAAGGAAAATCTGAATGGGGTGACTTGTTTGGCTCTCACCAAATTTGATACCCAGAAACCCTTGCAAACGCCAAACTTGGTCCAAACAAACACATTTTCCTCAACTTTCCATGATGCAAAGTTCAAGTATCTGTGACGATCCACATACTTCCTTTCCTCCAGCATTTCCTCAATCTCTCGATAAACACAGTACCTCACTTGTGGGGGTAGGCCTAGGGCCCACGACAGGAAATCCCCCAAAACTCAACGTGCACACATCACATTTTTCCACTGAAAACGGACTCATTTTTCATAATGTACCTTGCTGTGGATTTTGGGCTATAGCTCAGCCTGCACCTAGGGAAAGCCAGCAAACCTGTAAAAAATGTTAAACTATAAACCGAGGGGAATCTAGAATGGGGTGACCTGTGTGGCTCTCACTGCATTGTTTCATTCAGAATCCCTTGCAAACCTTAAATGTAGTCTCAAAAAATACATTTTCTTCACATTTCTGTGGCACAAAGTTCTGCAATCTGTGGGGAGCTACAAACTTCCTTCCACCCAGCATTTCCCCAAGTCTCTTGATAAAAATGGTACCTCACTTGTGTGGGTAGGGCTAGTGCCCGCAACAGGGAACCCCCCAAAACACAATGTGGACACAACACATTTTTTCACTGAAGACGGACTAGTTTCTTGCTATGTGCCTAGTTGTGGATGTTGGGCTCTAGCTCAGTCAGTACCTAGGGAAACCTAGCAAACCTGTACATTCTTTAAAACTAGACATCTTGGGGAATCCAGAATGGAGTGACTTGTGTGGCTCTCACCACATTTTTCTACCCAGAAACCCTTGCAAACCTCAACATTTGTCTAAACAAACACATTTTCCTCACATTTCTGTGGTGCAAAGTTCTGGAATCTGTAGGGAGTCACAAACTTCCTTCCAGTCAGCGTTCCCTTCAGTCTCCAGATAAAAATGACACTTCACTTGTATGTGTGGGCCAAGTGCCTTCGACAGGGAAAGGCCAAAAATGTTTAGAGATTGAGGGGGGACCAAAGTGTGTTCTTAAGCACAGTTTTTTTTATTATATGTTTTTAGACAAGTGAGGTATAATTTTTATCGGGAGACCGAGAGGTATGCTGGGTGGTATAAAATGTGTGGTTTATTTCTGTTTCTGTTAGAAAATGGCACAGAAATGCAAGTGAAATGTGTGATTCTAATCACATGCTGAGGTTTGCATGGCATTGTGGGTAAGAAAACGAGTTGGGGTCCACGAGAGGCACACCACCCTCTACTCCCCTGGGTGTCTAGTTTTCAAACATATCTAGAGTTGGTAGCTTTTTCCCAGACAAGAAGCACGCACAGTACCAAATCTCTTACTTCTGTGATGTCCCAAACACTCAAATTGTGGAAAAAAACGCCCTTTGGTTTTGTTAAAAAGACCCCTCACCCACCAACTTAGTTGGTGCCATGCTTAATTGCTGGGGACCCACCCGAGACACCTAACGTGTCAGGGGTGTGCTTCGATGCCTGATTACAGCAGAGTAGGTTTTTTTCAAGAGTTAAAGTCCCAAGTGCGAGGAGAAGAGCAATGAAATTGTCTTGTGTTACCCACCAATATGGCATGTTTTTAATCATGGTAACCTTGGGAAAAGGTAAAAAACAGTGATTTTTCAAAATTTGAGTGTTTCAGACATCTCAGTAAGAGACTTGTTAGTGTGCTTGCTTCTTGCAGTTGTTGATAGTAATTCGGGAAGGTGCGCAAGCTATCGCTTGCCACTCTCTTTACTGGTACACATCCATACTGGTTGGAATTGGCATGAGGGTGAGTGGTGGTTCAGTATATAAAATTTTATTAATAAGAGCTTTTACAAAAATGAAATGCACTGTTAATCATTTATGGGTCAAAAAACCGAACCAATGACTCACAGCTCGTGATCTGTAAAACCACAAGGCACCAACCACTTTACAGGCCATTCACACTCCTTTCATGCATGACACACACAAGACCGTCCTCACCACCAGCTGCGAGACAAGCACATTACAAAATTCATGATAAGAGGCAATGTAGAGACAATGTGCACCCTGGCAGAGAAAGACGGAAAAGACAAGTATTACTGCACAATCATATATTTATCAAATACACACACATAGTGGCTGGATTTGGCATGAGGGTGGGTGATGGTTCAAAAGATCAAATTTTATTAAAAAGAGATTTCACAAAAATGAAATGCATCAATCGCTTTACAGTCCGTTCACACACATTTCATATGTGACATTCACAAGACCTTTCATGCTGCCAGCTGTAGACCCAGCACATTACAACACTCACATCAACAGACATCGCCATTCAATGGCCAATCACTTTCAGACACCTACATGCCTGACACAGCATTCACACCAGCTGACAGAGTGTGTGGACTGGCGTTTGGCTAGCAATATGTGTAGTGACCAGCAGCAAGTCACTACTCACACACTAGCCAACCAGCCAAGCACGAGCTCACACACACCACCAGCCAAGCGCCAGCTCACACACACCACCAGCCAGGTGCCAGTCCATGCACATAGACAGTCAAGCACCAGGTCACACCCACTGACAGCTAAACGCCAGCTCACTCACACTGCCAGTCAAGCGCCAGCCCACTCACACTGCCAGCCAAGCGCCAGTCCACACACAAACCACCAGCCAAGCGCCAATCCATGCACACCACCATCAAATTTTTTTAACAAAAAAGAAAACACAAACTAATTGTAAGTAAATACAAGACTACAAACACAATACAGCTTACTAAATACATCATGGTAATGTCAACTGTGAAACTGAACAAAAAATATAAAATGATACAGACCAGGCAACACTCCCGGGTGATACCAATAATTTTTTTGTGTGTAGTACCTTCGAAAACAAGCAGGCACACACAGCCCAAGTTTAGAAGGATAATCAGGGTAGTGCGTATGATTTTCCTTCCACATGCCTCTTCGCATACGACCCTCTTACAGGGATTGTTTTATTGGGGCGTGGGAGGAATGTGAACAGCAAATTGCTGATCTTTCAATCTAGCCACATCCTTCATCACTCCAACTCTAGGGAAACTTGCCTGTTCCACTACAACAAGGTATCACAGACTCCTGAAACTGAACAAAAGTCATCATGACTCTGGAGAACAATCCTTGAACGCAACAAAAGCATTAAAGGTTGCTAAATGGTAGAGATTGATAGCCAACTTCTTATACCAATTGTTAGCAGCAGTGTAAGGTTCTAACCTCTGATCTACTCTATCTACACTACCCAAGTGCGTATTGTAGTCTAACATGCACACAGGTTTGAGCACTTCAGCAACCTGACCACAAACAGTCACAGGTGAAGTGGTTTTATCATAGAGGGTAGTCAGCATGTAAAAATCCCTCCTGTCTGCAAATTTCACAGCTAGTAGTCCATCACTATGCAAGGCACTGCACTGTCCCCTCTCAAGTTTATTTTACACACAAGCTTCTTTGGATAACCTTTACGGTTAAAGTGGACTGTGCCACAAGCAACAGTGTCAACACTTTGAACAATTCCCTGAACAACTATTTATCAGTGTAGACGTTATCTAGGTACAAAAGGTGACCTTTGTTAAAAATTTCTCTACCAAGTTCCTTCACAATTTTATCACTAACTCCAAAAATGGCCAGGCAACCAAAGGAGGTCAATAGTGGAATCCCGACCAGTGTACACCTGGAAATTATGGACATATCCAGTCCTATTCTAATACAGCAGATACATTTTAATTCCAGAACGTGTCCTCTTGCTAGGAATGTACTGTCTAAAAACAAAATGCCCTTGTACATGACCAAAAGCTCATTCACAGTGATTTCTTTCCCTGGGACATACATCTCTGAAAATCGATCTACAGAGTGATCAAAGACAAGCCGAATCTTAAAAAGATGGTCAAAAGAGGTGGAACTTGAAACAAAGCAAAAGCATTATCAGCAAAATGCAGAATATGAAGCAGAAGCAAATACTGATCTCGACTCATGATTGCAGGAAATATGGCTGTTGCCATCAAGGGACTAGTAGACAATATGAAGACAATGATGGCGTCCTTATCAAGCCCATCAAAAAAGTTAAACCCAAGAACTTCTTCAACTGTTTCAGATGTGTGGGAGTCCATGGAACAGCTTTAGAGCGGGGCTTAAGTCTGGCGCTGTTGTCCCCCAAATATTGTTCAGCATACAACTTAGTCTGCTCAACAATCTCACCCAAAAATACATCATCCATAAACAATTGAAATAAATGTAATGGCAAAAAGTTTTTAGTATTCAATCTATACCCTGCAACGCCAGTAAAGGCAGGCAAAGCCAGCTGCACCATGTTTGGGGCAATCCAGAGTTCAGCTCTTCCAATGGGAAGGCTTGCAGCCTCAGGCTTCAATCCAGATGTTTCTTGCTGCACTACCGGCACATCAGTGTCCTCCTCAAAAACAGGCATTTCATCTGCAATGAGAGTGGCTTCATCATCCGATGATTCCTCTCAGACAGAAAACTCACTGCCAGAATCTTGCACTTCGTCCTCTGCCTCAGATGCAGAGCCAGTCTTATAATCATGGTCAGAGGAAGATTCAAAAAGCATACCAACAACCTGCTGCGCAGTAATCCTGTGGCTAGCCATGATCCCACTACTAAAAGTAACTTGACAAATAAGTGAGCATCAACACTGTGTAAAATAAGGAATAAACAAAGTATGGCTTTTTCACAAAGACCTATATACTCAAAAACAATACCACTCAATTGCTAGACACAGCTAGACTCACCAGTACCTACTCTGCACAGACACAGCAAGCACCAACAATATCCCACTAAAATCGAAAAACTAAAAATATTTGTATATAAGACAACACAATACACATAGTGGACATTTCCAAGGAGGATTTCACACACAGCAAAACATAAGCTAAATATGCTGGTATCATTGCACTGTTTATAAAAAAAAAACTAATCAATTCATAGCAATGGTACTCATTGAAGTAAACAGTACAAAAAAGTTTACCTTTTTTGTGTTTGGTAACAAAAAAGTTACCAAACACAAGCCACTAAACAAACTTCAGATCTACCACTGCTGAAACCACGAGCAGGAGTCACAGCAAAGAAATTAAAAGCTTTGAAGAATCAAAAAGAGAAATACATATTACGATCACTAATGCAAATAATGTACCAGTCCACACACACACCAACCTGGAGGACAGATGGTCCTAAAAATATGGCAAAAACAGTCACCCACTTAAAGGGCGACCCTTGCCAAAGGGGACACTTCCGACAGCAGCAACATAGTGAATAAAACATCCCTGGTGCCTAGAGGTTTCTGCTGCCCAGATGGGCCTAAAAAAAAGAAAGAAAAAAAAGAAGAAAATTGCCAACATTTTACATCCCTGGTGTCCAGTGGCTTCGGCCTAAACAAAAGAGCCTAACCTGCCCCCAAGGGTGACAGAAACAACCAAAAATAATTGTCCCCTGAAGGGGGCATCCCTTGCCCAAGGGCCACTCGCCAAAATTACCAAAATTGGTGTCTAGTGTCTGGTGTCTAGTGGTTTCTGCCCTATTGCCCTAATAAAAATGGCCGATCTGCCCCCAAGGGGGCCAGAAACTGGCAAAATATATGCACCCAAAGGGAAGGGACCCTTGCTGAAGGGGTACGCTCCCCATACTGTAAACATACACTCCTTGCATGATCGTTCAGCAGAAATACATTGTAAAGATACACCGGAGGAAAGGAAAATCTTTCAAACCAGTGCCCCTCGGAAACCCACCCACCCCTCCGAGGAGAACAAAACTTACCTGTTTCACCTCCAGATGCTGGAAGAAAATGGCTTTCAGTACCGCCGGCCTGCTCAGATGATGTACGCGCGCGGGGTGCACGCTGATGTCATCAAATCGCCAGGGGTTGGCGGGGTGGCAGTGGAAGCGCTTCTGCTGTCAAGCCTGGTGGGGGGCTGTAGGAGGTGGCCCACATGGGGATCACCAACTCTTCATCCGTGGGTGGGTGCTAGGACGGTTGGGGGCCATCGGATGCACATGCCTGCCATGGCGTCAGAGGTGCATGCAAGGGCTTAAATATAAAGATTCTGAAAAATCATCGAGCAACACAGTACCCTATTATCTTAATATTATGGCTATCCTCATCAAGCTTAAGCGTGACAAGTGTTAAAAGACTATTGGACATAATCAATATTATTGGTAAAACATTTCTGCAGCCCACTCAAAATCTTGATGTCAATGTAAATTAACTTAAAGACACTAAAATAAAGAATAACTCATAATCAAGCACAATCAAACAACCAATGCATCAGAAAGCAGCAAAAACCTTATAATGTACCCTATTTGAACATCATCAGTCATTACAAATAGAAATAATCCTTAGAGGATGATAAATGTGATAGAAGAATATAAAAATGCTTACATACAAAGATCCATACACGAGCCATACACCCCACAGCAAGAGGTACTTACCTGACACAAGGCAAATCCAATCTGACCAAAGTACATACATGTGCCCCACACCCACAAACAATGAAACGAGAGACCACGGCTCCAGAGTGTGCCTCCATAAACAGAGGCCACACATTAACCTTTATTATGATCACTGAGCAACCGAAGTGCATATAAGGCCAAGGGCCAGTCCTTCATAAGACAAGTCCAATGGGCCACAATGGCTCCAACCTGACTCCCACAAGTGCTACGGTATTCCACCTCATAGGGGCAACAATGTGCATCAAGGCACTTTAGGGAACATGGGCAGGGGGTGGTGGGGGTGGAGATTTACGACAGGTGGGGCTTACATTTGCGTTCCGAAGGTGGCGGGGTTTGTGTCAGAGTCACCAGATCCTCGGGGTCTGTGCACGTTCCCAACACGTCCACTACTGAACAGCTCCAAGACTCTGATAGATAAATCACAGAGACTGAGAGAGTTCAAGAGGGGAAGAGGGGATTAGGAAGGGAACAGCTGGGAAGGAGACCTGTAGTAAGAAAAAGGCTAGAACACCCAATATGAAAATTATATCTCCTGAAATCAATATTAGACTATGATTCTAAGCCTAGTCACTCTGAAAACATGAACAATCTAAGAGTTAAGTTTAAAATGACTAAGTTTCAAGATGGCCGGATACCTGTAGGGGAATCAAGATGAATTAAATGAAAACTTTCTTATTCAAGTACTTTCCTTTACATGAGAATCAGAAAAAACATTCTGACTAAATTTTAAACCAGTCATATAAATCCTGTGTTGAGAATGTATACTAGGACCATACAATATTGCATTTAGAAACTCTGGCCTTCTGTGTACTCTTAAAATGTTTCAACACAAATTGCGCATATTGCAGATATATATAGATATATATATATAGTAAACACCATAAAAGGATTGTGCACCATGAATAACACAATATGGATTCAGGAAACAAATCACATAACTTGTCAACTCGAATATTACATAATAAATATCTTAGAATAGTAGCATACAATAAACAACATGAATTAAACTCGAGGAGAGAATCGTGCGTCTTGCCAATTCGAGTGTTACCATGTAAAATACCAAGAAATGGTAGCACGCAATGAATATCAAAGTCAAACCATCATTAATCGAATCGAGCAACTTGCCGATTCGTAAAACACAATGCAAATGTCAAGGAATAACAGCTCACAAATAAATAACAAGATCAAAGTACAATGAAACAAATCGCGCTTCTTTTGCCGATTCTTAAGCCATCATGTAAAATGTCAAGAAATGGTAGCGCGCAATGAACAACAAAGTTAAATGCTCATGAAACAAGTTGTGCGTCTTGCCAATTCGTAAAACATCATGTAAATGTCAAGAAATAGTAGCGCGCAATGGACAACAATGTTTAAACACCATAAAACGAATTGCCCGCCTTGCCGATTCTTAAGCCACCATGTGGAAGTCAAGAAATGGTAGCGTGCAATGAATAACAAAGTCAAACCTTTATGAAATAAATTGCGCGCCTTGCCTATTTGTAAACTACCATATAAATGTCAAGAAATGGTAGCGCGCAAGTAATCTGTTACTCATTTAAGAATTTAAACCAAGAATATGAAAATTCTAAATAACGATGTCGGGACAGACCAACCACCGTCTTACCGCCTGGAACAATGATCACCAATGAAGGATTAGGGCAGAAGACTGGAAGATCCAAATAGGCCGCCGGGACAGGAGCTCAGGAAGAAGCTGCTGCTCTGCACTGGGACCTCTGAATAGTGAGCACTGGGAGTTGGGCTGGCTCTCTTCTATAGGGTCTTGGCCCAGCCCAGAACCACGCCCAGGCATGTTGTAGGGAAAGTCTCTGGAAGGCCTTGGAAAGGGGCCACACCCTAACACACTCTGAAAACCTGCAGCAATACATTGCAAAAGAACAGTATTTGTAAGCATATTAAAAATAAGTTTTCAGGATTGAACTCTGCAATGCAAAAGGTTAAACCACAACATATCAGCACAATGCATAAATTACTTTGTTTTGAGAGTGCTGGGTTTTTGCATTTTTGTCGCCAATAGAGCGCGTACTGCTCTGGTGTTGACAGTTTGGCCTTGGAAGGTGGGGGAGTGTGCTTGGACCGGGTGGTGGCAGATGGAATAGGTTCAGCACAGGGCTTCTTCCTCTCTGAGGAAGGGGCACGGGAACGTGAAGGGCGGACAGGGGCGGGCTGTGACATGGAAGGAGTGGACAGGGCAAGGAGGTGAGCACGTTTAGGGACGAGAAGGGGTGGGCCAGTGGGTTGGAAGAGGTCAACACGGGAGGAGAAAAGTTTCTTAGGTGCAATTGGGGTGGACCTGGAGGAAGGCGTGGGAGTGGGGGTAGAGGGAATGGTCATAAGTGGTGTAGGTGTTGTGATGTGGGTGCAGGTGACTGGACAGTATGCTGAGGTGTGGTGGATGTTTGATGGGTGGGTGTTTTGGTGTGTTTGAGTGTCTTGGGACGGAGGGTGGACACAGTGGGACAAGACAGGCTGCCAGTGTGAATGTATGTTGTCTGGGTGTCTGCAAGTCTGGTGAGTGTGCTGCATGTGTCAACTAAAGTAGTTGTGGTGAGTGCAGGTGTGGTGTCTGGGGTGCATGAATGGATGTGTGCTATTGTGCTGACTGCAGGAATAGGGTCAGCAACAGTGAATGTAGGTGTCGTGCCTAGGGGTGTGCATGTACTGGGGACAGACAGGGATGTGGAGGAGGTGGACACACTGGGGGGAGTGGATACTGTTGTGTGTGTGTGCTTGTGGTGGGAGGTGTGGTGCTTGTGTTTTGAAGTGTTCTTCTTGTGTGTTGAGGTGTGTGCCTGCGTGTCAGAATGTGTGCTTCGGACGGGTGAAGGGGGTGGGGTGCTGGAAGGGGTAGAGGAGATTGGATGGGGGACGGAATGACCAGGGACACTAGCTGCCGTCCAAGAGGATGCCACAGCCTGAAAAGATCTCTGTAGGCTAGACACGGCACCGTGAATGCCATCCAGGCAGTGGTCTGCTGCATCTCTGATGCTGGCCCCTGGAAGGCATTGACGATGGTTGTCTGCCCTACAGAGATGGTTCTCAGGAGGTCAATAACCTCCTCCATGGGGGCAGCAGGGCTGACTGGGGCAGGGGAGGAGGTGCCTGTGATGAAGGAGACACCCACCCTTCTGGGTGAGTGGGCACGGGCAACTCGGTGGGGAGCAAATGGGAGGGCGGTGATGGTATGGGAGTAGCGGAAGATGACACAGTAGGTGTGGGCCCACTAGGGTCCACCACCGCCAGGGAGCTCCCATCGGAGGACATATCGGAGTCACTACCTCCAGTGGTGGTTGCCTCCCCCGTGGTACTCCCCTCGCCCTCCAACTCACTCGTGCCCTTGGTGTCGGATGACTGTGCCTCCGAGGATCTGTGGGCCACTGCATCCCCACTCACCGGTGCCTCAGCTCCCTCGCCAGATGATGCTGATGTACACAGACAACACAAGAGAACAAGGATGGGGGACCAAACAGGAGAGCTTTTGTAAATAGCTGCATGGATGTACAATAGTGGTTCACACATACACCCACCCAGAAAACCCTCCAACAGGCAGCACGTACCGCTATGCCCATGGCTATGCCCATGACTAGTGGCCAGAACCCTGCTCTACAGCCATTCCCCAAATAACTGAAGGACCTGATGTGTAGTAGACCTGACCAAAACACCCCTACTCCCAACAGGGCCATGATGTAGATGGACATGAGTCATAGTCCCTGAAACTAGGCAGCATAAATCTGAATGCACACACACACACACATCCATCAAGGGTCAAAAATATGGTATGTGTACTCACCCCCTTGTGACTGCTATGCAGCCTTCAAGCGCCCATCCAGGTCCGGGTACGCCACTGCCAGGATGCATTGCATAAGGGGGGTCAGTGCCCGACGGGCACCCCTTCCCCGTTGGGAGGACTTCCCCAGCTGGGCCTCGCAGATCTTTTGCGCCCAGCGCCGCAGGTCCTCCCACCTCTTTTTGCAGTGGGTGCTCCGCCGGTTGTAGACCCCCAAGGTCTGCACCTCCTTGGAGATGGCATGCCAAAGTCCCCTCTTCTGGTGGGCGCTTACCTATAAGGGACACATAGAAATGTAACACAGAGGTCAGACGTTGGCCAATTATATACAGCTAGCTATATGTCCACTATGGGACGGACAGTTCAAACCGACTAACAGCACACACACATGCAGCATGTCAGGAACCCTGGGCCTTCCAGTGTCAGAGGTGCATACATGTATGCAGCCAACACCAACCACTACACACATCCATGGCCCCCAATCCTCCTACTCACCTGTACCTCTGGCCAACCATAGATCTTGGCGTACAGGGGCAGGACCCCGTCCACGAGCCTCTCCAACTCCTCTTGGGTGAAGGCCGGGTCCCTTTCCCCTGCAACACGTGCCACTTCCATGACCAGAGGCAGGACACAGCAGTACACTCAGTGGAGTACCTGCCTGAACGAGATCGGGAGTCAAGTGAAGTTGGGGTGACAAGTTTGCATACGCACCGCGGCGGTGTGCACCGTCACAGCTGGTGGTGATCATGATACGCTAGGATTCCCCATTGACATCCATGTTAACCAATAAATTTGCACACATCGGTAAACACCGCCTTACGCAATTACGTCAGCTGCTAGCAGTATGAGGTCACTTCTACAACAACAGTTCTGGATTACAGGGGGCAGACATTTTGGCCAAAACTACACATTTGTAAAACGCTCATCTGTACAATGCAGGCCCTATTGTGCCCCTAACACCCATAGGCATGTGACAAATAACATTATCTCACCAGACCAGCCCTGATCTATCATTGTGGTCATGTTGCTGTAATGTCACACACACTATGCTGAATGTATAACAATGTGTGCAGATGTTTGTGTGTTGCTCACACGTGTTTTCAACTCCTCCTAGGTACAGACCCTTCTGGCGAGGAAGGGCCCCATAGGTGTACAGACCACTTGTTGATTTGCGGACCATGGTGGAGCATCAAATCATTATCAATTACAGACTCACTTGTTCAACTATTCTTGAACTTTGTGCATTACTGGATCCTGACCTGACACCGGCAAATCGTAATCAGCATGCCATCCCTACTATAGTGCAGGTGCTCTTTGGCCATTTCAAGTAACAGTGGGCATGGGTGCAGGTTTTTCACAGCCAATGTTTTAGCATCATACTGTCAAGATTCCTGAATGCATTTGTACGACACCTGCAGTCTTATGTTAGGTTTCCCCGAAGTGCTCACCTGCCTGCCATCAAGTCGGACTTTTATGCCTTTGCCAACATACCCCATGTGATGGGTGCCATCGATGGCACCCACATAGCTATCATCCCCCCACGAGTCAGTGAACAAGTGTACAGAAACAGGAAGAACTTTCATTCTATGAACATTCAATTGGTGTGTACTGCAGACCAGCACATCACACATGTGAATGCCATGTTCCCTGGTTCAGTCCATGATTCATTTGTGCTGAGGAACAGTAGTGTGCCACACAAGATGGAACAACTACAAGAAGAGAGAGGGTGGATCATAGGTAGGTGTTTCTGTCACTTATTGCCACATAGCAGACAGCCAATGTCAATCAAAGTTCTGTTTTGCACCTTTTTCTGGGTGATTCTGGCTATCCCAACTTGCGTTGGCTCCTGACACCAGTGAGGAATCCTGGAACAGATGCAGAGAGGAATTACAATGAGGCCCATGGACGTATTAGGAGGGTGATAGGGCGTACAATAGGTCTCCTGAAGGCAAGAATTCTTTGTTTACATTTCTCTGGCGGTTCCCTGGCCTATAGGCCTGAAAAGGTATGTAGAATAGTAGTGGCCTGCTGCATGCTGCACAACGTGGCTGAGAGAAATGATATCCCCTTCTTGGAGGAGGAGGGTATATATAGACCAGTTTCCTCGGAGAGGGGATGAGAGTGATGGTGATGATGAGGAAGGGGGAGATGTAAATTCCAGGACCCAACTGATACAACTCTACTTCCAGTAACTATGTGGGACAATTGGATGAGATTGGTGTCTGTGAATCATACTGTCAGTGTGCCTTGTCATCTCGAGGGGTGTTGGATCAATACTAATTGCCACTATGACCAGGTCTGCACAGGACAGATTACAATTTAGTCTAATATTTCAACACATATGTCGGCACAACATGTAAGGCGTGTGGTGCTTTTCATGCTACACAGATACCAATACAGGAGTTATTAACCAGCTGCATCCATACTTCACTTTGTTCAAACTTAATGACAGGAGACATTGTAACAGGTGAAAAGGTGTTTTATTTGGTGCATGGATTAAATTGTGCAGATCACAGTGATGGGAGTGGGCTAATGATGGTTGTTCAATATGGCAACATGGTTGCAGCATTGTTGGCAGTAGTGGTAGGTCCATCCAGCCTCACATGAGTTTGTAGTAGTTGTAGCACTGTTTGGTGGTGGATTAAGTGGGACACTTGGAGGACAGTTTTTCGCAGAGTCACTTCTTAGAGTGGGCCTTGTTTTTGGCAGGTGTTCGTGTGTTATATCTTGACTTGAGGATCCGTTTGGGCGCCTGTTGTTGGCCTGTAGGGGTTGAGATGGATGTCCGCTGTGTGTCCTCAGAGGGTGGTTCATGTGAAGTTGCTGCTGATGCTCTTGTTGTCCGGTCTGTATCATGTGCTGTAGTTGGGCCTTCTGTTCTGTGT